>NW_004567140.1:3713630-3733634 GCF_000260355.1 Condylura cristata | reverse complement strand
CATCCACCCATCCATCCATCCATCCATCCATCCATCCATCCATCCATCCATCCATCCACCCACCCATCCACCCACCCATCCATCCATCCACCCATCCACCCATCCATCCATCCACCCATCCACCCACGCATCCATCTAGTGTGCCAGACCATCAGCCCACATCTCCATGATACAGAAGAGCCGAAGTCAACCAGGTCCTCCCTGGGGGCAAAGTTCAGCCCTGTTTATGAGGCAAATCTCATAAAAGGAGCACTGTATTTGTGAGTGAACTTCCTTTATCATGTTCAACTTATTTTTTAATATTTAAATTGTGTTATGAAGGCTTTGGACAAAAAAACAACAAAAGTGCCCAGAATATACCATCAACTTCATGCATTTCCATAGGTACATTTACTTCTATTGACAATACATGTCAATAGAAGTAAATACACACATAAATACATTCCTTTGTAAAAATCACTTGCAAATAGCTGATAAAAAATGAGAGATTTTCTCCCTAACTCCCTGATCACATGTGCCCAGAAGATCGACTGTCCCTACCGAGATTTATCGATTTCTTGAACTTTTTCCATCAATGTCCATGCATGTCTGTGCCCATGGAAAAGCATGGGATCTCTTGGGGCGGGCAAGTACTTTCCTAGGACACATAGCTAGAGGTGGAACTTTCTGGGCAGAAGGCCCGCCATGCCCATTTTAACTTTAGTAACCCTGTCTGGTCTCCTCAATTTATTTAGTTCCCACTGGAATTTGAAATGTCCATTTTTCACAGTGCACACATATTGAAATGACTAACCTTTTAAATCACTTGCAAGCAGATGGGTGTGAACAAACATGTGCCATGCTGATTTTCATTCACATTTCCCCGATTACTGGTAAATCTGAGTTATCTTTTCCCCTTGTCTTCCTCTGGCCACTTTTTTTACATCACTCAACTCTGATAAGACATTGGAAATGAAACCACAGCTGCCTTCCCATCCCTACCCCCTTGGGCCCAGGTCATGGCCAGCAATGGCCGTGGGTGGAGGGCATCATGAGTGCTGGGCATGAGCCCTGGTGGCCAGGATCTGGAGTGACTCCAAGAAAATAAGTGATTTCTCTGGTAGCTTAAATCAAAGAAGGCTTCTTGGAGGAGATGGTAGATGAGCTGGACCATCAGTGCAGGAGCAAGGCAGAGGCCCTTGAGTGCAGTTTGGGGTCCTGGCTCCTATCCACCCTCCTGAGGCCCCGTGCGAGCTCTCAGGCTCGCTCACTGCCTGCCCCATTAGGGCCAGGCCCTCCCGGGACCACGTCATCCGGGAGAGCTGGCAGCAACCCCAGGAGAGGGCACAGCTGTGAAAGAAGCTAGTGTTACAGGTAATTTTGGCAATTAAGACTCATGTTCAATTAAACGGATTTATATCATGTTACTTGGGAGGCCCCACAGCCTGGGGTGGGTCTGAGTGGAATGAAACTTGGACAACTCCAAGTTGCTGGCCCAGCCCAGTCTCAGTCTTTTCTGGCTGAGCTCGCCCTTCCCAGCCCCTGCCCGAGAGGGGGCAGGGAATGCGGTGCTTGCTGGGGGCTGGCCGCCTCCCGTCTCTGTCCAGCTTTCCACAACGTTCGAGGACTCGCCCCACTTCAGAGCTGAAAAAACGGAGTCCGAGAGTCAGAGAAACTTAGTCATGATTCACGCCCTACAGATCTCTCCCTTAGACCCCTGTTAATGTTTCTGTTTAATTTCTGATTTGACCCGGAGTTCCGCTCTACCATTCATTATTTGCTATTTTTCTTTACATCAACAAACGTGTAAGAACTCACACAGCTTCCACCGGCAGTAATACAAAAGAAAAGTCCTGGTTTTGACGTGCAAAAGCTAAGTCTCCCGGGCCAGGGCCCTCTGGCCCTCGCGCCTCCTTGGAGACCTGCACTCTGTGTTGAGGACAGGCTGTGGGGACAGAATCGTTTCCAGTATCAGCCAGCCCAGAAGTCAACTGCTGTCCTTGCCACTGATGCATCTTCTGAACTCGGCCTAAGCTCTCCTCCTCTACGACTCAGTTTCCCTGTGGATCAAAGGGATTAGCAATGGCACTTCCTCCCAGGGGCACGAAGGTGTTCAATGAGCCAGAGGATGAGGGGAGCGTAGGGATGATGGATGGGCCTGTCCCCGGCCCCTGGGAAGGACGGGAAGCAGGGTGCACCGCCTGCTTCCTGCCGGCAGGAGCCCAGGGCAGAGTTCAAGTGCCTGATGGCCTGCTGGGCTGGTGTTCACACCTCTGGCGGATGGTCAGTCGCCCGGGACTCAGGATCAGGCTCTTCAGGCGATGCTGTTTCTGCCGGGCATGGGCCCCACTTGGCAGACCAAGCTCAGTCGGCCAGTAAAGGTAATCAGCCCCCAGCAACTGTCCGCGTGCAGGGCAGGTAAGACTGGAAGGTGTGTGCCGGAGCAGGAAAGGTTCTGGGGTCACCGCCCTCCCCGAGGGCTCCCCTATACAATCCAGGCCACATCTGTCGACTTTGGTGAGCTCCGCCCAGCAAGCTAAAACCCCACAAAGGCTTGGGATCAGGGTGGGGCTTGTAGAGAAGGCTATATTGGGGTTGGTTACGGGCTGCAGATTCTGGTCTCGTGAGCCCCTTCCTCCGTAGAGAAGTAGGCAGACATTGTACCCTGGGCTGCAGAAAGACGGATCCCGTCAAGACTGGCTTCCTGGCTTTGTTATGATGTTATCACTGTTTGTTTTTCTTCTGGTTTATTTTATTTTTTAGAAATTTATTTTTATTTATTCATGCGTGTAAGAGCTGGGGTGGAGGCCAGAGGTGTGGGGAGTGAAAGGATTTACCAGAGACAGAGTGGGGAGCAGAACAGGGGGATGACTGAAATCCATGGCTGAGGGGAGCAGCGGGGAGACAGGAGAGGTCTGCTGCTCCCTGTGGGTCACTCCCTGGCCGGGGATCGAACTCAGGCTGTAATGGCGAGAACACTGAGACTTAATGCCTGGGCCACCAGGGAGGCCATAAGCTTTGTTGTTATACAAATTAAAGGTTATTCATTGCAGATTATCTAGACCAGGAGAAGGATAATCTGGACTCTGCTGAAGTGGATCCCAATAGCTTCATGGTGCTATCAGGAGACTTCACCCCTGCACCACCAGGGAGGGCCGTGTTTTTCTTCTATTTTTAAAAGAAATTGCCACTAAGACCTCTTCATGCACACCTAGACGTACTGTTCAGCTCTGTGCCTGAACAGCAGCCTGGCTGGAGTTCAAGGATCACTGCAGGTTTCTCAGGCTGACAGCAACCCGAGGCTGAGCCCACGAGGACTCTAAGGTGCCCCTGGCAAGCCGAGGCTCCCTGGACAACATTTCCCCGCGTGGGCCGGGGCTGCAGAGCAGAGACTGGAGCAAACCCCTCCAGCCTGGCACAGGCACCAGACCCAGCCACACCCCAAATGTCAGAGGTAGAGGAGAAACCCAACCACCGTGAGGAGCCCCGTGGCCACCCCAGCCCTGGGGACTGGCTTCCTCGCCCTGAAGTCAGTGTGGGCCTCAACAGACTCCCACCCAAGATGTGTACCTGCCCCCCCAAGCTGCACCCCCATCTTTCTTACCCTCATTTATCAGGTGCGCCCTCGAGCCCACCAGCTCTGTGCCCAGTGCCCTTTCTGGTCCCGGCAGGGCTGCTGGGCTTGAAGGACAAGCCCGACCCAAGGGCTTGGGTTAGAGGAGGAGTCTTGCTGCGTCCCAGGAGGCCAGAGGCAGGAGCCTGGGACTGCAGCGCTGTTGACACAGCACTCTGCAGTGGGGGGCACCGGAGTCACGCCCCCCACAAGGTGCTCCCACCCCAAAGTCCATGCGAAGCAGCAGGATGCAGAGGCAGTCAAAATGCTTCTGGGTGGCTGGCGGTGGTCGCGCTGACACAGCTGTCACTGTGGATGTGGCCGCCAGTCCTGCAGCCAGAGGGTGACATTTACCCACAGCTGCCCCTGGGGCCTCGGTCTCAGAGACCCACGGCGCCCCAGAACCGCAGGACACGGCCCTCCAAGCCCTCGCAGACGCCCTGTGTGCGCCCCCTTGGCAGGCAGCAGCGCCAGGTGGGGAGGACGGAGTAGGGCCGGGTGGGCCCCACCCAGGGGAGACAGCCGGGCTGGGGAGTGCTGGAGCCTTGCAGCCCAGGAAGCTGCAGCCAGCAGCCCAGACGCCAAGCAGATGACACGGCTGCTGCCTCCTCCCCGGGGCCGGCCAAGCCCCCGGGCCCAGCCGGCGCTGACATTTAAAGCAAAGTGTGTGTCGACCATATCATACAATGACCCAAGCTGTGGCTTATTAAGTGCAGGGCAAATTGACCACAGCAATTAAACTGAGATTAGGGCGTGATGAAGCAGGGTCCGGCGGCGAGCAGGCCGCCTGCAGGCCTGGCCCTGACGGCGCGTGGCGGCCACAGCAGCGGCAGCCCTCAAGAAAACACCCCCATCATGCCAGTCGCCCCCCTCCCTGCCTTTGGTCGACATTTCCCGCTTGACAATCTAACATTCTCCGGAAGACAGAGGACACCGGGCATCCAGCAATGACTGGCAACTGGCAGAAAGACCAAGGGGCATGTCCTCAACAAAGTGTCTGCCCCAGGGGTGGGGGTCCCTGAGGCTCCAGAGCAGGGAGACAGGTCATTCTGGCCCGCCAGGTAGATACAGGTAGATTGGTAACAGCAGGTGACCCCACGGGGAGACACCAGCGGAGACCACCCCATCTGGCATCATCTGGGCAGAGACGAAGGCAGGAGAGGGCTTGCTGGCATGGGGCAGCATTGCACATCTTGAAACCAGCACGCACTGCCCTTTGAGTCACTGGCGCTGACGCTCTGGGCAATGGGCCGTGTCTTGCCAACAGCTCCCTGGCCTGCTCTCCAGGCCTGCGGCCAGCCCCAGACAGTCAGCACTACTTGGCATGGGGTGGGGGGGTGGGGAGGGATCCGCAGGAAGCTCTTCCTCTGGTTCCGGGTCTCCTGAGCGTTCCCAGGCCCAGCGGAGGGCTGCAGCCCGGGCCTACCGCCCAGGAGCCTCGAGGCTCAGCCTGGTCGTCAAAGACACGGAGGACAGACGCAGTTCACATTCTGGTCCTGCCTCCTGCACTCTTGGGCGAGGGAACAGCCTTCTCTCGGCTTCATTTCCTCCCCTCTGAAATGGCTCAGTAACTGGACGTGTGTGGGCGGGGGCACCCACGTATGTGTCCCAGCCAGAAGAGCGCTCGAGGCGATAGAAGGCCCTCCATGGCACGGGTGGTGATTTACCAGGCTTCTTCCTGAAGAACCTGGTTTTGAAATCTGTTCTTGTGTGTTGTGTTGTGTTGTGTTGAGTTGAGTTGTGTTGCTGTTATGTTGTGTTATGTTGTGTTGTTGTGTCACGTTGTGTGTGTTGTGTTGTTACGTTGTTATGTTGTGTTCTGTTGTGTGTGTGCTACTGTTAATGTCATGCTGTGTTGTCATGTTGTACTGTGTGTGTTGTGTGTGCTGTGTTGTGTCGTGTTATGGTGACATTTGAACTCGCCGTTAGAGTGAGTTTATATTCCGGCTCATATAAAAACTGGCCAGGGCGTCCTGCTCAGTACACCGCCTGTCCGTGGCCGTCCGTGCTGCGCCGTGGTGGGCGAGGGTCTGCTTCTTCTGTAGCTGTCTGTGGCTTTCAGACCCCCATAAAAAGTGGCTTCCCGGGAGCTGGTTGATAGAAGACCCTGTAGGCGCCTAGGGAGGTGGGGGCCTGGGTGCTTCACCAGCATGCTCTCCCTGCCTTGGGAGGGTTTCTGGAAAAACTGCATCCCCTCATGGTTCGGGCTCCCTCTCAAGGGCCTGGTAGGGCTGTAGCTTATACCAGGACCCTGTCGCTGTCCCTGGACTCTGGCCCTTGGATGCAGGAAACAGCTCTGCCCTTCATCCCCAGTCTGAGGCTGCTCCTTGGGGCTCCTAGCTGGAGTTACCTTTCTCCCCTGCCTGGCATCTCCCTGCTCCTCTAGCACTAACCAACTCCCTGCATTCATTTTCCTCTGTTGACAACACTTGACAGGTGACATTTCCTGGAGACTCTCCCTGTGTTCTGACTCTTCACAGAGCACGTACACGCAAAGATGGTAAGCTCTCTGAGGGAGGCCTGGCACCCCCAAGCTCAGAGGAGCTCGGAAACACAGCAGGCCGCCTACACATAGACACAAAATGGGAAAACGGATGATCTCAAGAAAGGACCCATCCGGGAACACCCTCTTTTCGAGGGCGACTGTCTGTGATCACTTTGAGTTGACTGAGGGAACAGGTAGGCCTCTGTCTCCACTATGCCTTTGTCGATGCTATAACGCTGATGGCGCTGAGAGGGCTGAAGAGCAGGTTCCATCTAAGCTTCCAGGAAGGCCAAGATCACCCCCTGGCCAGAGTGAGTGGGAGCCCACCGGACAGGGTCCATGAACGGCCGCCCTGCGTGGCCTCAGTCCTCATCGAACATCAGCTCCACTCCCATTTTTCCTCCCTTCCCTGCTTCCTAAGGGGGCGGACGGTGGGGAGAGCATCTTGTTTTATTTAACGTATCCTTATAAATTGCCCAAAGTCCTTTCCGGTTGGAGGCAGATCTGAACAAATGAATGCGATAATAATGTAACCCAGAGACGCTGTGGTAGGAATGGTTGAGCCCAGTGTGCTGGGGCTACTTAGAAATGGGCCCCTGAGGTTAACACACCACTGGCCAACATTGTGAGCATTTTTTCATTCTGAGTGGCTAGGAAGGATGAGAAATCTCTCCCCCCAAACTGAAGAAGCTCCAGACGTGAAAAGCCTTGGCTCAGGGCTTGTATGTGGTGTTGCCGCAAAGGGGGGGTTCACGTTGCCATCCGGCTTGTCAGAAGCCCCACCCCGCCCCCCGAGCTGGCCTAGAAGCACTCAGAAGTCTTCTCTGAACCAGTTTATCTGGCCCTTGTCTTCCCTGCGAGACCCAGCTCTCAGCTAGCTAGCACTTCCTTAGTGAAGTATGACTGGGCCTCCAACATGGGCTCTTTGGGGAAGACTTCCCTGGACACCAACAGTGGAGCAGAGCTCAGGAACTTGTGGAAGGGAGAGCTGTCTACCCATTCCTGGTTCCGTTGCAACCCAGGACAGGCTAACCCCCTTGCTGGGCCCAGGCACCCTCTCCCTGAATGGGTGACGTCCCTGGTCCCGGGTAGAGTCACCTGGTCCCTAAGTCCTCCTGAACTCAAGGTTGTACTTTGAATCCAATTCTAACCTCCACATTTGAATCTTTTCTAATATGACCCTAAATTCAAGTTTGCATCCATATCTCCTCTCCAGAGAGTAGCCAGACCATATTAATAACGCTTTTAATAGCCATATAAACGGTTGCTATTTCTTGAGTGCTTATTATGTGCTAGGCATTATTTCAAGTGCTTTTTTCAAGGGTTCCTATAAACAACCTTAATAATATCATTCCCGTTGACAGATGAGGGATGAGGGCATAAGTCAATTATCCATCCGGCAAGTTAAGGGCTAAGGTTCAAAGCCAGGCAGTCCATGCCTCCATCCACACCCTTCACGCTGGGCAGACTCATCCTCCGGACAAGTTGAAGCACCTCCTCACCACACAGGTAGGCTGCTAGGCTTACACGGTTTTAAGATACTTGGCCAGGGTCAGGTAAGTAATAAGTGGCTGCTGAAGCCACTGTACCCCGAGATCCCCAGGCGGCCCACTGGCTTCTCAGCTGCCCCCTCCCCACCCTGTTAGGCCGTCCCAGCCCATGGCTGACCGCTCGCCTGGCACGGCAGGAGAACGGAGCAGGCACAGGACAAAGGGTTCTGGCAGACCAAGCACAGGCAGCAAGGTGCACCTCTGCCATGCAAAGAAAAGTCAAGAAAGCTGCCGTCTTTCAACCTGGCCCAGAAAATAAACTTCCTTTCTTCTGGACTGGGGCGGTCCATGCCAAGTCGTACCTCAGGCCTTCAGAAAACACACCCAAACTAAACACGGCTAAACCTTCCACTCCGCCATGATTCCGTTTATAATAAAAACATTGACTTCCCTCTCCCCTGGTGGGGTGAATTGCTGTGGTTAGAGAAGCTGTTTCCATAGTCAGCTAATGACCCCCTTAAAAGACGGCTGATGACCTAACTTCCCGCTCCCGGCTTGGCCCGAGAGAGCCTCAGCTTGGCTCCCAGGGACCAAGCAGAGATGAGAAAGGACGGGGATGGAGATCGGGGACCCCCAGCCCCAAAAGCCTGGGACAGGAGCGCTGGAGTCAGCAAATCTGGCTCCTACACCTGTCGCCTCCAGCTCCAGATGGCACGGGGCTCAGTTTCCTCCTCTGCAAGGTGGGGGCACCCACGATGCAGGGGGCGCAGGGAAAACAGGGCCGCATGGGGGATCCATCCAGGGCGTGACTGCTCCTCGCTCCTGGCTCACTTTCTCTTGTCCTCCCAGACTGCCCGCCGCCGACAAGCTTCGCTGGACGGTTGCCATTGCCAGCAGGTTTCCCCCCAAAGTAAAAGTCAGCGTCCCCGTAATACACCGCCAGCGTGTGTGTCGCGCGGCTGACAGCTGTGATCGCACCCCGGGAACAACCTTGTGAGACGACGCCTTCTCTCACCCCAGAGCACGCGGGGCTGAGGAAAACTGACTCACTCCTCTAAGGAGTGCTTTCGCCGAATCCCATCCGCCCCAGTCAGACTCCAGCTGCTGCCAGCGCCCTCCGGGAGCCTCTCTGGGGTCACAGAGCTGCGCTCGCACCTCCCGGGGCATCGGCAGGGAGAAAGCCAGGCGCCCCGTGCAGGGGGCCTGGGCCAAGGTGCGCGTCGCGCCCAGGCGAAGGCCCCAGGCTCCGCTCCAGGTGGAGGCAGGCGGTGCTTCCGTCCACCCTGGAGTTGACTGGCCCCACTTGGGGGTGGGCGGTGCTGAGTTGTCCAGGGTGAGGAGAGCGGAGCGCCGGGGAGGGCTATTCCCTAGCAACACCAGGTGAGGACTCCTCGGGCGGGCTAGACGGGAGAGCAGCAGAGGCAGCGCTGAGGAGGAAGGTGGCGTGAGGGAACCACCTCCGGGGGACCTCACCGCAGGTCACGGTGGGGGCCCCGACAGGCAGAGCAAGACTTAACTGTGGGAAGCAGGGGATGAGTTTTCCAGAAGAGACCCCAAGCCCTCCAGAGCTCCGTGACTGACTGGTGCCTCTACGGACCTCCAGCACTGTCCCTCTCAGATACATTTTTTCCTTGAATACCTGGAGCCTCTGGCCTCTGGCTCTAGGCCCTCTGGGTGCTCCCCAGCCCTGGGTGCTCCCCTCCTCTGGGTTCCCCAGTCCAAGGCAAAGCTGCCCCTCAGGTCTCCCTGTGTCTCCCATCTGGTTGCCTTGATTGCTTATTGTCTTTTCTTGAGTTACACCCTGACTGTGGACTGAATGTCTGGGCCCCCCAAAATTCATAACTGGAAAACCTAACACATGATGTGATCATGTTTGAAGATAGTGGCTGTGAAGCGTAATAAAAGGTTTTTTTTTCTTCCTCATACAAGAACTGGGGTGTAGATTAGAGGTACAGGGTGGGGGCGGTGAGAGGATTCACCAGAGACAGAGTGGGGAGCAGAACAGGCAGATCAACGAAGTACACTGCTGAGGGGAGCAGCGGGCGGGCCAGGAGAGGTCTGCTGAGCCCTGTGGGTCACTCCCTGGCCGGAGATCACACTCAGGCCCTAATGGCGAGAGCACTGAGACTTAACCCCTAGGCCACCAGGGAGGCCACAAACCTTGTTGTTATACAAGTTAAAGATTATTCATCGCAGATAATCTAGACCAGGAGGCAGTGAGCTTTCTCTGCGAAGACTTGACTAGCAAGTATTCTAGATCGTGAGGCCGTCAGCTCTGCTGTCGTGGGCTGGGCACGGCCTCAGAGCAGGCAGAACAGCTAGGTGGGGCAATGCATGTCCCAATGAAATGCCACGAAAGCAGGCAGAACCCCGACTGGGCTTGCTGGCCAGCGTTTGCTGTCCCGGCATGGAGCATGTACCTGGGCAAAATGACCACCAACTGCAGACTGTTGCACATTTAGGTGTGTAGTTTTCCAGTCTTTCCTCCGTGCACCTGTATTTCATTTACAAAACAGTCACTGTCTCTGTCCCGTTCTAACCTGTTAATAGTTCAAGAATATTTATGTCCTGGAATAGTCTTTAATAACATCGCCTTTAGTAGCCTTTCAGGTATTCCATTACTGGGATGTGTCACAACTTATTAACTGATTTTTTTTTTTTTTCAGTTTACATCTTTCCTAGAAAGAATCGGGCTATATTTAGCTCCTGTGCAGGTGGCTACACATTCCAATGTCACAGAAGCCGCCTTTTCTGATTAATTGGTCCTTGCCAGGCTGTTCGTTAAATATTTGGGTTATCAACCTTCAGAACAACATAGGAGTAAATACTGTTACCACTAAGTCTTAATACAATTTGATAATTATTTCCTTGGAATATACTCCTAGAAAAGGACTTGCTGGGCCTCCGTGGTGGCCTAGGGGTTAAGTCTCAGCACTGTCACCACTGTGGCCTGTGTTCCATCCCATCCAGGGAGTGACCCATAGGGCCCAGCAGACCTCTCCTGTCTCCCCACTGCTCCCCTCAGCAGTGGATTTCAGTAGATCTGCCTGTTCTGTTCCCCAATTCACCTCTGGTGAATCCTCTCACCACCACCACCACCCTGTATCTCTGGCTTACAGCCCAGGTCTTCTCTGCCTAAATAAAAACATAGATCTTAAAAAAGAAAGGGCTACAATATTTTTGCTACGATATTTTTGACAAGCACTGTGAAAGCCACGTTTCATCCTACCAGCAGAATATAACAGTACCTCTTTGCTACAAAAGATGTTTTAAATAAGTAAATTTCACAAATTATCATGAATTCTTCATCTCACCAGTAGTATCCAAGACTAATACAGTCTATCTCCCTCTTGAATATTGCTTCCACTCTTCACACATTCCAGGCATGCGACCTTTGACCTCACCTTTCCTCAAGGAAGGTCCCAGAGCTCACCCTCACCGCAAGACATAAAAGGCATTGGGAAGACCACATTCCATTTACCTCTTCAACCAAGATTGTCCCAAATGAAGTCCCTTCTTCAAGGAGCATCCATGAGAAGCTCAAAAGCTTCAGAACAAATTTGGAGAATCTGACCGAATGCACGATCCTGTCATGGTACAATTTTCACATTCACACCCAATAACCCTGCCAACTAACTGGCAGGGCCAACCTAACTAAGCAACTAAGGTTATTAACGAGTAAAAGGCTAAAAAATGTGAAGCCTACTAATTCTGGAAAGAGGGATGATGAAGGAGACATAGTAAGCGGGAGAGGTCACTACTCTGTACAGAAATATGAAATCTGTGGCGGAGCAGGGACATGGCTTAACCTTCACAAGGGACAACAAAGTTGAGGAACTCATTACCCCACCAAGTTCAAGGAACATTTAGGTAAATTAATAGGTGTCAGGTTCATAACAGATTATTTGAGGAAAGCTAAGGACCAGGGGGAAGAAAATATCCCTGACCTTTTGGAAACTGACATCATAGAAGAAAATTACCTTGTTCTTTCTCAGAGTATGCCAGCCATCACTTAGTCCTTTTCTGAAATGTCTCCAAAAAGAAAGCGCCTCACCTCCCTTAATAACCCATCTCATGCTCTTCCATCATTAATTGCTAGGAACTGCTGAACTCATGCCTGTTGAAACCCTTCATCTTCTTTCCTCCCTGGAGTTGAAAAATAACAATTTAGAGTTCTTTGCTTCTTTTATTTATCAAAGTAAAATGAAGAGAGGATTTAGAGTGTGGGGGGAAACCCTGAACACTCATGGCTAGCATTATTTTTCAGTAATCTTCCTGGGGAACTTTGAATGTTGAACCCGTTAGCGAAATATACAGTAGCCACACTCAGATTCTCCAAATAGGAATAGTTCCCCCAAACGTCCTTCTCCTTTCATTGAGCAATGATTTTAAGTTCTGGTAATAATAATATGCACTCGGGATTCTATGTCCTCTTTCCAGAAGCCTCTTTCATCAGCGGACACGTCACACGACCACCAGTACCCAACAACACAAAGTTTTCCTGTGGTCCCAGCAAATAAGCAGATTGATCCAGAGGTCAAATCCCAAGGCCACTACTGAATGTTCCCAAATTTTTCAGAGAAGATGGAGCACCTAGGAAGACCAATCTTTCTATCACAGAGAAGATATGATCTTGTTCTACCTTTTCCATTGCTTATATGCACGGATAAACCGAAGCAGGAAGGAAGGCATTTACCCCGATTTGCAGGGCTAAGGAGCAGGGCTGGCTTTAGAACCTGGTCTGCTTCCTCAGCAGAGAGCTCTATCCATATCTTCCTATTCCTTTTGCATTGAAATGCTTTTAGCAGACTCTATATGAGGTATTGGATGGGACAGAAGAGTCTGGAAATTTGCGCCGCGGATGTCTGGCCTACCAGCATGTAGACATGACTGAAATCCCATTCTGGGTGTGAAGGCCTTTGTTTTGTGTGCTAGGAGCTAAACCTTTGTCTGGATGGGAGCTTTTCCAGAACACACTTCCAACTGCCTAACAAGCCCCTTCTAAAAATGCCCCCCTTTAATGATGCAGGAAGCATCGTTCTTTCTAGTTGCCAAATAACATTGCAGGAAGAAAAACAAAAGTGGGGATTATTTTCCTGCGTCTTCTTGACTGTGCATCCTTACTTCGGTTTTAAATTTCTCCATTCTCCATGGGTATTGGCAACGCTGGATTAGTAATGCTAAAAAATTTATCTTTACAACCTATTGTCTTAGGTAAGATTGTATCAACAGCTCCAGATGGACCAATCTCTAAGAATAATTTCACTTCCCCTTATCAGTGACAGGAATCACATTTACATATTCTACTGGTGGGAGAGATAATTCAGAGATGATTAATGTCCCTCGATGTACAGATACCTGTAGACTGCTTGATCAATGTCTCCCCAAGAAAGTGTCTTTCATTCTGGATGCTCAAAATCCAAAAACGCACAGTGATTAATGTAACTAAATGTTTGGGGTCGGCAGAAGCTGCAGGCTCTGTTCTCGCTTCCCTGTCACACTAAAGAGAGGTCACAGGAGACTGGATTAGTCATGTGGACAAAAAGTCTGTGGGCTCACGTGCAAGTAGCATTTCAAATGTCCCCTGAAAGAAAGAAGCAGAATCTGCCCTGGAATCTCCCCTCTGGAGGCTCTTGGGGAGAATGACACAATCAATCTTTTAATGCAAATATCACTTCTCTGTAGAAAGCCAAGTGGATTTGATGCTGTGTGTTGTCCTGGAGTCGGGATATATTCTGATTTATTTCACACATTTGTTAACCAGAAATATCTGGTTATCAAGTTATCCCTTAGAGAAGCATTGCAACCAGCTAGAATAATGGAACAAAAAGCATGAAGAGGAGTTAGATGCTGTGCATTGTTTTCTTAATCCTTCAGATTTATGGAAATATTTCCCTAGAGACAACTTTGAACCTGATTCAAAGTTGGGGTGCTGGGGCTTGAAGGAATATAGTAGAGGTGTTAAACGTGGCTTTAGTTCAGCAGAGGTGTTAAACGTGGCTTTAGTTCTCGGCTCTTCCTCAAGCTGGGCACACTGGAAGCCCACTGGTGCCTTAGTTTACTCATCTGTGACCTGGGGCGATACTCAAATGTTGGCAAGCTAACACAGAGACACATTTTTAATGTACTTAGTTCAGTACTTGGCACTTCGCAAGAATCCGATAAATCCTGGCTCTTGTTATTGTCATTATTAATTCTAAAAATAGCTTGTTGAAATAAGTGTCTCAGATTCATGTGTGTCTCGGGCAAGCTTTGTGCAAACAATGGAGCTTTCTTCAGGTACTGCCTGGTTAGGAGATCTATTTTCCATTGGAAAATATTTTTCAGGAAATTATATTCAATTCAAGTACATTTACATAATAATATGCATATCTAAAACTTGACTGAGCCAGCCTGCCCCTAGCTGTGGGAGCTGAGGAGGCCATATTGAAGAATACAAATTACTTCTGGAATATGTTTCCACACCCTGGAAATCCCAAGGAGACACGCGGGTCAGGAGTAAATGGCAGAGATGGAAGGGACTAGAGGGATGAAGTGAGGAAATCCAGAGCCACCAACAGTGGGCAAACCCAGAGGTGGAGTTGGGGCAGGACGAGCCTGAGATGAGACGAGCAGAAATTTCTCAAAGGAGAATGTAGCTCCTGGGAAAATCTCAAGAGCCGTTCGTTCATGCATTCATTCAACAAACATTTACCCAATGCCAGGTACAGATCTCGGTGTTGGAAGGAGGTAGTAAACAGGTCGGGTCAAATTCCTGCTCTCGTAAGGTTTATGTCCCAGCAGAGAGAAGGGTAAGTAGATAATATCTTTGGCCATTTCTGTCAGGCTTAATGTTGTGATGAAAATGGAGCCTGCCTTGATTTTCCTTCACAATGAGGAGTTTCACAGGGAAGAAGTGCCAGGGCATTGGAGGAGTCTATATTCTATTCTCTTCTTTTTGACCTGTACATTTGGAAAAACCATCTCTTTCCTCAATGACAAGCATCATTCCAAGTCCCCAGCATGGAGCCCTTAGAAAGACAGGTGATTCAGCAGGTAGGTAATCTAAGCCAGGTTTAGCAAGCACCCCGTATGCTAACCGCCAGGTCCTGAACCCATGGCAGACATCACCAATCCATTGTGATACTCAGACACAGGCAGGCCCTATTAATCAATCAGCACAGACACTCTGCCTAGACCTTGGTCTCTGCACAAAATGAGACTGTGAACAGTCTCCTCGCTCACTGACACAGTTAGAGGATGTGGTTACTGGCCAAGAGACCCGGCTCCTTCCTCTGCACCACACAACATCCCTCTCTGGGCTTGCATCTCAAAGTGTGCGCTTTGGAATTAGGTCCACCTGGGGTTTAAATCCTAGCTCCATCACCAGCGGTGTGATGTTAACCTCTCTAAACCTTAGTCTCCTCCAGGTCAAATGGCGGGAAGCATAGTGTTCACAAACAGGAGAAGCAGGGTAAGCGCTCATTCTTGCCAGGCCTCACACATAGTTAGCGCTCAATAAGTGGTATTCATTGCTATCATTAATTCTTGTTATCTCTTAACAAGAAAGCAAGCCAGTTCCGTGATGGTGGCGGAGCTTTGCGGCAACGAAATGCCTGTTAAATAATGCAGGCTGTTTGCCCTTTCTGACTGTGAAGGTTTAGAAGAAGGTTGATGTGATTTTGCATTTTTCTCCAAAGGGGAGAGAGAGCCAGGGGGGAGGGCAGCAGCGGAGGGACTTGTCTCTAGCTAAAAATACACATTCGATAAATGGGGAAATTATTTAAATAAGCAATCCTGAGGAAAAAATACGGAAGCCAATCTTATTCATAAAACAACTGATTTACAGCATTCTGGCTAAGAGCAGCTTTTAACTCAAGCCTGTGAGATCCTATTTATTATTCAGCAAAATATTCAAGATTAATAAAGGTATCTTTAATACTAATATAGCAGCAAGAGCTAATATATGTAAAATAATTATTATGAAAAGTATTATCAATATTTGGGGGAAATAATGTACATGCATAATGAATGAATTTTGCCCCTGGGTTTACGCTTATATCTTGGCCTGATTTTGCATGGAGAAATTCTGCATTATAATGAAAGGCAAAATGATCACACATTATAACTGCGAGTTTTTTATCACTGCTTAGAAGGATCCTAAAACTGTCACTTAAGCAAGAAAAATATATATATTCCATGTAAATGTGCATATGGTGAGATTCATCATTCTCTGAGTGGTAGAAAAATATCCAAACAGCAAAGTGCTTTCAAAATGACAATTATCAGCCCGGAAGAAAAAGGAAAATTTTTTAATAGCTGAATGTCACAAAAATGACCAAATGTTAGGCAAATTTAGGAAATTTTGCTTCGGTTTACTCCTCAGTCTAAACATTCCAGAGGCTGAAATACTTGAGTCTTTCTTAAATGGCATATACAAACTAAATCAAAGAATTGTTTACACTGTCATGAACCTTGCAAAACTTAACAACTCCAGTCCCCTCTTCATCCTCACCCCATGCTCAAGGACAAAACATCACATTCTACTCAACAAATATCTGGGCATCCCTCCTTGTACAAATTTTGTGAAAATATAAAGAAAAATTTGGGGTGTTCTTTTCCTTCTAAAGTCTAGAATCAGAAAATCATATATCAGAGGCATCACACAGGCATAAGAATCCCTAGCATTTCCTTATTTTAAAGATTTTTTTTTTAATTTATGCATACAAGAGGCGGGGTGCAGGCCAGAGGGGCAGGAACTGAGAGGAGTCACCGCAGACGAGAGTGGGGAGCAGAACAGGTGGAGCTACTGAAACACACTGCTGAGGGGAGCAGCGGGGAGACAGGTGGGATCTGCTGCACCCTGTG
Organism: Condylura cristata; assembly: GCF_000260355.1. Classification (NCBI taxonomy): domain Eukaryota; kingdom Metazoa; phylum Chordata; class Mammalia; order Eulipotyphla; family Talpidae; genus Condylura; species Condylura cristata. The sequence continues at coordinate 3,717,220 of NW_004567140.1, read as the reverse complement.
GGTCCCTCCCTGGCCAGGGATCGAACTCAGGTCACAGTGGTTGTGACAGCTTCATAATGCTGCTCTTTAACCCCTTGGGCCACCAGGGAGGACTCTCGGCTCCCCCTCCCCAACCCTGCCCACCAAGTTCTCTAGGACAACCAGTGAAGACAGTTGGCTGAGAACATCAGCCATTTTCACATGAAATCTGTGCCCCCTCGACCAAGAGCGGCTGAAGGACAATGGCGGCCAATGATGGATGCCGCTCCCTCGCCCACTATCAGCAGAGACCCAGTCTCAGCAACAAAGCACCGAGCATCCGAGAGCCCCCTCCCCACGCCTGCTTCACCCCGTGAGAATCCCAGCGACGTGGAATTCTACCTGAAATGTTCCCCCAAATGAGGCGAGCTGTTCAGTATCCTCTAAAGATAACAGAAGTTTCCAAACATTTACTAGCTCTGGAATTTATGCGTAAAAACTCATGTTTGAGAGGTTTTATTTTTTATGTTCAATGACGACACTATAAATCTCGCGAACAGCGTAAATCAGACTTGACTCCAGACCCATGAGGGCGGCTGGGACCAATTTATGGCGAGACACGGGGGGCGAACAGAGTGTCTTATTTGTTTTACCAGCTGGCATTCACACACAGAGAGCCCCGGGGAGCTGGCTGGGCCCCGCTGGGGAGCAGCTTGCAAGTTATAATAAATCCGCCCTGACTGGCACCCCACCTCTGGCTGGGGACTTCAACTCAAATAGCCACAAGACTCCTTATCTTGTGGAAGATTCTCGATCCCAAGCAGGGATAACGTTGGACTGAATGACCAGTGGGCCTGGGGCATCGTCATGTTGAACTTTCCACACTATTATTCTTCTTAGAGTGAGCTCTGGGTGTGTGTGTGGGGGGGGGTACCTCTATTATGGACATTTGGACATTTGAGATCAGTATAAGACCTGTCAAGGGACACCATTATGAATGTAGGAATTATAAAAATTTATCCTCAGGGCCCTCCCTGGAGGTGCAGTGGGTTAAAGCACAGCACTAAGAAGCAAAAGCCACTTCAGCAGGAGTTCGATCCCTGGCAGCCAGGGAGTGACCCACATGGTGTGGCAGACCTCTCCTGACCCGCCTGCTGCTCCCCTCAGCAGTGGACTTCTTCAATCTGCCTGTTCTGCTCCCCACTCTGTCTCTGGTGAAGCCTCTCACCCTCTGCATCTCTGGCCTGTATGCATAAATAAATTAATCTTTAAAAGAAATTTATCTTCAAGAATCCCAAGTCACAGAAGGTCTCTCCGTGAATGTGGTCTCTGAAATCAGTCATTTATCCTTTTTAACTTTCCTTGTCTTTCCTTGTGGCAATAGTACATAGGTGGATTTACCATTCTTCAGAATGAGGGGACATTCATATTGTTGTCTATCCATCACCCCATCCATCTCCAGAATTTTTTCATCACCCCAGACTAAAGTGCATTAAAAGAGCACCCATTTCTTCTTCCTCCCCTGGAGGATGGATGGAGGGTGGAAATCATCACCCTACTTCGTGCCCCTATGAGTGGAAACAGTCCATTATTAAACAAATCGTCAGAGGACACCCGCTCAGTGCGGATACATCCTCCCACAGAGTTTACCATATAGTTGGGGAGACAGGAAATACACAAATGCCAGATCAGGGTGGCCGACGGGCTAAGTCTCAGGCCATCACTACCACAGCCTGAGTTCAATCCCCGGCCAGGGAGTGGCCCACAGGGCACAGCAGACCTCTCCTGTCTTCCCGCTGCTCCCCTCAGCAGTGGACTTCTTCGATCTGCCTGTTCTGCTCCCCACTCTGTCTCTGGTGAAGCCTCTCACCTCCCCTCCCCCGGCATGCACCCCAGTTCTAGATGCATAAATAAATAAAAATATCTTTCAAAAAGAAAGAAAGAAAGACAACTTTATAGTTAAACCTAGACTCTGAGCTCTGGATAACTTAGAGAAAAACGATTTCTGGACACTGATGTCCCGAGTCCAGGGGACGTTTTCCTTTTGAGACACAGCAAAGTTGCAGCACTTTCACTGCCTACATGAGTTCGCTGGGCCCGGGGCAGCCAAGACCGCACCATGCTGTCCCGTGACCTACCCAAGACCAATCTGTTGCCCGGTAGTTTCAGTTCTTGGGGAAAGTGGACTCTCAACCTGTTTACCAATGGGTCCAGCAAATGGCGCCAGGACCTCATCGGACTTAATTAAATTCCAGCTAGACTCCACTGGAAGAGGAACGAGAACCCCAGAGAGAGGGAACAGGCGCTGCCCCAGAGTGTTGATTTCTGGCCGTGAGAGCGTATTGGGGAGAACACTTAGGGTGATCACTAAGCGCAGAGGGCAGCGGGGTGCATCACCAAGACAGTGAAGAATGGGGCCAAATGGGAGGGATTGGACAAATTAATGATTAAGGAAGATTTTTTTTCTTCTCGGAGTCGTGTCCAGCCTGGCCTCCCAGATTTGAGCCATTCTTCACTGTCAAGAGAGGCTGGGAGATTGATTCAATTAAGATTAGCAGAGTCCGAGAAATGGCATGGGTTAGTTTTGATTAGTGATGTCTCCTCTCTCATCTCTTGGTGGTGGTGGCCCGAACACGGGCGGGATTTAGCTCTACCAGGCGGTGGGGTCCAGGAGTGGCAGGTAGTCCCGGGCAGCGAGCTTCTGAGAAGTGGCATTCTCCTGTTATTTTTTTTTTTTTCTGAGGTCTCTTCCATGTGTCCTTCTTGGGCATGATTCCCTGATAATTAGCTACTTTTTTAAAGGAACAGTAGGGAGGTGGGAAACTGAAATGTGGGGGTCACCGCGGGGTACAATTCCTTGAAGCAAATGAATGTAATTGGAGGTCTCATTAATTCTGTGGTGATGCCCAGATGCCCTCTCTGAGCCATGGGGAGTGTGGAGACCTCTCTGGAGATGCCAGCATGTCTGAGGCAGATGGGGGAGGCAGCCCCCATTTCTGCGGGTGGCGGGGCCTGGAGTAGGGGGAGGGGAGCGAGTCGCCATGACCACCCCGTCCCATGCCACACCAAAACCTCAGAAGCACCTCAACGGTGGATTCAGCCCTGATGGGTCCTGGCAGAGAGGATCAGCCAGCAAAATGCTGACAATAAATGTGCCTGGCAATTTACCACTGCCTCAAAATTCGTATTCAGACCCTGTTGCTGGAGAAGTTTAATGAAAGTGGTACTTTCCACGAGGTCCCTGGTGGCATTAGTTCACATTACAAAATCATTATACATAATTTGACACTATTGTGCACCGTTAGCTTAGAAAAAGAGCTTGTTTTACAGCTCTGGGGACAGAGGTCCCTCCAGATAAGGTTGGGCTTATGAGAAGGGGAGAGAGGAGAGAAGTGCCTCCCTCTGGTTAGCAATGAGGGCTTTGATGTTCGAGGCAGCTACTCCCTTCATGCTCATCAAGTCTGATCTTGAGTCCAGAGGAAAGGAAAAAATTGTCAAAAGACAGTCCCAAACCACGCACCTATTTCTGTGACTCTTAAAAGTAAATATTTAGCATTGTAAAGGCCTCTACTAATGCCACTGACGCCCAGTTGAATTTCATCTGAATAGTCCTGCTCCTGGTGGCTCAGCCC
>NW_004567140.1:3707610-3712742 GCF_000260355.1 Condylura cristata | reverse complement strand
TGCAGGTGATGTCTTGCCAGTGGGTAAATGGCCTTGGCCCCTGGGAGCTGCCCTGAAGGCTCCTCTGGCTTGGAGATTCTCCAAGGTCATCCATCTCCCGCAGACAGAGCCTAACCTGTGTGCTGACCATGTGGAGTTCAAACGTCAACCTTCCAGCTCTCGTGCATGCTGCTCTTCACACCTAAAAGAGCCCTCCCAAGCCCTGCCTTGGCGGCTCTTACATGTCCCCCCCATCCACCCAGCGAAACACCCTTGCAGGAGCCTATATGTTGGCACCCCAACATCTACGCAGGGTTGGGGAGCTCTGCTGCCTGTGTTGCATCTCATCTCCATGGGGGTCCCCTCTTATGACCAATCTGAAGTCACCTCTCCTTTCTGGCTGTGCTTCCTCCTTCTCCTCCTTATCCCCCATCTCGCCCTCTACCCTGCTATCCCTTGGCTCCTTGGGGCACTCTTATTCACTCTGAATTCCCAGTGCCTCTGGGGTCTGACACTTCATAGGTGCTGAGCACATGTGTATAAATAAATGAAGGAACCATGGAAATTGGGTGCTGGGGCCCAGACAGGTCTCAGGGAGGACCAAGTTCAACATCTTCATTTTACAGAGGCACAAACTAGGTCTTGGCCAAGAAGAGCCAATGGCCAGAGGTCACAGCGTCCGAGAGTGGCCAGACCAGCCTGAAATCTGTAGCTCTAGGATTTTGAGAGGACCAGGCGCACGCTGGCAAAGCGCCGTCCATTTCCGAAGCATCGAAGGAAGTTGACAGGTTCTTTCCCCAAAGTCACTGTGGGCTTTGCAAACATCAGCAGACACCCTGCCAGGTCGCACGTTGTATACCCCCGGGACTGGGGTACAAGGAGGATGGAACTGTAAATGGTGTCGTATTCTGGGCATCGTACCTTGGACTGGACTGCAGGAAATCCTGTTTATCCCACAGAGGGAGACAAATGAGCTCTGGAAAATTCCCGGAGGGTAGGAGAGCATCATGGTGAATCTCCTACCCAGGCAAGTCTGGCCTACATCAGACAAGAGACAGCGGGCCCAGGGCTGCTTCGTCACATTCCAGGAACAGTCAATGCAGGGGAATGAGCGTTTCAGATGGAGTCAGGAAGGAACAGAGCTCTGGCTGGTGGCTGAGACTTCGGGCTGTCGCCCACAGAGAGAGGCGTGCCCCCCAAATGTCTCTCTCCCTCTCTCTGCCTTCACCTTCAAGGGAGAAGAAAGTCTCCCATCCAAGGAGAAGAAAGTCTAACTTCAGAAAGTCAAACTCTCCCACTCTCCAATCAAGAGAGAGGAACTCCCAGAGACTCAGAGAAGAGAAAACCTAGACTCCAAGAGGGAGACGGACCCCAGGAATCTAAATAACCCAAAGCAAAGAGATCAGAAAAGTCCAGAATCCCCAGCGCTTTAACCACACAAACAGAGAAGGAGAAACTCCCTCCAAGAAATCCTTAAAAAGGGGTGGACAGTCCCCCCCAACCCCTTCCTACTCTCTCCTGCTGAGAGACCAGACTTTACAGACGAGTTGTTCAGTTCTTAACCACAGCAATAAAGCGCAGTAATAATATTAGCATTTATGGAGCAACTCCTGCATGATTGGGCACAAAGACCCAGCGATGTTGTCATCTCAGAGTGGGGCATCGTGCTCCCGGGGTCCTCTTTCCAGCCCTTGCTGGACCTGGACCTGTGGCCTGGGAACCCCCAGCTGTCTCTGCGTGGGCCCCACTCCCTCCACACCTGCATTTGTGGTTTCTCATCCACAGTCTTGGTGATCTCCCAAGAGGGGTGAAGGGAACCATGTTGCAAACCCAAGACCCCTGTGATGAACTAGAGGTTGAGCACAAAGTCATTGTTGTCCCTGTGCCAGGTGGTGGCACCTGACACTTCTTCCAAATCTTCCCTATAGACCGAGGAGAAGCAGGGGCCCTGGGAGACACTGGAGGAAAGGAAAGAGAACAGAACAGACAGGCAGTGCAACTCCAGGCTTCTCTGGACTTGACCTTGAACAGCTCCTGAGGTTGGCTGGGGGTGGGGGGGTGTTGGGGTGGGGGGGGTTGCAACTCGCTGCAGAATATCTCTGTTCTGAAAACCTTTGGAACGAAAAGCTTAGTTTAAGGAGCTCAGAGGTAGTCCCAGTCTAAGCCTGGACCCTATAGGTCCTCTGGACCCCCGCCGCCATGTTCCAGCTGGGAATCTCAGGCCCAGAGAGGTGAAGCCATTTGTCCGAGGTCCCAAGCAGGGACACAGCAATGGCGCTTTGCTGAAGCCCAGCCCAGCTCTTGCAGCTCCTGGTAACAGGTCGCACAGGCAGAGCTGGCCTGCGGGTTCCCCCGCTGCTCCTCTTCCTCAAACATGGCCGACGACAGCATCGACTCTGGCTTTGAAGCAGAGTAAAGGAGCTCTTGCCCGTGTCTGGCACGTAGTCGGGACTCCAGAAAGCGTAACTTAAGGCCGCCATCATCTTTGTTAAGACAAAGCGCTCCCCTTCGAGTTCCCCGGCTCCTTGGCAAGACCGGACGCAGGTGCGCTACCAGCAGAGGCTTCTACGATGCCTGTTCCATGGACCAGTTCTGCAGCAGGTGCCAGGCTGCCCTAAGGGGACTTCTGGAAGGGCCTCGCCCCCTGGGGTGAGCGCCACCACGTTGAGCTGCCGTGTCCACGCAGACGCAGCGACGTGACCAGCCATTCCTGGAGTGACCGGTGGCTTCCTCCTCCTTCCGTGAAGACGGCCCTCGAGGCTTCGTTTCACGAGTGCTCTTGGGATCGCGCCTCTGCGGACTCTGCTCGGAGAGGCACGAGCGTCCCTCAAGGGTGACGTCAAGAGGTCAGTTTTTCCCAATGTCACAGGACAGAAACTTCTTAATCCAGACCAGGCTGGCTGGGGCAGCGTGAGCCCCCAGCCCTGGAAGCCGGGCAAAGGCAGGCTCCCAGAGCCCTCTGGCTCCATTCAAAATCCTCTTTTCAGGGTTTTGGCAGTTTTATGGCCTTTAATGACCCCCTATTGTACCCTGATTGCCAGTCAGGGTACACATAATGACCAAGCAGCATCACTTAGCCCTGACTCGGGTGACAATGGCCAGAGCGGCCAGCTCGCTGTTTTGACATGAGCGGGGTCACAGGGAAAGTTTTCGGGCGGGTGATTTAAAGAGGCCGGCCAGCCAGCACCCTTCACTCCTCGGTTGCTGGGACTTGGACAAAAGAATGAACTCTGAACTTTTCCTTTGACGGATGGAGGTCATTAAAACCGTGGTGGGGGCCCCTTCAAAGGCAGGTGTAGACCAGGCTGTCTCTCAAAGCGCCTAATAAAGAGAGAACAGCCGATTGTGTGGGATTCAGAGAAGGGGGACTTCTGAGAGATGCACTCAAGTGGTTCAAAGAAATCAATGCGCCGCCAATGAGCCGCTGTGGCCGATTGACAGGACCCAGAGTAAGGCACAACCCCCTGGCACCCCCTGAATGCGTGGCTGCTCCAATTGTTCCAAACAGGGGCCCCCACAATAAACGCTTGGGATCTTTTCAGAGGTGCCCTGGGCCCGGGGGTCTTGGGCCAACAAGAGAATCCCGATGAAACTCCAGCACCAACTCCCATTTTAAATTCCATCCATTTTAATAAAGTGCTGAGAGACCTCCAAGCAGCTTAAAATATTAAAGGTTTCTTTTAAACATCTGGAAGATAACATCTAATTACTAGATAGCGCTCGGGGTTATTAATATGTAATCAGAGCTAATCCCACCCAACACAAACAAACAGCCAACAAAAGCTCTCCCCTAGAAGTAGCAACAGCAAAAGAACGCAGCGCCCCCACACCGGCCCCCCAACACCCCCTCCCCCGCCCATATTCCCACCACCAGGGCAACCAGCTGGGGCCACATGTTTGCAGGGCCAACCCCCAAACGCTGACCTGGCGGAGCAGGCCAGGCGCACATAGATTGACTGCAAATGACTTGAGTCATGGAAGTTCAACCATGAAGGGAAATGAAAGCTCGGGAATTTCATCTCCTGCTTCTTTTTTTTTTTTTTAAGGTGTTTTTGCTTTTCGAAAAAGGGTCAGGAATGTTGATCCCCGCGGTCTGGGCAGGAGTATAAATGGCTTTGGATACGCTGGAAGCTGGGTCTTGGGGGAGCGGCGCGCGCTGATCCTCACTGGGGTCCCTCGCTCGGCACGTTACGCACGCAGGCAGGCTCGGCCGGCTCCGCACCCCGCCACTGGCTGGAGATGGCCATTTAGGGTAACGCGATCGGACGGACGAGAAGGCGGCACACCGGCAGCCACAGCGCCCAGAAGAAGCAGCTGTGCGACAAACAAGTGCAGTCCCGCCTCCCCGAAAGCTGCCACAAGGCTGAGCCACAGCCTCTGCTATGCCCGAGAACAAATCAGCGCAGCTTCTCCAGCAGTTGGTGACCCAAGGCCAAGGCCATGCTCCCTGGGACCGCGCCGAAGCTGGGGCCGACTGGTGGACGTCCACCTTCACCCCCTGTACCTCTTTCTCCAACAGGGGAGAGTGCTGGCCTCACCGAGTTGCACAAAGACTGGAGCAGGAGAAATAACGAGAACTTTCCCTTTCTTTCCAGAAACGGGGAAGGGGAGGAGGGGGGAATGGCCTGGTCCTCTGGGGGACTTTGCTGTAGCCACACCCCTCTGGAGTGTCTACACGCAGCGACCTGCGCGTCAGGGCGGTGAGCAAGGTAGACACAGCCCCCTCTCCCCTGACAGATGGAAGTTGAACAGATTCCAGTAATGGGATGTGATAACGGGGGGTGAAAAGACTGTGCTCTGGGAACCGACAATGGCTGTCCAAACCCCTAAGCTGTCCCAGTTTGGGGGGGTGGAAAAGGCTGAGCAGGTCGGAGATGTGTGAGCAGTGGGGTGAGGCAGCGGGAACAGCATGGGCCAAGGTCGGGTGGCAGAGGGAGGAGGCAGCCTGGGTCTGCACAAGGACCAATGGCGGCGACAGAGCAGTAAGAATCCCATCCCGGCTGCCTCAGTTTCTCCTCCTTGCTAAGACAGTAGGGCCTGAGCAGAAGGCCGGCACCCCAAGGCTCGGACGGGAGGGACAAGCTCCCGTGGGCTGGTGGGTTTAAGACTTCACTGCGGAGGAGTCCAGTTAAGAAGGAGAGGGGGGGAGAGAG
>NW_004567140.1:3699658-3707204 GCF_000260355.1 Condylura cristata | reverse complement strand
GAGGGAGGAGGAGGGAGGAGGAACGGAAGGAGGAAGAGGGGAGAGAGGAGAGGGAGGACAGGTTTCCCATCAACCACTTCTCAGCAGCCCCCTGACTGGCCGGGAGAGCACATCAGTGGCCACGGACGGCGCGCCACTGGGCGGGGGCGGCCCTTCACTCTTGCTCCTCAGGGCTGAGCCACTCTGTCTGCAAGCACGACAAGGGCAAACCTCACAGTTGCTGGGGAGAAGAGGTGCCTGTTAGCCTACCTACTGGACAGACGAGGAACTGGGGCTCTCGAAGTGACTTGCCCAAAGGCCCGCGGCTCACAAAAGCGGCCCGGGGTGTGCCGGGCCCGCAGTCCGGCTCCAGAATCTGCGAGAGCGAAGCGGTCAGCGCCCCCCCCACACCTCCCCCAGCGCTGGGCTCGTCCTTTGGCTGCGGAGGGAGACGCGGGCTTTAACAGGAGGCCGCCACCGGGGCACTTCGGAGCCGGGGTGGGAACAGGGTCGTGTGTACTTGCAGGGACACTTGCTTATCTTCCCTCCACACCGGCGGGGTGGCTGCCTTTGTTATCTGGGGTGTGAAATGGAGGCTGACAACAATTAATACCTCCTCGCGGGCAGCTGGGCTGCGCTCTGCCGGAAGCGGGGCGCTGGCTTCCGAGCAGGCTGGAGGAGGCGCGCGGCTGTCACTCAGGAGCCCAGGGGGGCAGAGTGACAGTGGCAGCTGACACCCCGCCCGCGGCCTCCGGAGAGGCCCCCATGATAAAGCATCCTGCTTTGTGGTGTAATCAACTTGCTATACATGCATTACCTCCTAATGAGCGCCGTGTTTAAACAAGTGTATAGAACACATCTGTCCGGGCCTTGAGACTCGGGGCTGTGTGACCAATTTCAGCATCTGAAAGTTAAATTAATGGTAAAGGGTTTAATTGTGAGTAAACAATACCGCATCAAGGAGCAGTAAACACAGCAGTGGGGACCCTGCAACCCTGGCGTCACAGATGCCGCCGCCCCCGCCTCCCTGTGACGGGTAATAGTCTCCAGCCTGACTGCCATTTGTCATCTCGATGGTCCGTTCCCTTCTCCAACCGAATTTGGGCCCAGGATCCGCGGACCCGGCCTGCAGGGTTCTGTGTGCTTTGGAAGGCCGGCAAGAAAAATCCCCAGGCTAGAGGGCAGATCCTAGAAAAGTTCCAGCCTACACTGAGGGGGCCAGACAGACACCCCCGGAGACACAGGCCACCAGCCCCTGTCTGTCCGTAGAGGAGGCCGCCTCTGACTCCAGGCTGCGTGGCGATGATTCCAGACCTGGTTTTAAAACACCCTAGGGTGTCTGTGATGAACAAAGGATGCCTCAAAAGCAAATTAAGTTCCCTTTAATTAAAGATCATAACATACGCCACAGAACATTCCGTCACGGTAGGGGAAGGAAGAGACTGTCACATGAAATAAATAGGGATCCGCGTTTTCAAAGCTCTGGCCGGTGGACGCCACACCTTTCTGACGGGCGCTGCAGCTTGGCCTGGGGCAGGCAGAGCGGAGCCTGTGGGTCTGTGGGGAGCACGCCTGGGCCTCCCCGCCTCTGTCCTGCTGTCCTTCCGTCACCGCAGCTCGGTCAGGTTGTGGGGTGTCTTGGGGACCAGAGGCCTGCAGGCTCCCACGCGCACAGGACTGTCTTGAGAGGGGCTGGCGTCTCCCTCCTGTCACTGTCCCCCCTAGGAAGGTCACTCCACCACGAGACCCTTCCTGGAGTCCAGGCCCAGGTTGGTCCCTCTGGGGTGGGGGTGGGGGGTGTTAGGGGTGCAGGTGCACCAGGGCTGAAGACTCAGCTCCTGCCAGAGGAGCCCTGGCTGTCGGGGTGTTTCTCAAGGACCTTATGGGGGCGGTTTGGGGTGGGCCGATCATGGCCAAGATCGAATGTCAGGGGCACCAGGTGGACTTCTCTCTCTTCCTGCAAAGGCACAGCTGTGGGGCTTCCAAGAGGGGAGCCCCGTGTTTGCGCACTCAGCCTTCAGGTCAAGTCACTCCTGCTCCGGCCTCAGTGGGCTCATCTGTGAAATGGGTCAGGGTGGCTCGCTCCCGCCAGGGCGCGTGGAGGCCTCGGAACAGTGTGGCCAGGGCCAAGGCCCAGTGCGCAGCTTGGGGATGGCCAGCGCCCCTTTAAGAAAGGCCTCGCCCCACTACGGGCAGGCCCCAAGCCAGAGTGTGCACACCCCGCCTTTCTCTCAGCGCTGCGGCCCACCCTCGGTGGCCTGCTAGACCACAGCTCCAGCCCTCAGCCCCGCGGCCAGTGTGTAGGGCGGGCAGCCGCGTGTAGGTTCATCCTGCACCACTCAGCGTGCGTAAATTCGTTTCCACGTAAGTTCCTGCCTCATAAAACCAGGTCAGCACCAGCTCTGCAACTCCTGGTCGTTTCCAAGTCCAATTTCTCAGAAAGTTTTCCCAACTCATTTGCATGTTCTGGGTACAGGTGACCTCACCTTGCTGCCTCTCCTTGCTGGTGATATTTTTAACCCTTCTGGGTTTGCAGCGTTCGGGTGTGCCTCCCAGAGACCCCGGAATTCCTAGCCAGTGGGGGCTCAGTGGCGAGAGAGCCTTTGGTAGAAGGCTCTGCCTGGTCTCTGGGCAAGCCTGAGGTCTTCTGAGTAGCTTTGGGAGGGCAAAGATCAGGGGTGGCGGTGGGGCTCTGGCTGAGGCCTCCTCCCCTCAGGCCACCCCACTGGCCAAACGCCGAGGGGAGGGGGCTGGGTGCCACGGCCATGGCCGCTGCATCCGTGTCAGGTTATTCCTGGGCCAGCGTGAACCTCCTCTGGCTCTGTCAGACCAGGTCGTGGCAATAACCGGGGCAAGAGGCCCACACGCGACATGGGAGCCGTCGGCGTTTCCAGGAATACCTGGCACCAGAGGCCCTGGCCCACCTGGCCTGGCACCTGCCCTCCTTTTGCCAGCTCAGCCCAGGTCACAGGAACCAGGTGGAATTTGCCCAAGCTGGGCTTTCAGCAATAGCTAATGCTGATAGCCAGCGGTGGGAGGAAGTTTGGAAAATCTCTTCTTTGCTCATTTTTCCACAGTCTTCTCTGCTGTGAGATTCTCACTTGCAGTGAAGTGCCGACCAGGAGCCCAGAGCTGCTACAGGTGCAGAGACCAGAGCCTGCCCCCTGACCTCAGCTGCATCCGGACGCCCCCCACAGCACGTCCCAACAGGCTGGAAACCACCCCACTTCATCCGTTTTCCAGTCGGGGACATGGTGGCCCAGAGAAGTTCACTGTCTGCAGGAAGTAGCACTGGGCAGACTGGCGTCTCCGGGCCAGTGGTCCGGGAGGTCCATCCCAAACACCGTCCACCTCAGCAGCCCAGCCAGTGCTCTGGGAAGGCCCGATGAGCGGCTATAGCTTTAAGAGGGAAATTCTCCCACATTCCTCACCCCCCTCCCTTTTTTCTTTTTTAAGAAATGCAGGCCCCAGATCCAACCATTTTAAACAAGAAGGCAAAATGTAACCCACTGAGGCAACAGATGTTGCTTTCCTCCCTCCTCTGTGACTTCAGCTTGCCTGCAAAGCCCATTTTCACCACTTATTGATTTTACTTTTCTACGGTCTATGAATGACAACTTGAATTAAGACAGCACAGGCTGACAAGCCTCAGCAAGGCTGAGGGGTGACCTGGGCCTGGTGGCAGAGGCCTGGCGCTGGGGAGCAGCCTCCCGCCCGCCCCCACCCCTGCTCAGCCACCTGGTTGGGCCCCTGAGCCAGGACAGAGCTCCAAGAGCCAGCAACCTGTCCCCTTACTGACAGAGGTGGCTTATTTAGGGAATGGGGGGGCTGTTTAAACAGCAGCCCGGAGAGGCAGAAGATTCTACCCGCCCTGCACAGAAAAACTAGTTCCTCCAGACTCAGATCACCCACCAAGAGGAAAATTCGCAGAGTGCACCTTTAGAAACTCAGTGCTGCTCTCTTCCAAAGCTCCGTGGACAGGCTTTTCACAGAAATGCCTTTTAGCGATCACTTAAAAGTCGCCTTGGTGACTTGTCTCAGCCGTTCATCTGTGTTGCAAATCAAAAGGACAAATTCACACATCCCCTCTAACCCAGACATCCTGCTTAGGAACATAATCGAGTGAGTGCAGAATGTTTATATATTTACAGCAGCGCTGATTTTAACAGACCCAACTGGAAAGGAGGAAATTGCCTACCAGGAAGGGCTCCCTAAGCCAACGGGCAGCAGTCATTTCAACCCCAGGATGGCAAGGAATATTTATTGACATGGGAAGGTGTTTACAGTTTATGTTGGTAAGTGACTCAGAGTATGGAGAAGTAGTAGACAGAATCCCTAGGTGTATAATCCCACCTTCCTGCAACGTTTTCCAGTGGTATTTGCATAGAATGAAAATGGAAATAGAGAAGGGGAAATTTACCTTCACAATGGGCAGGTTGCAAGCTTTCCATGATGGTCAGTGCACCCCAAGATGTCACCCCCAAAAGGATGTCTGCCCAACACTTGTGGGACTAACAGCCTCTCCGGCAACAGCAAGGCCCCTAGGCCGGGGCCCTGTCTCCTCCTTCCTTCCGACATCCAGAAGGAGGCGCTGATCCAGTTAGTGTCCAGACAAAGCCGCTTCTCACAGGCACCATCAGTTTGGAAAGCTGGAGGTTGGGGTTTTTTCCTCTTGATCCAAGAGGCAGAGCAGACTGAGGGAGAGAGGCTGGCCAGCCTTGGACAGAGCTCACCTCAGGGGCTTTACCGGACCCCCCCAAGCCAGCGATGCAAGGTCCTGAGTGAAGCCTGATGGACTCCCTCCCAATAAGACCGCCAGCAGATGTGTGGATTCCTCTTGGGGTCCCAGACAAATGTGGGGGCCTAATGGAAACACCCCCTCCCCCAGGAAAAGGGGTGCCCTGCAATTTTGCACAGAGTTCGGGGATACCCGGGCCCTCCATGGTCCTCCTGTGAGAAGGCCCTAGCCAGGACCTAATTTATGGGTCAAATGAAAATGTGAGAATCTACCAGATTTTTTTCCAGAGTGACTGTATAATTTTGTTAGGACTATGGAGGGGTTTGAGGGGTGATTTACAAAAGGCCAACAAGGTGAAATTATGGCGGGTGTTGGGATTGTTCTATATCCTGCCTGTGGTGGTAATTACAAGAATGTATGCATGTGTTAAAACTAGAAAAATAAAGTGAATACTACTTAACTATGGGAATATTTGCAAATAAATAAAAAACATGTCAATTTAAAAAAAAGAAGAAGAAACTGGTTCTAACAAGGGCTGGTCTGCATGTATCACCCTCTTCACATCGGCCACAGAGTCCCAGACACCTTCAAGGCCACAGAGACTCCCCAGAGAGGCCCTGGGAAGTCCAGCAGGAGGGAGAGATATTGGGGTGCAGTATGCAGGCTTCACAGTCACCAAAGGTGCCCCACTCCTTCAGCGCTAGCTCAAGAGGGTCCAGCCTCTCGTGGGGCCTGGGGGGGTGGGGGGTGCTTTCCAGAAGCAAGAAGGTCTTCAGAGCTTCCCCAGGGTGTTAAAGAGGGCAATTACAGGTACAGGGAATCAGACCTCACACGCATCTTCCCATTAGAGGCCCTGGCCTCTCCATCCTCTCAGCTGGCACAGAACTGGGCCGCAACAAAAGGTGTTAACAGCCGATGAGGAGCCCATGCTGATAAATGAGCCATTATGGTGATAGCTGGCAAATAGGTTTGATCAATTAGATTTTAATGTAAAGTGGGGCCCGGGGGTAAAAATAGCAACCGGGAGAGGGAAGACCCTTTGTTACTAATGTGTCTGAAAAAAGCACTTAATTGAGGTCATAATAATATTAGCGGTTCTCATCATCAATAATTCAGCCTTATTTATTACTACCCGATAAAGTCTTGTCAGGTTTGGAATGCAGGAGCTTTTGTTAGAGACAGGATGCAGATGTGTGAATGTCTCTCTCTCCTGCTGGCCCACAAGATTCTTAATTTTCAAAATATTTTTAGTCATGGAAATAGGAACAGAAAAGACACCTTGGCCAGAGCATTTCATTCCCCCTCTCCCACCCTTCCCCGCTCAAATAAAAATTTTTGAGCAAAAGCATTTTCTCGGAAACAGTAACTAATTTTGCCGGAGAAGTCTGGCAGGCGGGAAACACGGTGCGTGCTTGCATGATTTAGGGCCCGAAAGAACATCTATTCTGGCTTTTCACACACTTTTAGTCACCTGTGGTTTGTTATCTTTTCAAGCAAAAGAGAGCGCACGCTAAATGAATGTATAATTGTACAATTAAAGATGCTAGCTCCTGTGTTAAAATTTAAAATGTATTAGTCTCATAAAACCGCCTCATTAGTCTCCATGTCTTAAAGGACAGGTTTGTCCATAATGAGCCAACAGGAAATGGCGCAGGGGTGAGGCAAGGGGGAAGGAGGAGACATTTGAGCTGGCTGCCATTTCATTTTTCAGAAAGGGGAGGAAAAACACTTAATAAAGATAATTGGGCTGGTAGTGTCTGCTCCCATCTGGAATCTCAACGCAGACAGACCCCAGGGCAGACAATCGGTCATTAACCAGGAAAATAACCTATTTGGAAGGGATCCGTTTGTTTTATAAATGATGCCCCACTTTAGAACAGCTTCACCGCAATAATAATAAAAGTTCCTTGAAGACCCAGCCGGGGAGGGTGCTGAAATATCGATCTGGCTTCTGCTGATAATGGCAGGAAACAGCTTTTGAAGTTTTGCTTTTTTTTTCTTTTCTTCTTCTTTTTTTTAATGTAAATAGAATGTAAACGGCCTTTGGGTGATCAGTGGCTATTAGCAGCCTGGTTGGTTAGGAAATAGAATGTCCTGGGGTCAGGAGAGGTGGCCTGGGTTGAGGTTGGAAGGGGAAGGGGGGGGTGGAGACCTGGGTGGGGGAGGGGAGGGATGAGGCCATTCCCTGAGCTCACAGCCTCTGAAGGAGTAAGTGGCTTGGGGGTCGCTGCAAGGCTTAAAGAATTCAGCATCTCCAGCCTGACCACTGTGTTCCCCAAAACATGCAAGCATATACACACACAGAGGCAGACGCAGTAGGAAAAGGGATCCTTCAAGGCCAGAAAGACTGGCCTGGAATTCTCTAGATTAAGGCAATGAGCCGAAGCCCCAGCCCCTGAGACCAGTGGCCCCTTGGGTCAGACAAGGGTGACTCCTGGAATTAGAAATAAGATTCAGCACAAGGTTCTGCGCTCTACCTACCCCAAGGAGGGCGCTAAGCTGCAGAGGATTGCGGAGGAATTGGAGCTCCCGAGACAAAGGGAGAGGGGGGGCAACCTGCCCACTAAAGAAAATGGGCACGCTGACCCTGGAGGACCCAAGGGCAGCCCCACGCCCACACCTTTGGGTTACTATGTGTGAGGGGGGCGGGGCAAGGCCTTGTTGGCAGATAGTGGGTAGAGACATCAGGGGTGCCACTGAACACCCCACAGAGTGCAAGAACACCCCTAACCCTCCTCCCCCCCTCACATACACACACCCACCCACAAGGATACCTCTAGCCCACTGTCCAGAGGCCCAGAGAGAATGGTTCAGTGTCCCCAGAAGGGC
>NW_004567140.1:3671415-3699558 GCF_000260355.1 Condylura cristata | reverse complement strand
ACCCCCCACACTCTCCTTTCTGCAGCCCTAGGGTGTCCTCCCTGGAGCTCATGGTCACATCTGGATGGCTCCTTCTGGAAAATAGTTATAATAATTGTGCCGCTTCCTCGGGTTATGCAGGGGACATAAGACCCTATCGAGCCCACTCTGAGGCATCTGGGAAGTTCTCCAAGGGGAACCAAGAGGAGTGAGCAAGAGACAGAAAGAGTCCGGGGCTCCAGCTGGCCCCAAGGACCATGGCAAGCAAAGACGCTGCCTTTAAATGCCCACGGAAAGCCTGTTACCCTCCAGGGGGACCGCACTTGCTGATCACAAGGAATCAAGCTAATGCACGGAATTCTTCAGAATTATCGTCGCTGTCGTCGCCAAGCTTCTGAGTGCGTGAGCAAAGCCGTCACCTTCGCCTGGGCTCCTGCCTTGATTGCAGACCCGTGGGGGGCGGGGCATGGCCTCACCAAATTTCACCCTGCAAGCCTCACTGTTTCCTCCTGACAGCGTTTGACTGTGCTTATTATTTCCTGCAAAGCCCTTATCATTTTCAATGTGAATTTCAAATCACACTGATCCAGCCCTTCTTAGCTAAAGTCAGCTTTATCAACCACAAGAGATGTGGGATTTGAGAGAGATCTGAGTAAATTCACATTGTTTGGATAAACTCATTCAGGGAGCTCAACAAATCAAAGCCGAAATGGATATGTATTCCAAAGAGACAGACAACCGAGAGGGGAAAAGGGGGGAAAAGTTACCATTAACATTTTTATGTCTTAACCAAAAATGGCGGTCCCTTTTTAATGAATGTGTTCGCCGGCTCTTTTTGAAGACTTCCCAGGCTCCTTAGGACACCAGGTGAAGGAAAGAAACTGGGTCTTATTGACAGGGGAGGGCAAGTTGTGGGAGAAAATCACATCACCCCCCAACTCCACATGCCTCCCCCAGCTCTGGTCAGCCGCCCTCCTATCAAATATGGTAATGGGTGAATTTATGCATTATCCTATAATTTGAAGAACTGTGTATATCATGTATATTTAAACTATTTCTCTGTAGCTTTAATTATCTCAGTCTGCAGGGCAAAAAGGAAAAAAGAAGGCAGTTCCCTAGCCTGAGACAAAATGAAAGCAGTTGCCTGCTGACAGCTAAGATGCCTGTCCTTGCTGGCTGAGATTTCCTATAAAATTTGCATTGGAAAGGCAGCTTTAAGTATACTTAAAATAAAAAAGGGGCATTTGCATCTAATTTGCTACACTTGCAGTATTAGAGTTTTATCTGAATAAAGACACGTCAACTGGATTTATATAGTTAAGCTGTTAGCTGGGAAGTCAACAAGGAGACATCAGCTAAATACAACAACCAAGTTGGAGAGAAACTAATAGTATTTACAAGTTTGGGGTTTATTTTTGGCCTTCCATCCATGGGCGACTTTAAAACTATAGCAAATTATCTTCTTTTTACACAAGTCTGGTAATTACAAGGTTTTAATGAAAAACATCTTTCTCGATCGACCCCTGTCCTGTTCCCCTGCCAGCACACCAAGAGGGCTTATAACATGGTGTGGCTATAAAATGTGCCTTTAGCGTGAAGCTGCTGCGGTCAAATCCTGACTCGGCCACTAACTGGCCCAGAGAACTTGGGGAAGTGGTTCCTTGGTCTTCGTTGCATCATTTCTAAAATGAAGAGCCTGATAGCTTAATCCAGGGACCCTGCCCACTAATCTCAAAGGGACACTGAGCTTTAAAATGACATGAGACAGACTAAGAACCTAGTAATGTCTGCACATAGTAATAATCAAAGACTGTTAGCTTGGTGATGAGGGTGATGATGATGGTAATGGGGATGCTGGTGATAAGGGCGGTGGTGAGGATGGTGATGATGGTGGTATCGTTGGTGGTGATGAGAATGATGATGGTACTGATGGTTGTGACGATGGTGGTGGTGGTGAAATGATGATGGTGTTGATGGTGATGGCAATAATGGTGGCAGTGGTGAGGATGATGGTGGTGGTGGGGATGATGGTGATGATGGTGGTGGAGATGATGCTGATGATGATGGTGGAGATAATGGTGGTGGTGGCAATGATGATGATGGCATTGGTGGTGGGGAGGATGATGATGTTACTATTGATGGTGGTGTTGATGATAATACTGATGGTGATGGTGATAATGGTGATAGTGATAATGATGGTGGTGATGGTGGTAGTGGTGATGGTGATGATGGTGATGGTGAGGATGATGTTGGTACTGATGGTGATGATGACAGTGAAGGGAATGATGATGGTACTGATGATGATGGTGGTAGTGATAACGATGGTGGTAGTGGTGGTGATAGTGGTGATGGTGACGATGATGAAGAATCTGCAAGGAGGTGTCAAGCAGCAGTGAATTTCCTACTCCAGAGGAAAGACCTGAACTTTGCCTCTACTCATGTTGAAGACTTCATCAATAACACCTGTCCCGTGGGAGCCAGGTTGGGGCCGTCAGTCCTGGCCTATCAGTCCTTGGTGATTCTCTCTGGCTTCACTGGGGTCTGGTGACCACTGCATCAGCAGTTGGGGGCTTGTCTGTTAGATTTGGAACAACTGTCTCTCAATGTTTTCTCCTCAGCTGGCTGGGGAGCCAGCCATAAGTCCCCGGCTTTCGGTACAGCCTCACCCAGCTGTGTGCTGGGAGAAGCCTGCAGGGACCATCTTTCCTCCTGTGCCCCTAACTTTGAAGGAAATCCACCCTCAGGCAAGGGGCAGGCCGGCCGTGTTGGCCTCCTGGCCTCCCCCTGCCTGGGAAGACCATCCAGTCACTACCCTGGAGCCTCGCCCTGGAGCTGCAGAGTAGGGCATTGGCCGCGAGGAAGCCTGTTCTTGCACCAGCGCCATGCCAGCTGCACCCCAATGGCCTCCACCTCCCCCCTTAACCTGCAGCCACCCGGCTCTCCTCATGCCACCTGCATGTGCCAGGACGAGTCCCTTCTATCAGTGGACGTAGAAGGGAGTAGCTCACTTCTCTTGGTTTGCGGCTTGCAAAGCACAGCGCGTGGCCCAAGAGTGTGTTCAGAGAGTGGCAAGTCACAGAGAAGATGCCAAAGCTACGCTGGACCCGGCCCCAGTGTGCCAAACAGCTCCCGCCACCTAGTCAGGGACCCCAGCCTGAGCAGAGCGCCTCCCTCCACACGGGCTGGTCTGAGGGCTGCTGGGCTGTTCAAAAGCCCATGAGGAGGCTCACACCCTCATCAAGGGGCACCAGCCAGCTGAAGGCAGGTTTGAATGTTTCAGTGCAGAAAAATGTTAAAAGCCTCCTCCGTCTCCGGGAGCGAGGTCCAGGGTAAAGAAAGCAGCACCAGGCAGCTGGCCGCTTCCCTGTGGCCCCGGGCGGAGGTCACACTGCAAGGGAGGCTGCTTTGAAAGCGTGGCCCGGCCTGGGCAGCTGGTCAGCTGTGTGCTGCCATTCACAGGCAAGCCACCTCCCGCGCTGAGCTTCAGTTTCCTTGCCTGTACCCCGTAAGCCCAGGATGCTGTTATCTCCAGCGATAAAGCGACATTTCTGGCATGGGCATCTCCAAGGTCATGAGCAATGGCCAGAGACCCTAGCTGAGCATGGAGGAGGGCAGGAGGGGGTCTCAGAAAGGAGGCCATCTCCAAAGGGGGTGTCGATGAGCCGGTTACTGCTGTCAAGGCATCTTGTCCTGGTCATCCCTTCCCCACAAGCAGGGCGGGTGCCAGGAGATGAGGCACCCCGCCCCCGGGACCAGACCCCAGGAGTCCCGATCCCAGCCCAAGACCAGAAGCGGCGGTGTGCTGGGATCCCCAAGACCCAGCTGGAGAGGAGGCTAGGAGAGAAGAAAGATGTAGAGCATTCAGAGGCGAGGAAGCCACCGTGGCTGATCTGGAAGCTTCGTTCCGGAGTCACCCTCAGAGCACCTCCTGCTGTAATAGCCGAGTGCTCTGAAATGGTCCATCAGCCAAGTTTTCTTCCCCTGAGATGTTTCCTAAGCAGATGCTCAGTTCAGCAAATGTCACAGTCCGGTGTGGACTTCTCCTCTGCCCAAGGAAGCCAGCAGGATTGTCTGACTCTTATACCCAGTCTGGATGCTGGAAGCAGAGCTTAGCTGGCACTCAGCACTTAGAAGTCACATCCCCTGGCAACTGACCAGTCCCTCTCGATGACGGGATTGCTCTTCTGCCCAGAGACCTGGAGTGAACCCTAAATCGTCCTGGCCACTGACTTCACCAAGTGTACCTAAGCTGGACATGGTGCTAGACTCAGCCAGAGGCTGGCCCGGGTCCATCCTCTGCCATGAGCACAATGGGTCGTTGCTTACCCTCCTGTGCCTCAGTTTCCTCATCTGTAGAATAGGACCACTGTTCCCAGGATTAAATGAGATACTGTGTACAAACAGTATTATACCTGGAGTGATGTTTAGGAGCAGCTTCTGCTATATGACACACACACACACATACAGAACATATTTTTTAAGACTTCATTAAAAATATATGTGAGCGGCCCTCCCTGGTGGCGCAGCGGGTTAAAGCGCAGCACCAAGAAGCTAAACCCGCTGCAGCACAAGTTCAATTCCCGCCCCGGAGGTGACCCACAGGGTGCGGCAGACCTCTCCTGACCCGCCCGCTGCTCCCCTCAGCAATCTGCCTGTTCTGCTCCCCACTCTGTCTCTGGGGAATCCTCTTACGCCCCTGTACCTCTGGCTTGTACCCTAGTTCTGTATGTATAAATAAGTAGATTAAAATATATATATACATGTGAACTTACAGGAAAAGTGAACATTGGGTAATGATAGGCACACTCAAAAGCAGGAAGCAGCTGCTAACAGCTGGTGGGTCTCTGATGTGTGTAGAAGCGGAGAGTAAGCTTGGGGCCTAAGCAAGGTCGCTACTGAAGTTGGCAGTTGCCACCTAAAGCAAAAAGGTGACACTCTCTGTCAGTAATTTAGGACAAAAAAGCAGCATCTCATATCTCAATAAAGCTGATATATGGGGCCTTCCTTGGTGGTGCAAAGCGATAAAGTTCAGTACAGTGAAGCCAGCTGCAGCAACTTCTGTAGTAGTTCAACTCCCAGCCAGGGAGTGACCCACATGGCCTGGCAGACCTCTCCTCTTTCTCTGCTGCTCCCCTCAGCAGTGTGTTGCAGTCAGTCTGCCTGTTCTGCTCCCACTCTGTCTTTGGTGAAACCTCTCAGCCACCCTAGCATCTCTGGCCTGTACCCCAGTTCTGTATGCATAAATAAATAAATAGAAATTTTTTAAGAGCTAATACACAAAGGACCTCACCCCCACAGAAGAGAGACCTGCAGCTTCTCTGTCTCCACTGTGAGTAGCCAGCGACTAGCCTGGCATGGGTGTGGGGACACAACCACCCACCCTATTGTTGCATATAGCACGGAGGCTTCACAACTATTCCATTCACATCCCCCTCATGGTAATGCCTCAGGAGGGCCAGCAGAAGCAAATGCAAATTTCTCCAGTGTAATTTCCAAATAAGCTAGACTTTAAAACATTCCCAGAGGCAATGGGCCCAGAGAACAGACTTCATGGATAAAACTCACAAAACCGCAAGGAAGCCAACCACCATGAGAATAAGACCTGCAAAGTGTGCAGGTACTTAATGAACAGAAATAGGACAAGAAACCAAACACGTTTAGTACGTCTTCACAACCAAATGAGAGTTTTAGAAGTAGATTCCACGCAGGTAGACTGATGCATCTGAAACATAGTAAGAAAAGTCTCGATCACCTATTGAGGTCCTTTCCCAGGTTAGGGAAATAAGTTTCCCAATTAAGGGAAGGTCAGAATGTGGTCTCAGCGGTGATAGGAGAGTGTGAGGGGCTTCAGGGTCCCTGGTCCCATCTGATTGCTCCTGGGCTATGTTGAACACGTTGTCACTGTGAAACCTCATCAAGCCCGAACCTGTGACTTGATTCCTCTCTCTACAAGCTCCACTCCTATTTAAAGGAGAACAAAACGTGTGACATCATTCAGTTAGACACAGCTGAGGGGAAATCAATGTACCAGATGACAAGGCTGAAGGAAATAGTAAGAAAAAGAGGTAGAAAATTTGCAAGAGGGATTAAAACACAGGGACGCCAGGAGGAAATTGTTGACTATACATCTAATCTGAGCTCCAGAGAGAGAGAAAATAAGAAATTAGAGGAGAATCAATATTCAAATAAAAATAGTTGACAATACAAAATGATGTAAAAATAAACTTTTGTAAAATAAAAAAAAAAAATTACCAGCATTAAAAAAAAAAAATAGTTGACAATTTTCCAGAATTGATAGACATCACCAACCTTCTTGCTTGCCTCTATTTGGGTGACTAGAACAAAGGAAATCATGGACTAGGTGGCTTATACACAACAGACATGTATTCCTCATGGTTCTGGAGACTGGGAAGTTGGAGATCAAGTTGCTGGTAGGTTTGGTGTCTGATTCCTTAGGTGGTCTTCTCACTGTGTCCTCATGTGGCAGAAGTGTTAAGGGTCTCTCTGCAGCATCTTTTATAAAGACACTAATTCTACTTTTTTAAAGATTTATTTTATTTATGTATAGAAGAACTGGGGTGTAGGCCAGAGGTGTGGGGGTAGGGGGAGAGGATTCACCAGAGACAGAGTGGGGATCAGGACAGGTGGATCTACTGAATTAAACTGCTGAGGGGAATAGAAGGGAGACAGGAGGGGTCTGGCCAGGCATCAAATTCAGGCTGCAGAGGTGACAGTGCTGAGACTTAACCGCTAGGCCACCAGGGAGACCCAACACTAATTCTATTTGTAGGGGCTCAGTCCTCATGGCCAATTCACCTACAAAGAAGCCCCACCTCCTAATATCATTGATGGGCATTGTTTTCAACATGTGAAATCAAGAAGACAAAGTTGATAGCTTGTTGAAATTAGGTATCCCAAGCAGAATAAATAAACAGGAGCATGAATACATAAACAACCATGTTTAATGAAGAAACACCAAAGACAATGAGAAGATCTTAGAAACTTCTTAATATAAAAGAAATATTACCTCTTAAGAAACAGTGACTGACATCACCGAATGAGCATTTCCTAGATGGGAGCTATTATTATCAGTGTTTGTAGCAGCAATATCAATAGCAGAAATATTCAAATTTTGGCTCTCCCTGTCTCGAATGTTAATCTGAAGTTAAACATCTAAAAACATTGGCTTCCTTATCATTAAAAACAGGGTTGGGGAAGGAAGAAATGAAATGATGTAAGTCAAGTACCTGGCATAATATCTTGGTTTATGCTAAATTAAGATCAGCTACCAAGTCACCCTCTGTTGTGACAGAGCAGAAGTGACGACGGTCAGCTTCATTGTGCATTACTCCCAAACCCAAGGAATCCAGACCCATGATCCTGCCTTTAGAGCTCAGTTCAGTTCTCTCCACTAACAGAAAACATCTGTGGAGAAGATGCCAGCCGAGGGTAGGCAAAGGCAGACACCCCAAGAAAGAAAACATCATGGGAACCGGGTCCTCCAATTTGATCCAGGGCCACTTCCATTCTGGAAGACAACTCTCCAGTCACAGCCATACCCAACAGGCCTATTGGGGGAAGAACCCAAATATGATTGTCTTGTTGGCAGAGTCCATTCTGCTTGTCATTTCCAGGTGACACCCTGAGCCCCAAAGGAGGGACCTCATGATGTCCACAGCAGGTTAGGGTCAGATACTCTCGGCCTGCATATCTACCCGGGGCCTCAGCACACAAGCATATAGGCCAGGCTTGCATCCAGGCCTCCTGGTTGACCTCTGTCTCTCACCTGGGACCTGGCTGTGTACAAGGAAACCCTGCCCCAGAACTTGGAGAAAAGTCTCTTTGCCGTCTCTCAGGCCTGAGCTCGGATGCCCCCAGTCAGGGTCTTTCATCCTCAGCCACGGTGGCCTCCTCACTTCCAAAACACCCGTCCATTCATCCTTGGGACACTGTTCCCCATGTGATCGGTGCCTTTACTTCAAGTACCAGCCGGGGCTACCAGAAAGCAAGACATGTGCAGTGGATGCATTTATGTCGAGTGGACATGAAACGTTGAGCAAGTTCATTTTTCCTATCATCTCGCATTGAGGAAACTGCTCCAGCACCCCGATGGGGTGAGTATAGTTCTTCTCCCCACCCTCTCCACCCCACACTGGCACTGAATGAATGACGAGAACAGCTCCTGGACGTGACCAGGAGCTTCTCCTGTCTGCTGCCCTACCTCATTCTGAGAGACTCCTGGAAGAGAACAGCTAAGGATAAGCCATCCCTCAAGCTGCTCACACCCCTACGTGGTCCATTAAGTGAAGACCACATTCAGAAGGCTTCCTCCTCCTGCCTACTTCTGTTCTGCTCTGGAACTTTGCTGAGTCTGGTCCCATCACATGTCTGGATGGTCCAGAGTGAAGGAGAGGGGCAGAAATAATTAAAACAAAAAAAAAGGGGGCAGACAGAGAGAATGAAGGGCGTAAGGTTGTCACACGTTTGCCATCAAGTCAAAGCTGAATCCCGGTGTTTGTGTGGGGTGGAATTATCTCATTCTTTTAGCCTGTGAGTTTCTGTGATCCACCAGTCAAGTATGTGATTGGATTTCAGCTCAACAAAACCTTAAATTACACACCTATTGTGCCTGAGCTAAGCCTGGCTTCACAGCGGTGGAGAAGGCTTCTCGGGCTTCCTGGCTGTGTTCGATCTGGCCTCTGGTCTCGTGGGCTGGCTGATGAATGAGTAATAGGATTACAGTCTCATCCTGAGCCTGGTGATTGTCATGTTGGGTGCAGGGACAAAGGCCGGGGGACAGATAGGGGCGGCCCAGTGGAGATGAGCCTGCTCTCCCCGAATTTGCCCACGGACAATGAGAGGTAGTTCAAGGGCGTCAGGGCGGACAGGGCCAAGTCCTAGGGAACAGGCCTACTGGGGCGTGGGGCTGCTCGAGCCACGGAAGGTATCATGTCACCCAACTCTTGGAAATGTACCCTGGGAGGGACAGCTTGGGGTTTTCCCTGCCCAGCATCATTCCCACTTCTGGATGGAGGACCTCCCTTCCCATGGGTAACTGAACCTTCCCCGCTCTCAGAGGAAGGTTCTGACAGGACTCACTGAGGTGACAGACAGCCTCGAGCTGGGCCATTGCAGTGTCCTCAGTGACCTAGGAGGCAGCAGGCAGGCCTGCCCCCTCCATGGGAGCAGTGAAAGGACCAAAATACGCAGAAGGAACGGCAGCTACCTGAGGGGAATGCCAGCGGGCATTCCTGGAAAGGAACTGGAAAGGGGGCCGTGTTTCCTCTTTCTCCCAATGCAGCTACTTCTCAGGTTACAGGCAGCTCCACTTCTTAGGTTTTCAGCGAATAAATTCCCTCACATTCCCTTTCTGCCTCGAGATAATCTGATCTGGATGTTTGGGTTCCCACACATTTCACGAATGTGGACTCGAGGCTCAGGGCCCACAAGATGACATAGCTGGTAAGTCGCAGCACAGGGTAAAGTCCCTCCCGTGCCCAGGGATGCCTCCCCGAGTTCGACCCCCAACCCATCCGACACCATGGGCTTCTTTGCTGAGGAGCCAGAGTCCCTGACACTCTGGGGTTTGCTAAAAAATGGGTAGCATGGGTCTCCCAGGTGGCGCAAGGGGACTATAAAGCTGTCCGCAGCCCCTGCGGCACAAGTTCGATCCCCGGCCAGGGAGCTCCATGACCCACATGCGCAGCAGGCCTCTTCTACCTCACTGCTGCCCTCCTTAGCAGTATATTTCAGTAGATCCACCTGTTCTACTCCCCACTCTGTCTCTGGTGAATCTTCCTACCCCCACTCTTCTGGCCTGCACCCCAACTCTTGTATGCATATACAAATAAATCTTAAAACAAAAAAGTTAGCATCTTGGAGACAGCAGGTATATTTTGGGTGAGAAAGGTCAAGACGTGCTTTCTCTCCCTGCCCAAACCACCACCTGAGGCCAGAGTGGTGAGTGAGGTGTGCATACTGTTATGTCTAACAACAACATGCTCTTCCATCCCCAAATGAGAGTCAGTATAGCTCTTCTTTCCCCCCTCCACACCTCCTACCACAAGACAGAAGGGAACAGGCCGTTCCTGGGCAGGACCGTAAGCTTCCTGCTCTCTGCCCTTTCTCGTTCTGACCAGGAGGGCTGGAGAAAGAAAGAAACAAGGGCTCTGATGACAGAGAGCCCTAAGTTCAACATCTGACTCACCCACTTCTTCTGGTTGTGTGACTCAAGTATTTTATCCTCCCTCAACATCAGTACGCTTGTCTCTCATGTGGAAATAAGCATTCCCCCCGCCCCCACCCCCGGGGCAGTTACGAAGACTCATCTGATAAAAATATCTGTGTTTTATGCTTTCGGACTGCAGGAAACAGAACATCCCATTTTTCTTTCTTTCTTTTTGTTTTTTGTTTGTTTGTTTTTTTTAACATTTATTTATGCCTACAGAACTGGGGTACAGGCCAGAGGCACATGGCCCGGCAGGGGGGGGTGCGGTGAGAGGATTCACCAGAGTGAAGAGCACAGCACACAGATGTACTGAAATATACTGCTGAGGGGAGCAGTGGATGACACAGGAGAGTCTGCTGTGCCCTGTGTGTCAGCTCCCTGGTCAGGGATCGAACTTGTGCTGCAGTGACTGCAGATAGTGTCATAGTGCTATGCATTAACTCACTGCGCCACCAGGGAGAGCCCAGAACATCGCATTTTTCTGTGATTTGCAGCGGGCTATAATTTTTCAGCTCACTGGCCCTACCAATTTCTTGGCTTTCTTTTCCCTTGCAATTTTAAGTGGCTACAGTAGCCCTCAGTGTAGAAGCCTCAGTAGAGACTTCTATTCCCACCCCACTCTCTGGTTTTTTAAGAGAGCACCCAGGATACTCTTCCTAAAACGCATTGGCCGGAAATGGATCACATGACCACCCCTAGCTGCAAGGGATGCTGGGAAGACCAGCATGTGGAAAAAGGGAAAGAGGTGCCAGCCATGCTTTAGTCTCATCTCCTCTACTAACAGTATTAGAGACAGTGACCTCCAACGGGAAAACCAACAGCAGTCACTAGAGAGATGAAGCTTTCCAGACAGAAGCCAGCCCATGTAGAAGACTCTGTCACTGGAAATATTATTATGTTAAAAGTTCTACCAATTGGCCCTCCCTGGTGGCGCAGCGGGTTAAAGCACAGCACTGAGAATCTAAAGCCGCTTCCGCATGAGTTCGATTCCCGCCTGCCCCGGAGGTGACCACATGGTGTGGCAGACCTCTCCTGACCCACCCGCTGCTCCCCTCAGCAGTGTGCTTCGTCGATCTGCCTGTTCTGTTCCCCACTCTGTCTCTGGTGAAGCCTCTCACCGCCCCTGAGCCTCTGGCCTGTACCCCAGTTCTGTATGCACAAATAAATAAATCTTTAAAAAAAAAAAAGTTCTACCAATTACACGGAAAGCGACTTTTCACTGTCCTTCCTCCTTAGTGCTAGACTTCAGGAGAAACGGCCCCTTGAAGCCCTTCGGCTGTGTCTGTTGTACCCAGGTAGCCACACCAGGACTAGCCAGTTAGCTCGTCCTGGGAAGGAGCCCAGAAGTCCCATGACTGCCCCCTTGCTGACCACAGAAAGCAACAATCACAGCAGCCTCTACAGAGAGATCTGAAGCAGATAACAAAAAGATGTGAAGCTGAACATTCCAGAAAGCAGATCTGGGAAGTCACGTGCAAGAAGAGCACCGGTCACTGGCTGCTGTAACCTTTCTGGAACTGTTATCCTCCAGGGTTGTTTTAATCAGAGGTCATAACCTGTCCTGCAAGCCCGGGGCCCCTTTTCAGCCCTCCTTGTTCACCAGCCTGTTGACCTGGTTTGAGGAAGAGAACATGCATCTCCCAGCTCAAGAAAGTGTGAAGACTCAATGCCCAGGGGGATTTGAGGGGTAGTGGCCACCTCCAAGTCCCTGGGTGCTCACGGGGTTACAAAGGACTGGGATTTTCATTCTTTCAGTCAGTCACTTTTTCAGCAGATAGTGTGAGTGGCTATCGCGCACGGCTTTTCTCTTGGTGCCGGGGCTATGAACCAGCAGTAGAGCATACTTGCTTCTTCCCAGAAGTCGCCCTAACATTGGCAGGGGCATGTCCCCACACCTCCTGGGGATGTGATCTGGGGCGCTACTAATATCCCAGTTCCTCCCATCAACTCATACTGACGTCACCCTAGTTACAAGCATCATCTGGTGCATAAAACCAGCCTGCCATTTCACACCTGCTACATGACTACAGTTAAAAAGACTAGTGAGGCCTCCCTGGTGGCACAAGGGGTTTTAAGTGCAGCATTATGAAGCTATCCACAGCCAGTGCAGCACGAGTTCGATCCCCGGCCAGGGAGTGACTCCCCCAGGGTGCAGCAGACCTCTCCTGTCTCCCGCTGCTCCCCTCAGCAGTGTGTTTCAGTCCATCTGCCTGCTCTGCTCCCCACTCTGTCTCTGGTGAATCCTCTCATCCCCCTGCACCTCTGCCCTGTACCCCAGTTCTTGTATGCATAACAAATAAATGTTTTTAAGAAATAAAATAAAAATAAAAAGATAGCAAGCGCTGGTGAAGATTTAGAGAAACTGGACCTCAGACACTGCTGGTGGGAATGGAAAGGGCACAGTCACTTGGCAAAGAGTCTGGAAATTACTCAAACGTTTAAGCAGACCCAGAAATGTCACTCCTAGATAGGCCCAGATCCAAGAGAACTGAAAACATATGTCCCACCAAAAGTTTAGCATAAATGCTAACGGCAACATTATTCATAAAGAGCTAAAAGCAGAAGCAACCAAACAGCAAACAGCTCTACAAAATGGCAGCGCGGAATCGCCACGTCAGGGACCAGCACCCGGTCGCCACAACATGGAGGAATCTTGAAACCTTCGCGCTAAATAGAAGAGGCCGGACACATAAGGCCACGCAGTGGAGAATTCTCTTTCTACGAAGGGTCCAGAATAGATGAATCCTTCAGACACAGAAACTGGATGCCTGGTCGACAGAGGCCGAGAGGAGGCCTGAGTAGGAAGTGGCTGCCTTGTGGGGGGGGCTTCTTTTGTGGGGGTGATGGAATTTGTGAGGAGAATTGCACCTTATTAATACCCTAGAAACCACTGAACAGTGTGCTTTCAAAGGGCGGATGTTATGATACGTGAATTCCCTCTCCAGGAAAAGTAAAACAAAATCGCTCCCAGCCATGCTTTCCATAAGAAAATGGTCACCTCGCTGGAGAAGCTGTAGCTGACCTGTTTGCTCTCTGTCTTCGCTGGCATCAGCCCGGGTGACGAGGCCTCCTCAGGAGACTGTCGCTGCATGCTAAGCCCTGCTGGCCTCTTGCAGACGGGCTGCCAAGGGCTTGCTGCCGGCAGCCAACGCCTTCCCCTCCCCCCTCCATGCCCGGAGTTCCCTGCCTGACAAGGCGGCCATGTTGGACACCAGGCTTGTCCTTGGGAAGGACGCAGGGGTGGAGACCTCAGTGGCATCCTGTCACCGGCCAGCTTCTCCTGACTGTGTGATCCCAGAAAGGAGAAGAGCGGGGAGCAGCCACCAATGACACCGGAGGGGACGTCTGTCATGACCCCGTGCCCCCATCAGAGCGGTCACACCTGTGTGTAAGAGTCGACAGGGGTCAGCCCTGGTTCTTTCTCCCTTTTTTTAAATTATTTTAGTGCATGATGCTGAAAGGAGCAACGAGGTAGAATTCTCTTTCACACAAAAGCTGGGATAGAAACACCTAGGAGCCCTCTGCCTGGTTAACTTTGCAGGGAGCCAGTAAATAAGACTCCTAGGAAGTCACTTATGTATTTAAGTCGTGTTTTCACCTTCCTGTTAAAAGGTTCATCGTCATTGTGTGTGTGTGTGTTCTACCTATCATGGCGGCTAGAAAAACGGTTCCGTGCCCATGTCCTCGAGGTTAGAACGTCTGTGTTTCCCGACAGAACTTTGGCCCTTCCCCTCAAGCCTCCATTGCTCTGCACCGCTCAACCTCCAGGCTGTATAAGACTCCCGGCCCTCATAACAGCTCCTCGTCATGGGAGGCGCGCACGCGTAACAACTCTCGTGACCCCCATTCTCCTTGGGTGCAACGGCACTGAAGCCTGATGGAGCCTAGGCTTAGCCATCGCGCCAATGAGTGGGGTGTGGGCAATGAATGCAAATCCAGGCATCCATGACACCATCAGGAAGGAGCAGCATGGCTCCCCCGGGGCCCCAAGCCCAAGGATGCTGTCCCCAAAGAGGCTCAGTCAAAGGCAGAGAAGCTTAGGCAGAAAAGGCGCCAGCCCCCCCGGGAAAGGTGCTGCCCTGGCCTCAGCCTTCTCTTCAGACTGGAGAGGTATCTGACGTCTTCACGGCCCGCTGGCATGTCCAGAGCCCCGGGACAGGGTCCACTCAGAGCACCTTCTTTCCTGTGAGGCTTTGGTCTTGGGAATGACTCCCTAGCCATCAAGGTGCTTCATTACAAGCAGGCACTTTGGATACCTGACTTGCCTTGCCAGCATGTAAAACCGGGTGGAGGGCTCCCTGCTGGGGTTAAGTCTCATCTCGTCCAACCTCTCACCAGCTGCTGTGGCCTGAGTTAGTCCTCGGCAGGGAGTGACCCACAGGGCGCAGCAGACTGCTCCTGTCTCCCCACTTCCCCCTCAGCAGTGGCTTTCAGTGGATCCGCCTGTTCTGCTCCCCACTCTGTCTCTGCTGAATCCTCTCAACCCCCGCACCTCTGGCCTTACCCCAGTTCTTGTGTGCATAAATAAATAAATGAATCTTATGTGAAACAAGGAAGAAAGAAAAGTGAGTAAACCGTGGGGCTAGAGAAGTGGGAGGGGTGTGAGGGAAAGGTGCTCTGAGGGACTGTGAATGGGGTGACCGGGCCATCACAGCTTCCCCGCAAGGTTTCTCTGGGCTCAGTCCTCACCCACAAAGCTGATAGAGGACATCATGTGGGCTCCTGTAAGGCAGCCTGCAGGCCCTGACTGAGCTCGCCCCTGCACGGTGAGCCCCCCGCAGGCAGGAACTGTCTCCCCGACTCCAGGGTCCCTGCCTGCACAGAAACTGGGCCACATGTCGCACCCGATAACCGGGCCGAAGTCCAAACAGCTTCTGCCCCAGCTAACCCAGAGAGTGTGCCCAGTAGGCCTGCGCCCTCCGGCTTCTCCCGTCAGCTCCTGGAGCAGGTGTCCAGAAAGCCACACAATGTGGCCCAACAGGGAAGGCCCAGGAATGCGACTGGGTCGGTGAGGGCGGCCCTCACGCACAGAAGATCCTCCTTCCTGCCGACATGCATGGAATGAGAAACTGTTGAGCTGGAGAATGACTTCCCTGAAGAAATTCTTCTGGGGCATTTCACCATCACCAGCTGGGGTTTCTTGGCAGTTGAAGCGAGATAATAACCATGTCGAAATGGCACCCACTGCCTTGTAGAAACAGGGCATGACTTGTTATCTGCAGGCCCGCCCGGCTTCCACCTCCGCTGCCCCATCCCTGCTCCAAGTAGCCTGGGGGCTGCTCCACCAGGGGGCAGCTCCCCCAGCCCCCCCCTGGCACAACAGGGCTAGAACAGGGGTGGGGTGGCCGGGAGGGGGTGGCAGCCCCCCTGACGTGGCCATCCGCTGCCCACCAGCTCCCCCAAAGGCCAGACCCAGCCTGTCTTTCAGGAACTCCTCTCTCCGTTCCACCCAGGTGTACTTGGACAGATGTGAAAAATCTGTTTAATAAATTACCACCTCTACATGACCTGACAATCGTCAAAGATAATCCAGGGTTATTAGAAGACTTGTTTACAAGTCATATAATTCTAGGTTGTGCAAAACCCAACAAGTTAGGAAAGGTGTCAACCTTCCTTTTGTTAATGGCACAACTTGTATTCACAAATTATATGTAATTGATCCAAAGATGTTACAGACATTTGAAAAACAAAAGGCACGCCTCTTCCCTCCCAAGCTCTCCTTCTGAGAATTTACCCCCAAGGAGATTACAGTGAACGTGGGCAAAAATATTATCCCAGGTCTGTTCTCTGCAGTGTTGTTTATAATAACAAAAACTTTAGGAACAGCCTCCGTGCACCACAATAGGGGATTAGTTCAACAAACCTTGGAACATGCTTACAATGACATATGAAGCAGCCTTTTAAAATAATATTGCAGAAGACAATACAGTGACTTTGGGAACATGTTAATTCTCTATTGTTAAATGAATGAGCAAAAAGCAGATTACAAAGCAATGGCTGCAGTTAATGCCATGGAATCATTTTGCATAGAGATACTTACGTGGACAGTGTTTGGGAGGGTGTGTGCACAAGTAGACAGAGATGGTTTGGGTTTGAATCTTACAAGCTGTGTGACCTTGGGCCAGTATATAATCAATCTCTCTCTCTCTCTAGCTTTCTTAAGTGTAAAATGCAGTGAAAATATACTTCTTGGGGCTGTTAGCAAAATTAAACACAATTATCCACACCAAGTGTTTAATACAAAGTAAATATTCCTATGGTCAATATTATATGAAAAAGGCTAACTCTGGAAGGTAGAATTATAGGTATTTTTCTCTTTATTTTTTGCTGGTTTTCTTTTTCCACTTCCTGGAACGCTCTGTTATTGTCACAGCCAAAATTTTTCCCACTCAAAAAGTTGTGGGGGTGGGGGGGTGTTACCCTGAAAGAAGAAATCAGAATGAATTAAAGGTGAGCCAGGGCTGTGAGATTCTAGCAGAAGAGGCAGGTGGGCCCCTCACTCTAACAAAGGTTGTGCAGAGAGCAGAGGTCTCTGGAACGCCTGGAGGAGGCTGCAGAGAGCTGCAGCTCCCCTCCCTCCCTCCCCACCCATCCAGCTCATCTCCCACAGAATCTGCGTAGCTGGTGGGCTCAGAACCTGGGGTAAGAAGAGGGGTCCGGGAAGGCTTGTTAATAAAGTAGTTGAAGGGGCAGGGCCGAGGCTTAGGGGCTGGGACTGAGGCTTAGGGGGAGGAGACTAAGGCTTGGGAGGAGGGGCTGAGGCTTAGGGGGAGGGGCCGAGGCTTAGGGGGAGGGACTGAGGCTTAGGGGGAGGGGCTCAGACTTAGGGGAGGAGACTAAGGCTTAGTGGGTGGGACTGAGCTTAGGGGCAGGGCTGAGGCTTAGGGGGTGGGGCTGAGTCTTAGGGGAGGAGACTAAGGCTTAGGGGGAGGGGCTGAGGCTTAGGGGTCAGGGACTGTAGGACCTGCTTCTGGGGAACGGGACCTGGGCCCATTGAGCTGGTGCTGGCCAGTGTGTTTCAGTCCGAGAGACCCAGAAGAACAAAAAGACCCAGTGTCAAGGCCGCGCAGGTCTGGAGCAGCTGCTGAGAGTGCACAAAGCTTCCTCCCATAGCCCACATTCTCTACTCAGCCGCACCTAGTCCGGGCAGGTAGCTGGACCTTGGAAAGCCTCCTCATTAGCCCCTCAGGTCACACGGGGTGCAGCAGCGGCTGAGGCCGAGAGGAGGGAAGGGCTGTGGGTCCTAAACCCCGAGCGAGGCTCCACCGGGGCCGGGCGGGGTGCGCTCGCAGGACAGCGCTCTGTCCTTCCACAGCAGGACGCCATCCCAGAAGCTTCACCGGACCCAGACCTGTGTTCGGAGCTGGGGCTTGGGCTCCATGTTCCGGCAGAGACGTGCAGAGCGCGGGGCCGAGCTGGCAGAGTGGGTCCGCCTCCCTGGCACTCTGGAGAGACGCTAAGCAAGGACAGTGTGCCTGAGATGGGACAAGTTCCGTTCCAGTTGACCATGATGACACCCCTCATCCGGAGCCTGGATTGGGGTTCTCCACTCCCCAAAGCAGGAGCTACTCACTTAGAGCCCTGGAAGCTCTGACTTGGCCCTGCATTCCCTCTGCCCGCTAGGGGAGACCACACAGGACCAAGGAGGCAATCCCAGCTCCTTCTAGAAAGTAACCTCCCAGCCTGTCCTTTCTTCCCACTCAGGAGTGAGAAGACCCCCGAGCTCTCCCCTTCCTGGGATGGTGGTGAGAAGGACCCATGAGGAGAGGCACACTGACTTTCTAGAATCTCCAAAGAAAGCATGCTGGGCCACCACACCCAAAAGCCAGCAGCTCTGGCTCTCATGGATGAACATTACAAGCCATTTTTCGGGCCCCCAAAACTATCTCCCGTCATGTCACTGCTTACAAAGGAGCCCCAAGATCCCACTTCATATCTGTGGGGATGCTTATAATCAAAATCTGGAAAGTAGCCTGTGTTGGTGACAAACCAGCTAGTGGGGACAAGAAATGGCTCAACCCCAAAACATTCTGGGGATTCCTTAACAAGTTAAACATCCAATCATTATATGACCCCAAAAATTCTACTCCTAAGAACTCAAATTCCACCCAAAAGAATTCAACTAAGTATCTGTGCACACAGGTCCTCAGGAGCAAGACTCACCATCCCAGGGTAAAACCAGCCCTGAAGTCTCTCAATGAGGAATAGATTATTTTTGGTGTGGCATATCCCATGGGTGGAATATTATTCAGCCGCAAAAACGAATGAAGTGCTGAGCCATTGTAAGATGCTGATGATGCTCAAAAAATGATGCTAAGTGTGAGTAGGACTCTGGAGTTCTCTCACTCCTGAGTGGAAAGAAAGGACAGGCTTGGAGGAGCTTTCTAGAAGGAGCTGGATTGTTCCCCTGGGTCCTATGGGGTCTCCCCTTCATGGCAGAGGGGAGGCAGGGTCAGGTAAGAATGTGTGCAAGAAGCCAGATACAATGGTCACATCTGGTACATCCCATGTATTTCAAATATCCA
Organism: Condylura cristata; assembly: GCF_000260355.1. Classification (NCBI taxonomy): domain Eukaryota; kingdom Metazoa; phylum Chordata; class Mammalia; order Eulipotyphla; family Talpidae; genus Condylura; species Condylura cristata. Next base: position 3,680,826 of record NW_004567140.1, on the reverse strand, counting down.
GGATAGGTAAACCTTTGGAGACAGAAAGCTGGTTGTTCAGGGTCACCAGGGACTAGGGTAGGCTGACAGCTAGGGACTGATTGCTTCATGGACATGGATTTCTTTTGGGGTGATGCAAGGTTCACTTCTCTTGGAACTAGGTAGAAGTGAGGTTTACACCATTGTGAGTACACTAAGTGACACTGAATTTCCAAGACAAATGGCTAATTTTGCCTCCACAAAGTAAATGAACCACACCAGGAAACTTCTTCACCTGGGACCATGTGATTCAGCCACATGACCTCATTTCACCCACAAAACAGGCCCATGAACAAAGATTTATGATCCCATTTCACTGATAAGAAACTAGGGCTTGGAGAGATGATATAATTTGCCCAAGGCCTCCCAGCCCTGTTAGCGGAAGAATAGAGAACTGTCCTTCTGCACAGAGGCTGTCTCAGGATCTCCTGGAATCTTACCGCATTAAGAATGCTCAGTGGGGTCTCCCTGGTGGTCTGGGGTGAAGTCTCAATGCTATCACTATTAGGGCCTGAGTTCAATCCCGTCCAGGAAGCTGACTGTCATGGCGTAGCAGACCTCTCCTGTCTCCCCACTGCTCCCCTCAGCAGTGGATTTCAGTAGATCCACCTGTTCTGCTCCCCACTCTGTCTCTGGGGAGTCCTTTCACCTCCCCCCATATCTCTGGCCTGCAACCCAGTTCTTCTATGACAACAACAACAAAAAAAAGCGCTCACCAGCATCTGGGCCAGGCCATCTAAACCATGTAGTGGGGAGACTAGAGACCCAGGAATTCCATGCAACTTGGGGTTGCTGGATTCTGAAAATGTTGAGCAGCTGTTCATGATGGAGCGTGCTCCATCTGAGGTTGCGGGGTGTTGGGGCTGGGGAGGAGCTGAGGAGATTGAGGCCCTGCGTTCAGAGAAAGCAACATGCTGGGATCAAACTGGGCCTGACCCTAACAACAACCAGCCTTCCCTTTCCAGTCCTGGCCATGGAAATGCAGAGCAGAGAACACACAGAGGTAAAAAAAAAAAAAGCTCCTTGTAGTCACAGATGCCGCCGGTCTTAAAAAGCAACTCTTCTCATCCTGCTTCCTCCGCCACCTTCTTCATCAGCACAAGGGCGATTTATTGAGCACATACTATGTGCCAGCACTGTCCTTCATGTGGCTTTCTGCCACAGCCCTTTGGAGTGAGATGCTGGGTATGGTAATTGCCTGGGCATCAGTCATATACCCTACCCCTGACCTGGCAGCCCATCGCCCTGCTCTCTGTGTGATTATGGAGCCACTGCCCATGTGACCTAGAGGGTTGGCTCTGGGGTCTTCTGAGAAAGGTCCCCTCGCTCCAGGTAGAAAGGTCCTGCCTGTCTCCCAGACAGGCCCCCTGGAAGCTGCTGCAACCATTCGCTCCCCAGACTGAGGAGGACACTCCTGGGCCCTTAGCTGCTCAAGGCCTTGCTGTGCAAGCCAGTGAGAGCCCTGTGCCTTTTCTCCTCATCCCAGCGCAAGGAGTCCCAGGTGACAGCTACAAGATACGAATGAGAAACCCGAGGCGTGAACGACTGGGTAACTGGCCGAAGAGTCTATCGCTGGTGGAACCAGGATTTGGGCCTAGACCATCAGGCCCCCACTGTCACTTCTAGAGCTGGTCACCACCGCCGTGATGTGCCTGACACAAGTAAGCTAAAAAAGATTTAGCCTGGCCCTCCCTGGTGGTACAGCGGGTTAGGACGCAGCGCTGCAAGTGGGTCGCAGCTGCTTCAGTGCAAGTTCAATCTCCCGCCCAGAGGTGACCCACAGGGCGCGGCAGACCTCTCCTGACCCGCCCGCTGCTCCTCTCAGCAGTGTGCTTCATCCATCTGCCTGTTCTGCTCCCCACTCTGTGTCTGGTGAATCCTCTCACTGCCCCTGCACCTCTGGCCTGTACCCCAGTTCTGTAGGTATAAATAAATAAATTAAAAATATACATATATAGCCCACAGAAGGGTTGCAAATGCCTACCCCAGCAGAGGCCCAGTGCTCCAGCATTAGAGGCCAAGAGCCCAGCCCCACCAACCCACACTGTGCTCATGAAGGTGAAGACCCCACCCTAGACTTTTTCCATGTGGGCTTGGTGTCCGTGAGACCGCAATAAGCTGCTTCCTTACTTCTGCCAACTCGTCCTCTGAGAAAAGCCACAGGTGCCCAAATTCTGGCCCCAGCCTCCTTTTCCAGGCAGGCTTCCAAGATTTACCCACTGCATCCCTCCCACACACCCCCACCCCCCAGTAGCTGATTACCTTCCCACACACACTTCAGCAATTTTGAAACAATCTATTGCTGTCATCCACACAGCAGCCCGCCCCAGGGATCTTATAAAAACCAGATCAAGATCACATCTTCTCCTGCCAAGAGCCCTCTTGCTTCTTCCCACTGCAGTTGGAATAAAGCGAACTCCTAACTGTAACTCTACCTTCTACGAGCCCCCCACACCCCCAACCCACCCCTGGCTTTTGAGTTCCTCCAACCCAGCAGCTCCTCCCTAGCCCGGGGCTGTGCTTGCGGCCTTCAGCAGAACAGAGTCAGGCTTTATCTCAGGGCTTGGGACTTTCTGGAGGGGCCATCCCCAGGCCTCAGGTCTCTCTGTCACCTCACCCAGCCTATTTCTACAAGTCTTGTGATGCCTCTGATAGGGTGTCTTGTTTGCATAACTGTCTCATTGTTCTCCACCACCCCACAGATACCCAGGAAAAGGAGACACAGGAGTTCCATCCCTTAGCAAACCCCCTGTGCCTACAACAGCGCCTGGCATACAGTGGGCGTCAGGAAGCTTCCAGAGAAAGAAGAGGGCTCACCTCAGCCTCGGGCTGCCGTTGGGGCTGCAGGCCGGACTGCACCCCGAGAGCTAGGCTGGGGTTCCCAGGGAAAGCGCAAAGCCTTGAGAAGGGCACACATGTCTGTGCGTGCCTCAGTTACCCCAGCCGACAAAGGGGGGCGCTCACTCGGGGTGGCACCACGTGAGGAACTAGAGCTCCAGGGAGTGGACTGTGTCTATTTGTTGTAGTGGAAGGGACGAGAAAGAAGGGATTCAGGGGAGGGGAAGGAGGGGGGGGTGAGGGAAGGAGGGAAGCAGGGAAAAAACGAGGGGAAAAGCACCCAAATCTTCCCAGCAGGCTGTGACAGCCTCCCTGGGCATGGGGTGGGTGCGGGGAGCACTGGGAACAGCACCCCACGTGGCTTCTGTCCTGGGGGAGCAGAGGCGGTAGGTCTGGGGAGACACTGAAGCAGCCTTTGCTTCCCCAGCAGCTCCGTAATGGGGTCAGGCAGGGCTGTGCCCACAATCCGGTCTCTCCCAGACTTAATCTGGGCGGTGAGCTTTGGGGTGCCCGGGGAGAGCTTCTCATCCTGATGAGTCAGACCTGACCAGCCACGAGCTGGCCGGGAAGTGAATGGGGAGTTACTGGCAGCCAGCCCCTGACGCCCGGTGATGGGCCGGACCCCAAGGAGGGGCTCGCTCTGCCTCTGCTTTCTGAGTCCTCATTCCCGGGGTGGCTTGGTCGTCAAATGGCCCAGTGGAGCCAAGCTGGTGACCACGGCGGGAGTGAGGGTGGATCCACGTGACTCCAGGGGACGCTCCCCAGCTCCCCATCTTTCTGCTGAGTTCAGAGTCACTGTCCTTACGAGCTCAGACGCCACTTCATGACCCTGGGGCTACTTATCCCCATTCTAGCAGAGGGTGCCCCCTGAAACGGGGTTTCCCTCTCAAAGGTCAGCATGCGGAACCCCATTTAGCAGGCACCGCCGGCCATTTTCTTTTTCCTTCTTTTTTTTTTATGGTGATGAGAGCAACACGTGCTAGTCAAAATCCAACAGAAACACTGAAGGCAGAAAATGATATTCTTTTCCCCCCAGAATCATAGTTTAGAAATAACCCCCACCGGGCCTCCCTGGTGGCACAACAGGTTAAAGCGCAGCACTATGAAGCTACCTGTAGCCGCAGCGGCCTGAGTTCAATCCCCAGCCCCGGAGGTGACCCACATGGCGTGGCAGACCTCTCCCATCTCCCCGCTGCTCCCCTCAGCGGTGTACCTTGTAGATCTGCCTGTTCTGCTGCCACCCTGTCGCTGGTGCATCCTTTCACCCCCCGCACCTCTGGCCTGCACCCCAGTTCTTGTGTGCATAAATAAATAATTCTTAAAAAAAAAAAAGGGAAATACCCCCTATCTTGATATGAAGACTCCTAGATGGATAGGTAGATCTTATTTAGGGGACCTCCCTGGTGCGCAGTGGGTTGGAGAGCTGCACTGCGAAGCTGTGCCAGACTGTAGCTGCTTCAGTGCAAGTTCGATCCCCGGCCCTGGAGGTGACCCACAGGGCGCGGCAGACCTCTCCTGTCTCCCCACTGTTCCCCTCAGCAGTGGACTTAGTCCATCTGCCTGTTCTGCTCCACACTCTGTCTCTGGTGAATCCTCTCACCTTCCCTGCTTGTACCCCAGTTCTGTATGCATAAATAAATAAATCTTTTTTTTAAAAAAAGGTCTTATTTGGTATGAAATATTACAGATTCATGGGACAACTACCCAAATCCTCACCTCTAGCTTAAGAAATTAAACATGACAGACAAAATCGAAAGTCCCGTGTCTTACACCGTCCCGCCCTTCCCCACAAAAGCGCCCTTTGTAGAAATCGTCTCTCTACACATGCTGCCGCCAGCTGCCTGTACTTGCCACCGTGAACGACTAATTGTTTTATTTGATGTCAGGCTGTATGGAGTCTTATGCAACTCTCTGTTCTCCTCCACTATGTAATTCGCTTTTAACACTGGGTCATATTTCATTGTATTAATTATACCAAAATTTAATTACCCATCCTTCTGTTGAGAAACATTGGGGCTGTTTCTAAGTTTTCACCTTGCAAATGATTCTTCGGGAACATTCTTGCTCAGATGTCGTCGGGGACCTGTGCTTGAGATTCTTCAGAGGCAGAACACCTGTGTCTTGGTGTGTTCAAATAGATTCCACGTACCGGCCATCACCAAATGGCCCCAAAATGGCCATTTGTATCCCCTCCCCCCACTGAACATAAATTAGTACAACGCTTTAAAGAGCAATTTGGCAATGCCTGTTGGTATATGAAAGTTCCCGTCAATCCACTTCCTTGCCAAGCCGGCATTGTCAACAATCAAATGTTTGCCAATCTGGGAGATGGAAGCTGATATCTACAGCTGCTTTAATTGCACGTCCATCATTGCGAATGAGATGGAGCACCTTTTATAGGACTGGTCTTTCCAAGCTCCTCTTCTGTGAGTTTCCTGTTCAGACTCTTTGCCTGACTGCAATAAATGATAAACAGATACAGATACAGAGTTCTTTAAATATTTTCAAAAGAGCACGCCATAAACATCTTTGATCTGTAAGAAACACATACATGCTTTCACACACTTAGTGTAAGCTGTACATCTAGTTGATCCTTTTTCGTATATTTTGCACTTGTAGGATATGGACAGATTATGATCTGTTAGCCATCCCTGTCATGTCCAGGGACATTTAGCTTCTTTTCATTTTCTTCCATCACCAAGAGTGAATATTTTGCTAGCAACTGACGCAGTCACAACTGTCCACGGAGATGGCCAATTCTCAGTGAGTTGTAAGTCGTGACATACAAGGGAGGAGGGAATTAGAATTCAATACGAATACAACAAAATTAATTCAGCATTTCAGTTTCCTACTTCGCTATTTTTTTTTTTTTTTAACAATTCCAAAGGTTTTGTTACTGGTATCCATACCAGGTTACTCCCGGGTAACTGCCTGCCAGTAACTACTTTGGAGGTCCAAGCGGCAAAATCTGCTAATGTTGAACATGCACCTACTTAGATCCCAGCAGGCCCTCTCCTGGGTCTCCACTCAACAAAAGCAGGTTCCCATATCATGAAAAGACAAGTGTGAGAATGTTCACAGCAGCCTTTCCATAAACAAAATTAGCTGTGCCCCCGGGGCTTGCCAATGAAAGTGTGTAACAGCACAAATGAATCTGAAGATTCCAGACATCACAGAAACTCTGCTCCAGGACGTTCAGAACAGACTCACATAATCCACAGTGGAAATCAGGACAGTTCCCTCTCCCAGAAGTGTGGTAGTAGGGAAGGGGGTTCCAGGGAGACTTCTGTGTGGGGTGATGGAAATGTTCCCTATCTCGATCTGGCTCATGGGTAAACTCAAAAACTTCACTGAATATTATTTTAAGAGATGTACACTTTGGGCCCTCCCTGGCGGCACAGCGGGTTAAAGCACAGCACTGAGAAGCTAAAGCCACTTCAGCATGAGTTCGATCCCTGCCCCGAGGTGAGACCTCTCCTGACCCACCTGCTGCTCCCCTCAGCAATGAACTTCCTTAGTCAGCCTGTTCTGCTCCCAGTTCTGTCTCTGGTGAATCCTGTCACCACCACTGCACCTCTGTCCTGTACCCAAGTTCTGTCTGCATAAATAAATAAATATTTTAAAAAGAGAGAGAGAGAGAGGTATACTTCATGTGATATGTTACAATAACTTTTTTTCCTCAAAAAACACCTTGATATTTTAACTTGCTCCTGGTTCAGTTTCTAAGTGAACGGAAGGAAACCAATTTCACCCAGACCCTGCTAAAAGCGAACCACCAAATTAAGCGTTTCGATAATTTTCTTTATAATTTTTGCAGCTACCTCCACATACGATCTTCTGGTTCCAGATGGGGAAACTGAGGTCACAGAGCCAGTCAAGCTCTATTAATAATAACTGGAATTGTTGCTATACAACTGAGTCTACCAGTCATTATTCTAGATGCTTCCCATGTATTTACTGCTGTCTGCAGTGAGATCTTATAGGCCAAGTGCCATTATTTTTTTTTCTCCAAAGTTGATATTTTAAAAGTAAAAAAAAACTCTTCTGGTCACTAGGTTTCTTGTTTGTTTTTAAACAGTGTCACCATTATTATTACAATGGAGACAATGGTCATAGCTTCTTGGCCTCAGAGAGTTAAGAGGCTCACATGAGAAATGTACATTAGAAACCTTCATTAAATCTTACTATACTTTTCAAATGACTGTTGGAACTGTAAGAATATAGTAGTCCAGGACCTAGAGGAATCTACTGTTCCTTATCTCTACACAGGGTCTTTTCCCCACCACCTTAGATGCATTACATTCTTTCTCCTTCTCTCTTCCCTGTTTATTCCCAAGCCTCCCTTTCTTTGCCAGTGTCTGCCCCCCTACAATTATTTGCTTTGCCAATTTACCCACTATGTTCCTTAGTCTGTCACATACACAAACCATCCAATATGTCTTTACTTCCTGGCTTGCATCTCACACCCATTTCCCCTGAATTCCTTCCATTTTGCATTAAATGGTGTCATTTCATCTTTCTTCATGGCTAAATAATATTCCACTATATGGATCCAGGCCTTCATCTTGATCCAGTCCTCCATCAGTCAGCACACAGGCTACTTCTAGACCTAATTATTATAAATAATGTTGCCACAAGCAATATAAAGAATGTGATATTTTAGTTGACAGCTTCACAGTTTTCAGATTGATACCCGAAAGTGGGATCGGTGGGTCACAGAGCATTTCCATTTTTAGACAGGCCCAAGTCTCACCCAAAATGATGGTGCCAGTTTATACTCCTACCCACAAGGCATCAGAGTCCCTCCTAACCCACTCCCTCTCCAGCACTTTCCGTTGGGGTCTTTTTAATACCTGCTCTTGTTATGCTTGTGAAATGATCTCTCTTTTTGGTTTTGATTTGCATCTCCTTCCTTAAAAGTGACATGAGGGCCCTCCCTGGTGGCACAATGGGTTAGGACACAGCATTGCAAGCTGGCCACAGCCACTTCAGGGCAAGTTTGATCCCCAGCCCTGGAGGAGACCCACAGGGTGCGGCAGACCTCTCCTGACCCACCTGCTGCTCCCCTCAGCGGTGTATTTCGTCCATCTGCCTGTTCTGCTCCCCGCTCTACCTCTGGTGAGTCCTCTCACCATCCCTGCACCTCTGGCCTGTACCCCAGTTCTGTATGCATAAATAAAATAAATCTTTAAAAAAAAAAGTGACACAAGCATTTTTTCCTGTATTGTTAGCCTCTGGATAGCCTCTGGTGAACAGTCCATTCAGATCCGCTGCCCTTTATGGAGTGGGTTGTGTGGTGTTTTGCTGCTGCTGTTGTGAATGTAGTAAGTTCTGGAATCCGTGGGTCTTGTCCCTGGCCAGTGGTGCGCCGTGTGTCACTACTTTGTCCCGCTAGGTAAAATGTCTTTTGGGTTGACTTACAAATTCTTTGGCTGTGTGAAAGCTTTTAAGGTGAGGTCACTCCCTGGGTTTGGCTTTCGTTTTCCTAGCGCGGTTTTTAGCACCCACTACACAGACGAGCGAGCGCAAGAAAGAGCTTCTGCGGGGAGTGGCCCACCTATCAGGCAGGACCCCAGCTCCAGGGTATGTGCCCCCCAGCCCCACTCTGAGCTATTGAGCTCCCCTCCAGGATGCTACCTTGGTAACACGCAGCTGTTTTTCACAATCTTCTGGTGGAAGCTTCTGTTTGTTTGTTGATTTGGGATTTTACATGCCCACATCTTTTAGAAAGTCGAAGTCCAAACATTCTAAGATAAATGAGCAGGCGGGTTACCCCAAGGCAGAAGGACTGAGCTGGGCGGGGTAGGGATGTCCTGAGGGAAGAATTCCGGTGTCTCTCTGGGCCCTGAGCCAGGCCTCACTACCCTGGGGCGGCCAGGACCTGGGGCAGATGATGAACTGGTGGGAAAGGTTTGCACTACATCTTACCCCACCCCCACCCCCCAGCGCAGGCTCTCAACTGGGGCCCACAGTCAATGAGAAGTGCTCTTGATGGAGACAGACAGGGGCCGGAAGTCCTGGCTCCTAATCCCATCTCCAACCCCTATCTAGCTGTGTGACCTTGGACACGTTATCTTGTTGCCTCAGTTTCCTCATCTAGAAATTGGGTTAACTCTAGAAGATCCCACCTCATAGAGTTTTTTGATGAGCAACTTTGTAAATAAGGTAACATGCTTACAACAGGGGCTTCCCTGGTGGCACAATGGGTTAAAGCGCAGCACTGTGACGCAATCTGCAGCTTCTGCAGTCTGAGTTACATCTCAGGCCAGGGAGTGACCCACAGGGCACAGCAGACCTCTCCTGTCTCCCGTTTGTTCCCTTGGGCGTTTTTTTTCGTTGGTTTTGCTTTTCTTTTTCCCCCTTTTTTTTTTGGGGATTCTTTTCCCCCCCACACGTCTGGCCTGCACCTCAACTTTTGCACGCATGCATAAATAAAGCTTTTTAAAAATGATGCTTAGAACAGCACCAGCCAGACAGTTCCCGCCATCAGTGTTAACTATGAACATTCCCTCTGCTGTCTGCTAAATCATCCCGAGTCCTTTCTTCTCTATCCTC
>NW_004567140.1:3656309-3671015 GCF_000260355.1 Condylura cristata | reverse complement strand
GGAGCTGAGGCTTGGCGTGAGCCAGGGGCACCCAGCGAGCCACAGAGAAAGGATCAGACCAACCCCCCCCCCCTTTCTTGCAGCTGTGAGTGCGACAGGGCTGAATGATGGGGGAAGGGGGGTGTGTGGGCTGGGGGGGGGTGCCCAAGTCTCCTGCCTTTGGCTGCAGGCCCAGGCCCCACTTGGGCTTCCCTCCAAAAGGCAAAGGAGGGCGAGGAAGCATCCTCGTCAGCGTTATGGATTTTCATTCCGTAAAGTGCAAGGAAGTTGGAAGATTGTGACGCATCACGAACAGCGGCAGCCCCGGAAGGCTGCACACACTGGCCTCGCCCCGCCCCGCCCAGCATCACCCCGTCTAGAGCCCCAAAGACGAGTTCCGTTGAGGGGGTGGCCAGTGGGTACAGACACCTACGCCCGGAGAACCACCATCCAGGAAGGACCAGAAAAGTCTTCAGTGGGCTGCAGACACCCCGCCCCCAGGGTCCACTGCTCATCTGGCCACTGGGAGGGCTGCTTGCCCGAGGCCTGGTTAGGCCTAGCGGGTGGGGCCATTTCACCAGACTGAAGAACCCTGAGCCACGGTGCGTGCATGCCAGAGCCCTAAGATGGGCACCTCTCAGCCCGAGTCCTAGTGAAGGGCGTGCCTCGTCCCGCGTCGGCTCCCAGACAAACAGACATGCAATGTGCGTGAGTAACTGCCCAGGCTGGAAGCCACTGCACAGCGACTCTGGGCTGTTTGCTAATTTGCTCCCAAATAGCTGAGCATCAGTGAGAACAGCAACTGATCGGACGGCCATAAGCTCCGGGGGGAGAGGTGTGGTCCCCAACAGGTGCCATCCACGAGCAGTCACATGAAGCCTTACCCTCGCCTTGCCTGTCCATTCTGATTCTTCTGGGGTCAGAGAGCAGGAATCTGGGTCTCCACCTTGCTCCCTTTTGTATTAATGAGCGCAGATGAGTTTGGGGGAGGCTCCTGAGATCCTGTGCTCCCAGGACTTTGGGGTTCCTGGTGTTTTGAGCAAGTGGCCAGGAACACATGCTGAGCATCCAGAGACCGTGGCCGGCGTGGCCAGCGGGTGTCCCCAGCACTGCCTGAGGAGGGGCTCGGGGCATCTTCCAGGGTCCACAGTGCGGGTGTCAGGATGGGCATAGCTTCTCCCAAGGGCGCTCTGATTCACCTCTGGTTCCTCCACTAGCCTAGACTCACCCCTGTTTCCCCAGCACCTGAGCGTGGAATTGGGGATTCTGCTTATTCCTTCCTGAGAGAGAAATGGCATTCAGAAGTCAACCCAGGACACTCCCTGCTGGGCACTGTGGGGCTGTTGGCAGCCCTGCAGCGTGAGTTCAATCCCTGGCCAGGGAGTGACCCACAGGGCGCAGCAGACCCTTCCTGTCTCCCCACTGCTCCCCTCAGCAGTGGATTCCAGTCCATCTGCCTGTTCTGCTCCCCACTCTGTCTCTGCGGAGTCTTCTCACCCCTCACACCTCTGGCCTGTACCCCAGTTCTGGTGTGCACAAATAAATAAATCTTAAAAGAAAGTCAACCCAGGGGAAGGCAAGGACTAAAACCGAGTATCATTTGTGGGGAAGACAGGCTTTTCAGGGGGGCTTACCGGCCCTCTAGCTTCCCCAAACTGCCTTCCAGGCAGACATAAGCCAGACTCTTCACTTGACCAATACAAACTGAGCCCCACTCTCCACCTGAGGATACGCAGGGTGACCGTGGGACTCAGAGCACCACACTGAAATAGGGACACAGTGAGGAATCGCGTTAGGACTGAGAGCGGCTGAGAATTGCTGCCATTAGACATAAAAAGGGAGACACAGCTTTGGGTCGGGGGGCGCCTCACCTCTGAGGAAGTGCCTTGTGGGAGCAAGGCCAGCAAAGCTGAACAAAGGGTCTGTAAGGCAGAGAGCACTTCCAGCCCAGAGACAGGGAAGCGCTGACTTCATAACCACCCTACCAAGCTGCTGGTGAGTGGAGGCACAAGAGAGCCCAAGGAAGCCCAAGGCACCCAGACCCTCTGTGACTGTAGGGGGGCTTAGTCTAACTGCTGCCCCTGTGACTCCCAGCCGGGCAGGCCCTGCAACCCAGCGCTGACCTCCGAGGAAGCCAGTGTGGCTGCACAAATACCTCCTAGTGTTTGCGTCCCCTCACACCATCATTCACTGCTCATCAGACATACATGGAACACTTACTACTCTGCAGAAGCCCTGCCTGCAAGAAGCTCCTATAGTGGTGGAAATTATCCAAATTGCTGGTGATTGTGACCTCGTGTATTTAGGGTTAACCAGGTGATCTTAGCCTGGAAGATCATGGAGGCCTTCCTGGAGGTGGCAACACTTTTGCTAAGTCTGAAAACACTGTTTGGAATTTCTTAAGAGGATCAAAAGGCCACTCCAGGTAGGAAGGAAGCACTTCTAGGCAATGGTTCTTTCGCCCTAATCTGTGATTTGCAACTAGTCACACTGAAATGCCTGGAAAGCTTGGAAAAATTGGAATATCCAGGCTTCACCCTCCAGAGATTCTGATTTAGTTGGCCCAAGGGTGAGGTCTAGGAGATTCCAAAGTACAGCTACCCCCACCTTCAGTCCATTCTTGGTTGCAAATAGAACCTTAAAGTTGACTTTTGACTATTTGCCACCCAATTTTGCTTCCTACGCTTGAGACCTGGCCCCCAAATCCCAAAGTGGCCACCAGCTGACCTCAGGACAAAGCTGCTGCTCCAGAAGCCTTGGGGTGGGCAAGGCAGGAGTTTACTCAGTCATCTCATCAGTCCTGACAAGGAATCTCTGCCTGGGGCGGAGGGAGGTGGAGGTTGGCCAAGGCAAAGAATTGAGGGGAACCAGAGGGTTGTAAGAAGTTTCCCTCTCAGGAGCTGTGCCCTGGGGCCTGGCACTGACCCTGCAGGCTTCAGCTGCCCCACCTGAAAATTGGCCTCCGGCTGATTCCCAAACTTCAGGCATTCCAGTTCTGGCATCGTGATTTTGCCCAATCTGCGTTTCTTACCTACAATTTTCCTTTGCTTAGTTAAGTGCATTTCAAAAGGAAACCTGATATCCAGTGGGTATTTGGAAAAGGAAAGCCGGTGTTCCCTTTCCGGGAGGCAAAGGCAAGAGTAACTGTCTTTGACAAGGATGCACCCCTATGTGGTTACAGTAGGCAAGAGCCGGAACTCTCCGAAGCCGCCATCGGCAGTTGAGATAAAGAAGGTAGGGCATGATGGACTTCCCCAGGATTAGAGCAAAAAGGATGAAATCTTGCCACTGGCAACACGATGGACCCAGAGGGTGTTGTGTTTAGTGAAGTCAGGCAGAAGGAGCCAGTTAGGGGCTCACGAGACATACTGTAACAGCTCAAGCATGAGCATGATAAAAAAAAAACAACAAAACAAAACAGAAACTAACTCCTACATGCTAAGGACAAGGAGAGTGGTCACAGAAAGACAGAAAGGAAGGGGAGGAGGTGACGAATTCAGCTGACAGGGGTCAATTGTGTGGTGAGATATAGAAGAGACGCTAAGCCTTCGGCGAACATCATCTGACCCATACAGGTATCAACTGATCAGCGGTGCCCGGATGTTAATTTAATGTTATAAATCAGCTTTCCGTGGATCAAGCATTTCTGATAAAGCCCACTGCAAGGCTATTGCGGCTCGGGCTTAAGCCTCTGTGGCTGGCCGGTCTTTGCCTTGCTTTTGCTTTGTTGTTTTATTGTTTTACTGTGACAAAGCCCATCGAACAGGGCTTCCCTGGTGGGGCAACAGGTTAAAGCAAAGTGCTATGAAGCTGTGCCAACAGCCATTGCAGCACGAGTTCGATCCCTGGCCAGGGAGTGACCCACAGGGCACAGCAGACTTCGCCTGTCTCCCTGCTGCCCCCCTCAGCAGTGGACTTCCATGATCTGCCTGTTCTGCTCCCCACTCTTGTCTGTAGAAAATTCTCTCACCCCCCCAACCTCACACCTCTGGCCTGTACCCCAGTTCTTATATGCGTAAATAAATAGATCTTTTAAAAAATTCATAGAACGTACCACTTGCCATTTTTACCATTTCAGAGGTAGAATCCGGGGGCATTAAGTATATTCGCATATTATGCAACAAGCCTGCCCCTAGACTCTAGAATTCCTTTGACCTCCCTAGCTGAAACTTCATTTCCACACAATAGCCACTTTCCATGCACCCTTCTCCCTGCCCCGGGGCAAACCACCATGTAATTTTGTCTTTCTGATCTGTGTTTGCTTAAAAGGAAGATTTAAGAGCTGCTTGGTAGAAGGATGGAGCAGCCCACACTGAGACTCCCTTCCTGACTGAAATGCCATGGAAAGGAGGTGAAAAGGCAGCAGTGGGGTTGAGGAATCTATGTCACAGTGTCACCCAGCGCCTCTCGGAGAGGTCACGCACCCTGGGCTTCTAGAGCTGGGACCTCCGGGCAAGCGCATAGTACAAGCTGAGGCTGATCCGGGAATGGTCATCAAGTCCACAGTTCCATCGCCGAGGGGAGCCACGTGTCCCCTTCTCCCCAGAAAGCTCTGCGAGGCCACAACCTACCCAATGATACAATGAGCCCGCATCACGGCTATTGATCCAGTGATACACCGCGCCCTTCCACCCCCAAACGGATCCCCAAGTTGGAGAATGTGAAGAATGTCAGGGCCCATCAGAGGGAGGCCCTTGGAAGCTCTGCAGACAGCCTGCCCAGAAAGTGGGGTCCTGGCATTTTCGTCAGCACTAGGGGAACAGCGCGAGTCTGGGGGTGCTCTCAGGGGTGTGACCTTTTGGCCAGGAATGCACACAGGGAGGCTGCCTGGCCCTGGGAGGAGGGGTCCCTTGCACATCTCGGGGGATAACCTCACCCCCCTGCCTTCCTGGCAGCAAATCCCGCAGGGTTCAGATGCAAAAGGATTCAGCACCAGCAGAGCCATGCCTGCTGGCCGAGTGCCCCCTGAATCACCCACTTCATCCACATCACAGCCAGGGAGAGCCACAGCCCAACAGGGAAGCGCTTCTCTGCACCCCACGCCACCCCACTCCACAATCTCTGCTTCCAGGTCAGCTCTGGGCCGGTCTCCTTCGCTTATTTACGAGGCTGGGATGGAGACCCCTGGGTAACGTGTGCCTTTGCAGGGAGGGGCCAGCGGGCACCGCCTCACCCATTGGCTGCCTCAGCCCCTTCACGACCAGCACTCGCCCTGTGGGAGACGGGGTGTCCACCTCAGAAGCATCAGGTACACAAAACCTCGAAAAAGACTTTGATCTTGTGGGCCCTCCCTGGTGGCACAGCGGGTTGGAGTGCCCACTGCGAAGCTAAGCTGAGCTGTGGTCACTTCGGTGCGAGTTTGATCCCCACCCCGGAGGTGACCCACAGGGCTCAGCAGACCTCTCCTCTCTCCCCACTGCTCCCCTCAGCGGTGTACATTGTCCATCTGCCTGTTCTGCTCCCCACTCTGTCTCTGGCGAGTCCTGTCACCCCCCTGCACCTCTGGCTGTACCCCATTTCTGTATGCATAAATAAATTAATGTGAAAAAAAAGACTTTGGTCATTTTTTATTTTACAAAACGTGCCAGCCATGTGGTCTTCTCTCCATCCTTGGAGGAGATGCTTTTCTCACTGTCACACAAAGAAAGCTTAGGACACTGGTCTCAAGTGCTATGAGCAAAGTGCCCCCTGGCAAGCCTCAGGAGAGCGTGGGGTGGAGAACAGGGACCCCAGGGGCGAGAACCAGGACCAGGATCCTGTCTCAAGGCCTAGTGTGCCTGGCACAGATGGGGGCTGAGTCTGAGGGTCCAGAGATTTGGGGAGCAGGAGCGGGAGGAGCTCCCCTCCCCCGACAGCTGGAGCGGGACAACAGGGAGGTCAGAGGGACAGACCCGTGTCCCAGCCAGAGTCCCCGCTCCGGGCCTCTCTGAGCCTCAGTCTACCTTGTTGAGGTGTGCAAACTCAAATTGATCCCTGAAGGGCCCTTGCCCAATTCCTGAGGCAAAGCAATGGCGGGGTGCCCCCCACTGTCCATCCAGCCCCCTGGCTTGCTGGGAGGACCCTGGCTGAGCTCAGGGTGCCGTTAGAACCACCCTGCAGCTAGTGGTGCTCACGTGGCTTCAATGTGCTCAGGGACACCAGTGTCACCCGCTAGGTGGGTCTCGGAGTTCACGCTGCACCTGTGGCAGAAAGCTTCCCGACCCCTTGTTCCGAAGCCCACCCAGATGTAGCTCCCTGCCGGGGATTCTAGAAGAACCATCACAAAACGGACGCCCAGAGGAAGACCACAGTTTATGATAACTTGCTCCGCAACTCAGGCCTGGCAGAGGGTCGAGACGCAGCTCCAGCCCCAGAGTCGCCGCCGGCCGGGGCGAGAGCCATGTGGTGGGCGTGGGGGGAGGTGGGCAAGCTCTGGCATCCTGCCCACCAAGGCCTCCCAGTGCCGCTCACGCAGGGCCTGGGACACACCCTCCCACCAGCCCCACGTGCTGTTTCTCCACTGTAAAAACGGGAATGGCGATGCCCACTTCGCAGTCATTGGCAAGAGCCTTCTCCACACACGGGCACCTGCTTGCTCCCGGGCAGGCACCCACTGGCCTCCTAGCTCCGGGCCTGGCGCCCACACAAGCCATCCAGCCCCAGCCACACGGAACTTCCTTCAGCTGCTGCACATACTGTGTCTCTCCCCGCTCTGCTGCTGGGCTCCTGTGCTCGGCCTTCACCTGGCTGGTGCTGCTTCATGTCATCTCAGCTTAGAAGTCACCATGTTCTGGAAGCTTCCCTCGGCGCCACTCACGCATGCGTGTTCAGACCACACACGTGCACACACACACACACACACACACACACTCTGTGGTGAGTCTCCATTACTGGCTGCGTAGTCGTTCCCCACTGGTCTTTCCCCTAAGGGGGCCCATGGGCAGGTCCTGCAGGTCACTGTCGCAGCTTCAGCACACAGTAGGCCTGATCAATAAGTCACAGTAGGCACCTCTAAATACATCCGTATTAAAGGAAGAAGCAACACTCCAGGCACACACTTCACACTTCCCAAATTCTCATCTGCTGAGGGACAGCAGCATGGGGTGACTGTCCCCCCAGTTAGCCCCCTGTGGCCCTGCCTGGGCCTGAATTCCAGCCCACCACTCAAGCTGTGTGACTGTGAGCGTGTCACTTAACCTCTCTGAGCCCCCGTTTCTTCATCTATAAATGAGGCTGCTAAGCCTAACCGTCTCGTCAAGTGGTGATGGGCATTCAGGAAGGCGATAAAAAGAAAGCACCCCGTCTGTGGTGAAGGCCAGCGCCGGTTACCAAAACTTTACTGTACCAGAGGATCCAGATAAGGACAGGACCTGGCCAGCCCAGAGGGGCCCGCCATCACCCCGGTTCGCTCCTCTCCTGCCACCTTCGCTAATTCTCCTTCAGGTCCTGCCACCTCCACTGAAGTCCCGTCCTGCCCCGGTCAGCAAGGTCATGCCTGGGCTGACCCTCCGCGGCTCTCCATGCTTCCTGCCTGCACCGCGGTCACAGCCGCGCTCGCCTGATTGATAAAGTCCCTCTCTGGTCATTTACGATCTGGCTGCCGAAGAAGCAGCTTCTGCCAGCTCAAACAGCAATTAATCTGCCAACAAGCTGGGCAACAGCAGGCCTGGGTATTGCAGGCTCGGGCCGCGGCCACTCCGGAGAGCAGATAAGGCTGCCGTGGACTATTTATTGTACGTTTTAATTAAGTGCTTGTTAACGACAGTTATTTTAACAGTCATAAAATTACTGTTGTAATGCATTTTGTTGGAGGGAGAATGGAGGGGCCGCAGGACTTTATGAAAGCGACCACAGATTGCCTTCACTTTAAATCAAAGAATAAATTCTGAAGAGGAGGGACAGTCCACCGTGCAGGCCGAGACGCTAATGGTTATTTAATGCACACATCGGTGTTTGTGAGTCCCGAGCATACGGCGCAGACACAACAGCCTCCAAACCCTCTTTAACACTTATTTGAGATGACAGGAAAAATGAAACCGTTTGTGCTTTCAATGGAAAAGCAATCATTGGTACATTATATTCGCCTTGCCCTATCATGCTAATGCATGGTAAAAATGTCACCAAATGTATTTAAGGGCCTGATGGACTGTTACCGTTGGATCCCTGGTACTGGGCTGATTAATAAAAATCTTCAATTTGTATGTAAATGCAGCGAGGCCGCCTATCATCCGCGTACCTGCACCCAGAGAAAATAATAAACTGGAGTTTAATGCGGCAATTATCAGCATTTATGGGACTCTTAAAATGCCGGCGGCCCCTGCGGTGGGTGTGGAGGGAGTGGGGGTGCTCCCGGTGGCTGGGTGGCCCCTCCCGGTGCCAGCGTGGGCTGAGCGGGTCTCGCCACCCCGTGCGCCCCACTCTCACCGGAATTCCGGGTGAGCCGAGCGTTTCCAGCTGCTGCCAGAGAGACGCTCCGGGAGGAGCCGCTTCCCGGGATGGCGCCCGTCTTGGGACACCTGCCTGCGACTTGGATTTGGGAAAATCTCCCTGAGGGGTAGACCAGCTGCGGGGCGCGTCACGGGTGGGGACGAGCAGGAGACACGCCCCAGGCTTGCAGGGACGCGACACCTTGGTGCAGGTGCCTTAGTGACCAGAAGGCCCCGGGGGCCGAGCTCCGCGCTTCTCCTGTAGCTGGGTCCGTGCGTTCTGTGCCCGAGACTGGCTCGCGGCTGCCACACACACGAGGGACTACGTTTCCCAGCATGCCTTGCAGTCAACCTGCCAGGCGCCTTAGCTCAGGTCCACCAGGAAGCAGACAGGCTCAGACATGTCGGGGTTTTACTGGAGGAGGGAGCAGAAACTAGAGGAGGAGGCCTCAGAGCCCAAGTTGGTCGGACTCCTTCCTGTAGGGCCGAACTGGAGGGAACGGGAAGAGCGAGCCCCACGCTGGCAGGCCAGTCAGAAGCTGCTGGCAGGCCAGTCAGAAGGCCGTGAGCCAGGGGAGTCCGCTGGGGGGCCCCCTGGTCTCGCCAGAGTGGGTTAAAGTCTCCATATGGTCAGCCACTGGCTGGGAGCAGCCGGAGAGAACCACAGGGAGAACCACGGGCTCCCTCCATGTGAAAGTGCCGGTACCTCCAGGAGAGACCTCAAGATTTCAGGCAGCAATGCTTCCCATATTTGGTGGTGCTCCCCAAAGTCGGTGGTGCTCCCCAAAGTCGGTGGTGCTCCCCAAAGTCGGTGGTACTCCCCAAAGTCAGTGGTGCTCCTAAAGTCCATGTTGCTCCCCAAAGTCCATGATGCACAAGTTGGTGTTGCTCCCCAAAGTCAGCCTACTCCCCAAAGCCTGTGTTGCTCCCCAAAGTGCATAGTGTTCCCCAGAGCAGAAGCCCTGTGGGGAACTTCCCCCTGACTGCCATCGCACTGGGTTTTAGCCAGTGGGACACAGGCACCTTCTGGGCCTACGAGCCTGCCATGGGGATCCTCCATGCCCCCCCAGGGTAATGCACACAGCATGGGGGGGGGGGACCTTGGCGCCCAGTGTTAAAGAACCAAAAGGGAAGAAGCTTGACCTCCCACTCCAGGAGAGCCGCCCGTTTAGCACACACTTCAGAGAGACAGAGACTATTGTGTTACGCCCATGAGCGTTTGGGGTATCAACCTAATATCACAATTGCTTAAAACTACTCTTTGGGCCTCCTTTTTTTTTTGTAGGTGAGAAAAGCCAATCTAGAAACGTAAAACATTTACCCAAAGCTCTGCCCTCCAGGTGAGGCAGAGTTGAGGCTGATTCCCGCCCTCCTATCCCCTCTGAGTGGCCAGAAACACACGAGCAACACCTGCCACCTCGGTGTCATGTAGACATGGCTCCGACTCTCGGCCCCCGTCCGTGCAGTCTGTGGGGACTAGTAGTCACGACTGGATGGCAGGTGCGTCCCGATATTTGGGGTGGCCGAGTCTGGCCACGCTTGCTCCTCAGACTCCTGCCAGCCCCAGGACCACAGCCTCCCAGCCAGAGAGCCAAAAAATGGCACAGAAGGTATACAGCTGACACTATTTCTGAATACTGTAAATGCCGGTGAGCTCTCTTTGAGTTAGCAATTGCATGTCTGAGAATTAAACACATAAGCATGTCAGCCCCAGGATGCAAAGAATATTTGCCACCAAACTTACTGCAATTGCTTGGAGCTGCCACGTCGTAGGTAGGAGAATGTTTCACCATAGCACCTTCGATGAGCAAAGTAGGTGTCTATGTTCTGCTATTGCAGTTGGTACAGGGGTGCCAAAGATTAGGGTAAAATCGTAAGAACCACATTGGCAAAATGCATATTCAAAGTGGGGAAAGTCATATAAAATCGTTATGTCGTGATTCCAGCTTTTTCATAATCAAAGGATCTTTGCTAAAGCGTGGGAAAGAGTAGGGAGATGTGTCCCAGCTGTTAGGAGTTACGGCAGGCGGGCCAGAAGCCGAGACCTCAAGAACTGTTACTTTCTGTGTGAACTAGTTTGTGGGGTCTGAATTGGTTATAATAAGCGAGAATTACTTCTGTAATCAGAACAAGATGCTTCAATTAAAGCCTCTGAGTTGATGCCATGATCCCTTGATAGAGGACGTGAGACGGGAAAGGAGGACCACGGGTGGACGGCTCCGAGAGCCTGGGACGTGCCCTGCTCAGACCCTCTGGGAGATCCCAGTGCTGTCTCCTGACAGGAAGCTGGGGCCTCTCTCTACCATCTTCTGTCTCTGAAGGGCTCCTGCTGCTCCTGGGGTGCAGGCCTACTGCACCCAGAGATTGAGTCTGTTCCTCCAGTCCCTGACCTGGGAATTACCCACCTAGATTGTGGTGACCATGAGGTGGACACTGGGTGGGATCCCTCCATTGCACCAGGTTTCTCCTGCCCTCCACTGGCGCCCACCAGTGCCCAGCCCAAACTAGGCACCCAGGAGATGCAGCAAACCTATGCCAACTAACATTAAACCCATGGCTTTGTGCCAGGGGGGTTCCCCTAGGGCTGATGTTTTTTCTACCTTGAGGTTTGACATTCCTGGATACAGCCAACCTCAGATGTTATTGTCTCCACTGATGCAAACCCTCCAGTTTTGGTGGGGGGCACTTTAAGTTAAACTCAGGTTTATAATTGCTCGGGGATTGGTGCCCCTAAACTCCACATTGTTCAAGGGTCGACTGTGGTGATAATAATATATAAAATGTAAACATTATGATTAGCCTAGGGGCTCCCCTCTCCCTCCCTCAAGGTAAAAGCATGGTTTTATTTCTCGTTCTCTCACTCTCAGTTCTATTCAGGACTTGAAAACAAAGGCAATAATAATACAACAGGAAAAACCAAAGGTCCCAGCTGGGTAACAATGATTCTGTACCGGGTACCTTGCATGTGTGATCTGATCCAGTCCTCGCTGCAGCCAGGTAGAGTCGTTGTGCTCACTGGCCTTGGCTGTACTCTGCTGTATGGGGTATTCTCAGCATGTGGGCTGAGTTTGGTTGAAGGTATTAGCAGGGAAGGAACACCTGAAACAAAAGAACAGAATTAAAGCAGGCTATTGATGCTATTCCAGAAATCACTGCAATAGGCTTTGAACTCAAGTCCTTGTTGAACTGTCTTGCACTTTCAGATCTAGCTGTGTGATGAATTATACACCTGTGGTCTTCATTGCCTTGACTGTTAAAGGACTCCATAAGGTCCTTCTTGGCCCCTTCCCCTACTCCAGTCACTGCCGTGGACATCTTCTCATGTGATCTTCTTCACTATCTCACAGCTAACAGCAGACAGGCTTTGCTGTTCTGTCTTTGGGGTTGCTTCAGCCCATGGGAACCTGCTCAACCACCCCAGGTCTGTGCGTCTCCAAAATCCCAGGTGTCACTTTTGACCTATGAGTGAGGCAAGACAGAAACACATTTCTTAATGTGTGATGACCTGCCCTGTCCTGTGCTCAAGCTCCTTGGGGGCTCCCCAAATACACTACCTGCATGTCAGCCTTTATTTACGATGTTTTGGAGGGAGACAGAACAAAGACAAGGCTTTAGTCAGAAATCAGAGGTTCCCAAAGGGCTAGAGGTGTGAATTGGGATTTTAAGTAGAAAATAGAAATAGCTTAGCAGAGAGAAATGAGACAAAGAACTTGAGAAAGACAAGGAGAAAAATTAAGCGAAAGGAGAGAAGGGATGGGACTCAATTTGGCTGGTTAGCCCACTGCATGCCTCCCCAAGTTCCAAATTGCCTTCTTTCTTGAGATTCCAATCAAGTCTATTCTAGAAGGAGCAATTCTGGCCAGTGAATAGCTCCCACCTCCTGACCCAGGAGGTAATCTCAAACCTTTACCTGAAAGAACCCGAGCAACTTAACTAGAACAAGAGAGCAGAATCTATGGAGAGTGTTAGCAGAATATTTTTCACCTGCCACAGCTCTCGCTCACCATTAGGACCCAGATGAAAATGTGGCCAGACCATCAATAAGGGCTTGGTGGCCCAGGAGGAGAGTGGTCAGGTCTCTAAGGTGACCTACGCGCACCAAAGCAATGGGACACTCATTTAAACATACACAATATCTCCTTTCGGTCAATAAACACAAACAGTAACACAGTAACAAAACAAATACTTCCCTTCCAGGTTGCAAAAGTAATCCCTTTTTATTTTAATCTTGCATTTAGGGTTTTTTTTAAAGATTTATTTATTTATGCATATAGAAATGGGGTGCAGGCCAGAGGTACAGGGGGTGAGAGGATTCACCAGAAACAGAGTGGAGAGCAGAACAGGCAGATTGACAAGTACACTGCTAAGGGGAGCAGTGGGCAGGTCAGAAGAGGTCTGCTGTGCCCTGTGGGTCACCTTCCTGGCCAGGGATCCAACTCTTGCTGCAGTGGCTGTGATAGCTTCATGATGCTGTGCTTTAACCTGTTGTGCCATCAGAGAGGGCCCTTTTTTTTTAAATTTTTGTTTCAAACATTTCCCCCACCACCATACCTCCTGCACACTTAACCCCAGGGTGCTTGGATATTTACTGATGTCATGGCTTTTGAAAGTACTTAATGTTATCCGATTGTCACTCTGTAATGTCCAGTGTTTGTGTTTATTGTTCTGACAGACTTGCTGCACACAGTTCTCTCCCAAATACCCTCCATTTTGTTTAAAATGGTACATTTATCCTTTTTCCTGGCCACATAATACTCCACATTGTGTGTGGGTTGGGTCTTCTCATTCATCCTTCCACATTTAGAAAAATTAATCCTGTCAGCAGTCTTTCTACCCACCTGTGCCTATGCAGGTGTTTCTTTCTCCCAGCTCTCCCTCTGCAGGGCAACAACCTCCTGCCTGCCTGTGACCTGTACCTGCCGGGAATTTTCTTCAATGACCTCCCTCAGTAGAGGCAGCTTCCTCAAGGCCTCCCGCCTGTGATCAGCAAACCTGCCCCTTTTGGGGCAGCTCTTCTTAGCCACTCATTTTTATACAGATGTCTTTTACTCTTCTGTCTCACTAATAAAACTGTTCTTTTAAATATGAAAAAGTAGAAAAATTAATCCCACTTCAAGACCTCCTGGCTGTATGAGTCTCTGACTCTGCTGGGTCTTCTCACACTGCCTGCCTTTACTCCAGGAGAAAATGAAACAGTACTGACCTGTGCCTGGCTATTCCCAACAGAGTAGGGGGTGTTGGGCCACATGTATTTTACTGCTGCTAGCTTCAGGCATAGCCACTAAACCACCTGCTCAGGGCAAAGTAAGAGATGGGCTTGCTAACAGGGGCAACACATCCTTTAGGTTAGCAACAAAGAGATTCACAGAAATGGAGTCCAGTAACATGCTGTAAAATATACAGAATATTAGCTTCCGCAGGGCGACAGTGTTCGAGTGGCAGCTGAGCAGCTTCAAGTACCTTCACATAATAGAGCACCCATCATGCTGTCCAGCCACAGAGCTCTTTTCATCTTGGAAAAATGAAACTCTACCCACTGAACACTCATTCCCCATTTCCATCCTCCCCCAACCTCTGGCCACTATTGTACTTTCCGCTTCTAAAATTTCTATTCCAAGGACCTCTCACAGTGGAATCAGGCAGTAGGTGTTTATTTTAACCAGCTTATTATCGTATCCTTAAGGTTCACCCATGTTGGAGCATGTGTCTGAATTCTCTTCTTTTTTCAAGGCCAAGTAATATTCCATTGGTGTCTAAACTAATCTCATTTCATTAATGATTCATTGGCCATTGTTGATAATGCTGCCACAAACTGGTGAAAACATCTGTTTGGGGATTCTACGTTCAGTTCTTTGGGGGTGTGTAAAGTACAGAAATAGAACTCTTTTGTACCTACAAGTGACCCCACAAAGAATCTGAAAGGAGGCAGGAACAGCTGCTGTGACCATGGATGTCGCGGTCAGTCAGAACTGCTTTAAGTCCCAATTCTACATGTAACAGGACGATAGATATTTGGTGGCCACGTAGCATATGAAATCCTGAGTTCTATCATATTATTAGCTTATTATAATCTTCATGGCAATTCCATGAGGTTGGGAGTATGATTTATCCTCTTCACAGAGGAAGACGATGCGTAGAAGTTAAACACCTGGATTCAAATCAATGGCATATCCAAGATCTGCATTCGGGCCCCAGAGCCTATAAAATGACAGGGATAAGACCGAGGAGGGATAACAAGGAGGAAGAGTAGGGGAAGGAAGAGAAGCAAGAGGAGAAGGGAGGCCAAGGGAAACTGAGTCCAGACACCTCTTTCCTGGGGCAG
>NW_004567140.1:3645723-3655909 GCF_000260355.1 Condylura cristata | reverse complement strand
GTGACACTTCAGCAAATCCTCACTTGTTCCCTGTCAGACAGAGAGTCTAAACAAATGAGCTGACTTACTTGATCCTAGCCATGCTCAGAAGCCCTGTTTTGCTCAGAAGGAAGCTGACTTTCGGAAGAGTTTCACAACTTCCGCACAGTCGCATGGGAAGCGAGACATAGAGCCAGGATCCCAACCCAGCTCCTTTGTCCGCCAAGCCCTCCGTCCTCTGCTCATTTGATCATCGTTCGCCCCATGAATCTCTCTGTAAAGAATGAGGAAGGGTTTGCAAGCCGAGCACTCACATGTTCTCCCCAGCCCTTCCAGTGTGTTCTTTGGCAAGAGCAAAAATTCCAGGGACATCTGGCAGAGAGCGAGGCAATAAAGTGTGACATGTGGAAAAGAGGAAGAGGGACTGTCGTGGCGGCTGGAGATGATGAACAGATTTAGGGGCATTTGGAGAGTGAGCACCTCCAAGCAGCTGCCGGAAGCGGGGGGATGAGAGAAGAGAGAAAGGGGATTTGGGGAGGTGTCACTCTGCGTTATGAATTGGATCCATGTGAAAGTGCTTTGGGAGTCACGGGCGAAGATCCGTATCCTTTTCAGATAATATATAGATGGACTTTCTTTCTCTCAGCACAGCGCTGAGGGAAGGCAGCCTTGGCCACGTGGGAAGCCAGCATACCTCGGGGCTAAGCCACTTGAAGAGTGACTTCCCGTGGACCTTCTCCTGTGCTGGGCACCGGGTGTCTGGCAGAGGTGCTCAGAGCTGCTCCTTCCTCACAGACCAAGCAACCCCCCAGGAAACAGGGAGGCTTGGGGGTACCTGGGTTTTGGGTGCATCTGCAGTGTCGAGCTCTCCAGTCACGAACCGTGGGAGGGACTATCCAAGCCGGTCCAAGCCTCCTCTGGGCTGGCGTCTGTCCTCGGGGCCTCTCCTCTGCCCTCCTCCCTCCCTCAGGGTTTGGGCTCTCCTCACACTTCCTGTCCATGCTGTCCTGCCCCTGACACTCGCCCCCACTCGGTCCTCCAGGCCCGGACAGCAGGGAGCTCTCCTCCCTCATTCCGGAGGCTGAGAGGGCATCTTACCTGCGCCCAGGGCTCCAGGGCCCACCTGGACTTCTAGATCCTCGGTGCCCAAAAGAAGGCTGGTTTCTCCTCAGTCCTGGGAGCCACACCGTAGACAATAGCGGTGCCCCCAAATCCTCTGTCCCTATGGTCCTCTCTCCTCTAGCCCTGTGTTCTCCAGTATTTCAGAAGCTGCCTGTCATGGTCTAACAACATACATGTTTTTCTCTGCATTCTGAAGACCTACACATCCACTGCACAAAAATGCAAACCCAGGGAACTGCAAAGAAAATGGACCATGAGGTGCCCAGGAGCCAAGGTCACGGTCACCCCTTTGGCGGGATACCCTGCCGGCTCATCCCCTCCAGTGGCACCGGATGCTGAGAGACACACTGAGCAGACAGGCCGGTCTGGCGCTGAGGCCTCCCGGGGCCTTTCCAGCCCGTCCTCTTCCGGGTCGCCAGGACTCTGGCGGCTGGGGCCACCCTGCTGCCCGGCGCAGAAGGAGCACAGGTCAGAGGCTGGGCTGTCACAGGGGAACGAGATACTCCCGCTCATCCCCACCCCACCCCCAGGCCTGGTGCTTCCCCAGCCTCTTCCACCAGCCTCGGTCCCCTTGGGAGGCCGATTGCGAGCCCGGAGGACAGAGATTGGAAAGCGCAGACAGGTCCTCCTCGCCGGAACTTAGAAAGCAGCCCCAGCTGCCACTGCCTTGGCCTCCCTGTCGCTTCCGGTCACGGCTGTCAGCTCTGAAGGCGCTGGGGGAACATCTGTGCCCAGGAGCAATCTGAGGACCCAGGGCCACGTCTGTGCAGTGTCAACAGCGCCGGGGGCTCCCAACACACTTTCCCACCTGTTCTGGGAACAGGAACTCCTGGGGGGCTCAGAGTGACCCCGACTCTCCTGCAGCAAGTTTACATCAATGAACCAATGAAGTCATTCAACTGGACCTTCAGGGTAGGGTGCGTGCACACAGACCCCCCCCTTGTCTATAATGCATTATTATGTGCAGACAAACAGTATCAGGACCTCCCTCTGTAAGCTCCCACCCCCAGCAGAGCGACTGCACAGAGTAATGCAGGTATGAACAGCCATCCACCTGCCTTGTCTCCACATGCTTCCCTCCCCTACCCCCCGCCTGTGAGCCTGCTGCTCCTGCCTCACTAGGTCCAACATTCCAACTGTCAGCTCAGCAACCGATCCACACAGACCACAAAACCTCCAGGCTGGTTCCTGCTTGGAGATCATACCGTCTGGTTGGAGAGGCAGAACTGAAAAAAAAAAAAACATCAAATATTAGCCCACTATTATTTATTGGGCCTCCTAGTTACACGAGACCTAATTCAGGCTTGCTGGAGCAAATAAGGAAACCGTGTGGATTGCAGGCATGGCTGGATCCAGGACTTGCGCAGTGCATGATAATCTCATCAAGCTCTTTCTCTCCCTCTGCCACCCCCACCAGCTCTCCCCAGGGTCTCAGCTCTGCCTTTATTCTGTGCTCCTTAGATTAGCTAACTGAATTTTCCCTTCATTGTGAGAAGCAAGATGGCCATTCTCAGCTCCATGCTTGCATCCCATCAGTTCAGTTTCCCCTAGCAGAAAGGGAAGCTTTTTCTCATTAGTTTCAGGGTAAAAAATGACCATCAACAGAATCTATTATCTTGCAATACCGCCTTGGGTTACGTCTCAACCCTCCTTGTGTCTGATGGCAATAGACACACTTACCAGCAAGGCTGAGGCCACACGCTTGCCTTGGAGTCAGGCAGAACTTGCGCCACCCATCCTAAAGCAAGGTCTGACGTTGAGGAAGTTGCTCCTCAAGAAGGCGAGGGTGCTGTGACCAGAACAAGATCTAGAACAGGAGATGACCTCCCTGGTTTCCACCCATCTGTTTTCTTGGTCCAAGCCTTTATTTTCCCTTTATTGTGAGTATATGGTCCTACTGCAGAAGTGGGATATGGGTGTTAGAAGTGTAAAGTTATTTCACATCATGGTGAAAAACCTGGGCTCCTAAGATGCAGAGCGATTTGCCTCAGGTCACAGAGTAAGTTGCCTGAGTCTTACAAATGAACTTAGGTCAAGAATAAATTAGGCCGACCCTGGTGGTGCAACAGGTTAAAATGCAGCACAGCAGGCTGGCTGCAGCCGCTTCAGTGCAAGTTCGATCCCAGGCCCCGGAGGTGACCCACATGGTGAGGCAGACCTCACCTGTCCTGTCCACCGCTCCCCTCAGCAGTGTACATCGTCAGTCAGCCTGTTCTGCTCCCCGCTCTGTCTCTGGTGAATCCTCTCACTGCCCCTGAACCTCTGGCTTGTACCCCAGTTCTGTATGCACAAATAAATAAAATCCTTACAAAAAATAAAATAAATTAGGCCAATTGAGAGCCTGGAGAAGCAGCCAAGAGGGTGCTGGGCTTGGGTAGCAGGGCCACACTGTAAGAAGGTGTCCGAGGTCTGGGTCCCTAAAAGTAGGTAATGAGCCCTGGGGTGCAGGGAGTTAGTTAAGGGGGCTGTTCCCAGAAAGCAGGGTAAGGGAGTAGAAAATTGAGCTACGGAAGGAAGGAACTTTGTCGAGGGGGTGTGATAACATGGGACCCCTGGGCCATGGGGCGGGACCCCCAGGCACTCAGACAAAACACAGAGGTGAATAGGGTCACCCAGAGATGAATAGGAAAGACGGGGTGCTTCCGTGTAAAATCCCATCCTCCAGCAGTTCGCTAACTAGTTACAAATATACCTGGGAACACAGGCTCAGAATTCTGCTATAGGACCTGAGTTCACTGCTGGCTGGCTCAAGTGTTGAGAACACACCACACTTTGTGGAGACTTAGTCCACCTTCACCTCTGACATGGTTTAGGGGCTCCTGCCGACAGAACTGGGGTCTGTCTCCGACTCTGAGGGGCCCTGTGTGCCACCACGCCAGGGCCTCTTGGGGGTTTGCTGGGAGCATCCTGGCATCTTTCAAGGGCCTGGAATTTGCCAGCTTCTCAGATCCTCAGCAGGGGCTCTCAAGGCCCCCATGGGACTTGATTCGATGCCTGCCGGAGAGAGATGACCAGGTCACAGCCCGTCCCCCGACCCGGTCACCGGCCCATCCGGCTCCCCCAGCCATGCGCCCGCCCTCTGCTAAGGGTTAAACCTCCCTCCCCAGGGGTCCTGCAGGCCTGGGACACGCTCTCCTTGCAGCGTGCTCTTCCTTCCTTCCTTCTGGTTTGCACAATGGAGAAAGTCCTGTAATCATTAATCACCAGGGCCTCAGGGACGGGAACTTTCTGAGCCGTCGATGTCCATGGAAATCCACCCAAAAGCAGCTCAACCTGGGTCCTGGCTTGCTCCCCAGAGGCCTCAGACCTGCTTTGGAACTTGGACGATGCAGAGAAATGGCTGAAGGAGAAGGTTCCAGGAGAAACTGAGAGCAGCCTTAAGACTTCGCCCCAGAGTGTGTTTATAAGCTGTTTATTTGTTCCCTGTCCCAGAAGAGATGGTGACCTCAGGCCCTCCCTGGTGGTGCAGCGGGTTAAAACACAGCGCTGAGAAGCTAACGCCGCTTCCGCATGAGTTCGATTCCCGCCTGCCCCGGAGGTGACCACATGGCGTGGCAGACCTCTCCTGACCAGCCCGCTGCTCCCCTCAGCAGTGGACTTCATCGATCTGCCTGTTCTGCTCCCCAGTCTGTTCCTGGTGAAGCCTCTCACTGCCCCTGAGCCTCTGGCCTGTACCCCAGTTCTGTATGAACAAATAAATAAATCTTAAAAAAAAGAGATGGTGACCTCAACAACCTGGCGTGGCAGCCTGCACGGGGCCAGGGCACTCAGGGAAAAATGACACGTGGACCCCTTTCCAGAAATTAGCGGGGTTGGGGGTGCACACTGCTGAGGGGAGCAGCGGGCGGGAGAGGTCTGCTGCGCCATGTGGGTCAGCTCCGGGGCAGGCGGGGATCGAACTCGCACTGAGGCGGCTGCAGCCAGCTTGCAGCGCTGTGTCCCTACCTTCTGCGCCACCAGGGAGGGCCGCATGGACACATCTTGCAAACATAAATTGAGCGAAAGGCAGCAGTTGCAGGATATACGTCACGTGACTCCATCTTCATGAAGGAGACAGACGGGGCTGCTGGGAGGGAGCAGCTTCTGTTTCTAGATATGGGATCTGTGGAAATGAACGCATTTTACACTTTAATACAGGCCTTGCCTCTGTTATCTGTAGATGAGACGTTAAAACGTGAGTTAGTCCTCTGAGCAGATCGTGGTGGGTGAGAGAGGGCTCGGGCGTTTAACTGTGGACCTCCAGCTAGTTACTGCGCCTCTCTGGCCTCAGTGCTCCTTCCCTGCTCAGTGGGGCTAACAACAGAGTCTGCTGTCATTTGGAGGTCTAAGAGAGATGATACTTCAAGTTGTTCTGACTTTTAAGGAGGTGTTAGCTCGCAGGGCTGGGAGACGCCCATGAAAAGGAATCAACAGTCTGGGGGTGGATAAGCTAGGCTTTTTCTGGAAAACCCCATAGATGGGGACCAGCTGCACTGATGCATCTGAAATCCATGGAGCTGCACACCGAGGTTTTGAGTGCAAATTTCTAAAACGATCCTAGTAAACAAGATGCCTGTAAAGGCTCTGTAAATATGGGAGTATGGAAGTATGTAATTACGTGCTCTAAGCACTTACGCGAATGAAGTCATCCAATCATCCTCACTTTACTTGGGGAAACTGAGGCACTGTGCATCCAGCAATTTCCCAAGACCCCCAGAGAAGACAAGCACAGCTGAGACAGAGCAGACACTGCACCTACACGCCGGGGCAGGATGAAAGCTGCATGTTAACCCCCCTGCGTCTTACCTGAGTGTGCAGGGGACAAAGGACTGTCGCTGGTGTCCACTAAGCCAGTCAGACAATCCTGACCGAGGGGTGGATTTAATGAGGGCAAGACATTGGCACAAGGGAGGTGAGCCCATGTTTCTGGCAAGAGGAGAGGAAAGTTACCCAATTAAGATTTCACTTTCAGGAATCTGCCCCCAAATGCAGATGGTGCGGTGGGCAGACGCCGCACGAGTCTGCAGGATTTTTTTTTTCTTCTTCCTTTTGCCTCACGCCATGAGGAGGGGGGTGGGGAGAAGCGAGAATGCACACACATCCCAGCATGCCAGCCTGTGCCCCGCCGAGCGGCTTGACTTGACTAGTGCTTCTAAACAGCTGGAAAAATGTCAAACTGTCATCAGTGATTAAAGTGGGATTTTCCAAAGGTTTCAAAAATATTTCAGAATTCAAGACCTTATTCCTCCTGCAAAAAATAATCCAAGCAGCCTTCCCTTAAGCAGATGTGTCCCGGGACTGCTCTCCTGCTGGTTTGCCCTGGGTTTCTGTGGTGGTACAGGGTAGCCTGGGCCTAGGCAGCTTCCAGCAAAGACAAGCTCTCACTGACCCAACCGGAGCCGCCTGGGCGCCCGGGCTCAGGCTGAGCGCCCCCCTGGAATGTGGAGAGTGGACCCAGCGAGTGTGCTGGGCTCCTGACCAAGGGCATTTGCCGGATGCAATTCTGTGCACAAGATGTTACATAAGCTTCCGGGCCGGGAGCAAAATGCAAAGCCAGGCCTCGCGTTCGAAAGTTGCTTAGGAATCTCAAGACGGCAACAACCGATGCTTCCACCATTCCACCATCACCAGACGGTTCTGGTCCCCAGGCCGTGCCAAGGACCCACCAGCCCTGCTCCATGCCAGGGCCCCTAGGCAGCCTCGGGACCGCCCCCAAGCTCTGATTGGCTGTTCTAACTTCCTGAATGCTTGCTGGGCACACAGCCCTGCCCACGGGTTAGCTTCTCCTTCAAAAGCTGCAGGATAAAAAACTATCTCGGTCACAGATGAGGACACAGGCAGAGAGGACATAGTCACTTCCCAAGGTCAAGGCTGAAAGTGCCGCCAGATTTCAGCCCCGAAGGTCTGGCAGCAGAACCTCCTGCAAGTTCAAGTGAGATGCTCTTCTCTTTGAGGCTGGGACCCTCGTTCTCTGCCCTGCGCACCCCAAAAAAGGCAGACCCCAAAGGACACCTGGGATTCCGCAGTGTGGACATCTGTGTGCGCCAGACCCAGAGTCAGGCCCTGGAGGGCGCTGGGCATGCAGGTTTCCCTCTGCCTGGCTCCGGACTAAGAGCTGGTCAGCTAGTACATGCAAGTACTTGACCACTGACCAGGGGACCAGCATCGTGGATCCCAGAGCTCAGCAGGCCCCCGTGTGCACCCATGTGGCTGCATCTTTAGGTCAGGGAGAAGGGAGAGGGGGAGAGCGCCGGGAAGCTCAGGTAAGGAGACTCAGAATCTCTCCATATTTAGCAACCAACAAAGACCCTGTCATGCCCACCTGCCCGCAATCATGGAGCTCTCAGCTGCTGTCCAAATTGTGTGCTGCTAATCCATCCTCCTAAAGCCATTCAGATCCACAGACATGTCACGCACCAACAGAGGCCCAGCAGACCGAGGAAGTGCTGGAGGGGGGTGTGGGCAGAGGAAAGGATGGGGCAGCTGGGCCAGGAGTGAGGGCAGGAGCCCAGCAGATAGTAGCCACTCAGTTAGCACTGTCAGAGCAACTGAAGCCAGAAGCCCTGTCCCAGGCATGTAAGTCCGTTGTTCTGGATCTGAAAATCTTTGTATTCTCTATCCTTGCTCTGGGACCATTTTTCTAAAACAAATCTGCTTCAAATAGGGGCCAGCAACCTTTTCTTTCCTTTTTATTTTTTTTTCTTTAAAGTTTTATTTATTTATGTATACAGGCCAGAGGTGCAGGGGCGGTGAGAGGTTCACCAGAGTCAGAGTGGGGAGCAGAACACACAGATCGATGAAGCACACTGCCGAGGGGAGCAGAGGGGAGACAGGAGAGGTCTGCCGTGCCCTGTGGGTCAGCTCTGGGCCCGGGGATTGAACTTGCACTGAAGTGGCTTGCGGCTTTCTTGCAGTGCTGCGTCCTAACCTGTTGCACCACCAGGGAGGGCCAACAAACCTTTCCTTAAAGGGCCAAGTCATGAGTATTTTAGGTTTGTGGGTCCCCCAGTCTCTATGTGTAAGGACCTAGCAGAACAGCAGCCACAGACCTGCACCACGGGGCATCTCTACGTCCCAATGAATCTGCACTTATAAAATCAGGAGACTGCACCCCACGCTGTCTTGGTTATCCAACTCCTGGCTTCAACCAGCAAATGTATATTCTAGTAGTTTCCATGAGTCTGGATTCAAGTGCAATTCAAGCTGGTACCTCTAGCCGGGAGTCTCATGAGATAGCAGTCAAGGGCCATGACCAAGGGGTTTGCGACTCCACCGGGGTTGCAGAACCCGCCTCCTGGCCCGTCCACACGGCTGCCGCCCCCGCCCTGTGTCCTTGCCATGTGGGTCACTCTACTGGCTGGCATGGCAGCTGATAGTGAGAGAGGGGTTTGGGATCGAAGAGGGAGAAAGTCCTGAGAGCCTTTGATGGCCTAAACACAGAAGCAGCATCCATCATTCCTACAGTATACCATTCAGTCAAAGCAAATCAGTTAAGTCCAGCCCACTTTTATAGCGAGGGGACTCTAGGGGTGGCTATTAGGAGCTGGGGGCATTGGGTGTCGTCTGGGAGACCGGTCACTCACCTGTCATTCATTCAGCAAACATTCTTGATGCACCTGCCCTACACCACCATCAGGCTAAGCAAGACCCAATTTTTTTTTCTTCTTTTTTTTTTTATATTATTTAATTATTTCATTTTTACATCATTTTGTGCCTTTTCCCATCTCAGATGTAATCCCTGTCCAATTCCCCTTGTGCCGTCACCATAGTCCCGTGCACTCTGCCCCTCCATCTTTGATCCCATTCCCTGCTCCACCCCTGTAAAATGTCTCTGGTATACAGTTGTTATTTTCCCCCCCTGGTCCTTTATGCTCCTGCTATAAATGACACCATCCAGTCTTTTTCCTTTTCTTTCTGGCTTGTCACTAAGCATGATCCCTTCCAGCTCCATCCATGTTGCTGCAAAAGGTATGTGTTTATCTTTTTTATTGCTGAGTAATATTCCATTGTGTATATGTACCCCATCTTTTTAATCCAGTCATCCACTTTTGGGCATTTGGGTTGACTCCACAAGACACGATGTTTTTAAGTGAAGTTCCCTGTCTAGTTCAATCAACCAACCTTCAAAGAAAGATCAAAGCCTATAGCACCAAGGCTTGCTGCTGGCTCTTAGCAGATTGGGGGAGAGGGGAGGTTGCGGAGTCAAGCCCAGCTACAAGAACGTCTGGCTTGAAAAGCTGAGGGGAAGAGTGAGAGGGACATCCCAACAGAGAGGATGGGGAGAAACTGGGCCCTCTCTCTCCATCCAAGGCCTAACAGAGCAGAGGCCTGGAAGTAGGAAGGAGCAACAGGCCAAACTGACTGATGAATTTGGCACACTGTCTTGACTTCCTCTCTACCAAGGAGAAGGAGGTACAAAGAGTCAGAAAGTCACCCCTTCAAGTTCAACTCCATTGATCAGCTCGCCAAGTTCAGATACATCAGCCAGTAAATATCAATATGCATGTGAACAACAGAACTATGAATAAATAAAGGCTTCCCCTACCACAGCCCCTTGCACATGCTGTCTCCTTAGAACAACTCTATACAGGGGAAATATCATGTGAGCCAGGGATTCGATTTAAATGTTCTAGTCCCCACATTAAGAAAGGTAAAAAGAAAACAGGTGAAATTCAATTTACTGATGTTCTTTACTGAGCTCAATGTATTAAAAATATTATCATTGATGATACATAGTTATCATAAAAAAATGAGGTATTTCATATTCTAATTTTCCATACTAAATCGATGAAATCAGGTGTGTATCTTGAGGTTGAAAGTGAGGTGTCAGCCCCATTCAGCTATTCTGTAGTCATCTGTGGCTCATGGCTCCTTTACTTACAGAGTTGCTTTAAAGGTATGTGTCCCAGGCCCTCCCTGGTGGCGCAGCGGGTTAAAGCGTAGCGCTAAGAAGCTAAAGCCACTTCCACATGAGTTCGATTCCTGCCTGCCCGGGAGGTGACCACAGGGCGCGGCAGACCTCTCCTGTCTCCCCGCTGCTCCCCTCAGCAGTGTACTTCGTAGATCTGCCTGTTCTGCTCCCCTCTCTGTCTCTGGTGAAGCCTCT
>NW_004567140.1:3636905-3644468 GCF_000260355.1 Condylura cristata | reverse complement strand
AAAAAAAAAAAAAGATGTGGTCCATATACAGAGTGGAATATTACTCAACAATCAAAAATGCAAACGCATGCCTTTTGCAGCAACATAGATGGAGCTGGAAGGGCTCATGCTTAGTGAGATAAGCCAGAAAGAAAAAGAAAAATACCAGATGGTGTCACTCATAGCAGGAGTATAAAGAACCAGGGGGAAAACAAATAATAATAATGAACAACTATAAACAGAAACATTTTACGGGGCTGGAGTGGGAAATGGGATCAAAGGGGGGGGCAGAAATGCACTGGACTATGGTGATGGCACAGGGGTGATTTGGTGATGGGAAGCTCACGGGGGTTACAACTGAGATCGGAAAAGGCACAAAATTATGTGAAAATAAACTATTACATATTTTTAAAAAAATCACCTCACAAACTTTTGATTGAGCTAAATGAAGTAACCGCTCTGCTCCCCAATCTCAGCATCCTAGCACTGCCGTGACAAATCTTCACAGACGAGTTGTCAGAAGTAAGGTGCTGGCAGGACCAGCTTCCTCTAGAACCTTGGGGGTTGTCTACAATCTTTGGCGCTCCTTGGTGAATACAGGCATCTTCTGCTTCTCTTTCTTTGAAACAAATATTTACCCACTGTCTTCTATGGCTAGGAACTAGGCTCAGGGTTGTGGGGGAACAGTGAGCTACCCAGGCTTCTCTCTCCTCTGTCTTCTGAGAAGTGCGCTAGCCTTCCTGGGCTAGGGACCCACCCAGCCTCCACAGGAGAGAAAACTCCAGTATGCGCTTCATGCAGTCACAGGTGCAAATGAGCCCAGACTCTGAAGTCCCAGCAAGGACATGCTTTTGGAGAAGACTCCATCCAAGCAGGTACAGCCTGTAGGATCGTTGTGTTGTTTCGCACAACGTGCCACCATCATGTATGCCGTTGGTTTCCGTGTTTGGCAGACGACTGCCAGCCTCTCTAAAGTATAAACTGGGAGAGAAGTGACCCAGCCTGGGTGGGTGGTGCTCCTAGACATCCTCTCAGAGCTTTCTCCCAGAAGCCTGCCCTCTACTTACCCCACCATGGACAAATGGCTTCTCCGCCACCCAGGAAGTGACAGGAAACAGAGGCACTTGCAGTCTCTGTCCAGGTGATGCTCCGGGACACCTTCCTCCCCCTGGGGGAGCAGCGTCTACCCACAAGGGCACCCATTCTTGCAGCTGAGCGCTCAAAGCAGTGCTAACACTCAGCTCCCTACAGTGCTCACGCTGACTGAGAAGCAGGCCAGATAGGGCCGGGGTCAACTGCAGTGTGTCCCGGTGAGGAAGCAGCAGCCATGGGCTGGACTGAGCTCTGAGTCCTGGATTTCTCAGCCTTGCAGTTTTTTGAACAAACTCTGAGGTCTGGATTTTTTTAATCAAATCA
This sequence comes from Condylura cristata, assembly GCF_000260355.1. NCBI lineage: Eukaryota > Metazoa > Chordata > Mammalia > Eulipotyphla > Talpidae > Condylura > Condylura cristata. Next base: position 3,643,073 of record NW_004567140.1, on the reverse strand, counting down.
TCTCATTAGCAAGCGTTGGCGAGCAGTCCAGTTCTTTAAATCCTATGAAGGACAAATTAAAAAAGAATGTTCTTAAATACCCATAGACAGAGGTCATTCCTGATTCATCACCAGGCAATGCAACTTCTCAGTCCATAAAGAAGCTGAAATTTCCAAACAGTGTGAACAGGGCAAAGGCAAGAAATGGGAGGGGGGTGGGAGGAGAGGCCCTCCCTGGTGGTGCAGAGCTAAAGTGCAGCACTAGGAAGCTGGCCACAGCCCCTGCAGCGTGAGTTCCATCCCCGGCCAGGGAGTGACCCACAGGGCGCTGCAGACCTCGCCTGTCTCCCCGCTGCTCCCCTCAGCAGTGGACTTCAGTGGATCTTCCTGTCCTGCTCCCCACTCTGTCTCTGAGGAATCCTCTCAACCCCTGCACCTCCAGCCTACACCCCAGTTCTTGTATGCATAAATAAATAAATCTTCAAAAAGGAGGACAAGGAACAGGCCCAAAACCCATGGTTAGGCCTCAGCAAACTCTGCTTCCCAACCCCTAGCAAGGAGCTTAAATGCCAGTTCCTCCCCTCCCAGGTTCATGGAGCCTCCATCTCAGCCGGGTGTTGGCCCAGGACTAAGGAGAGGGGGCAGCCGAGTAGCCTGGTTGCTCTTTTCCTCCATTCAAGCCAGGACCAAGATCACCAAGGCCCTGAGCTTCCCCCTGGAGGGGTCACAGATAAGGCTATCACAGGGGAGCCAGACTGGGCTTGACGGAGTTCTCTAAGCACCAGCTTCCCCACCTGTAACTAGAGGTACCTCAAGGTGCAAATTAGAGAAAGCCCTGTTCCCTCCAGGACAGCTCTAAGCCAGAGCGCATTCCTTGGTGAGCACAGAAGCACCTGGCTTTCCCTCCTATAGACCCAGCAGCCTTCATCCTGAGCAAACAGTCCTGGCCACCCCTGTCGACCTTGGGGGAGAACTAAAGGAGACACTGTTGGAAACCGCTGGATGCAATTGTTCAGTGGCAAATAATAAAAACTTGACCAGCTACTCTTAATCTTATCTTTTTTTAGGGCTGAACAGAAAATGATACCAACACACCTCACACCAGTACAGGGTGCTCAGCAGGATTTTAGGGAAAATGGAGAATGGGAAATCACTGACATTGAATGGTGAGAGACAGTCCCTTTTTCTCCTGGTTTCTCAGCTCTCATTTCTTCTAAGAGTTAGTAATTAAGACTCCCAATACTTGCTAATCTACACACACACACACATGCAAAGGCCTCTAGAAGTCATTCAACTTCTTGGCTCAGTAAAGTGACTAAGACGCAACAACATGCTTCGGTTGTGTTTATCTTTTACAATTTCCTTTTATGGTGAGCAATAGTCACGTTGCAATTTACAGTAGTAATAGCAAGTTTTCTTTTCAAAAATGGTACTTTTTTTTTTCAATGCATTGATTTAAGGGGAAATAGCCTAAGTAAATAGTAGTAGAGGTGGTAACAGAGGCTGGAACTTGGGGACCTTCCAGATCTCTCTTTTTTTTTTTTTTGCTTTTGCATCCAAAGCTCTGCGCTTCTCTCGTGGGGAGCTGGAAGCTGATAGAGTGTGGGGCAAATGTCGAAGGTCCAGAGCTTCTTGGATGCAGGCCTCTGGCTTTCTAGCAAGGAATAGGCTCCCTCTGAGCTCAGGGTTCCTGACACCCAGACCTCTTTGGGAGCTTCCCAGATCTCCCTGGGGAAAGCTCATCCTTCCGGATTGGCCCTGCCCTCCTCAAGGCTCCCTCTGGCTGAGCCTGGGCACAAGCTGCAGCGGGCACCCATACCCCATACCCCAGGGGCCTGCATGCAGGTGAAGCCAATGCCCCTCCAAAATTAATGGGGCGCACCATCTAGTTGAGTTTGCTCCCCCATACAAACTCAGAACCACAAACAATTCACTCTTTCAAGGACGCTGTGGCTGGGCTGTGGGGAGTGACTGTCTGGGGTCACTCCACAGGGCAGAGCTGGAAACAGCAGGGAGCAGTTCTGATGCCCGTGGACTGAGGGCTCCACAGAATGTCTTGAGTATGTGAGGCTGGGGGACATGGAGGAGCTGTCCCTGCTAGCAGGCCATGTGGAGGGCGACTGAGGGCTGCCTTCATGGAAGTGTGTCAAGGAAGGATGCCCTCCCGGCCTGAGACAAGGTCGCTCTCTGTCCTGGGCCCTTAAGACCTTTGATCCTGCAGAGGACCAGCTGAGACCACAAAGCCAGTGCCCACTGACCACTCTCTTGGGCCTGGGACGCTCCTGCCCACTCCAAACTGCAGCGGAAACACGACATTTCCATGCAACAATGCAAACACCCTCATTACCATCTCCTCAATATGCATGAAGAAAATGCGCTCTCCAGCCTGCCCCACTGGCTCTGGCCTCAGCTTCCAATAAGGCCACATATTCATCTCCCAAGATGAATGGGGAGGGGGTCTCCAAGGCAGAGCTGAGGGAAGGGGGTGTGGGGACAGATCCTGGAGAGGAAGAGGAGAAGAGAAAATACTGGGGCAGAGGGGGACCAGCGGCCAGAGGGAGTCCAAGGAGGAGCCTGGAGAGGATCAGGAGGAGAGAGGGAGGAAGCAAAATCTGACAAACAAGGATGTCCGAGAGACACAGTGGTAGAATTGGGGAGAGAAAAAATAAGGGGAGAATGAAGGAGCAAAACTGAGAAAAGTACATGGACGGGGGTGGACACCATTGGGGGAGAAGAGGGCAGAGAAGCAAAAGGAAGGACCCAGAAACTGAAGGAGGAAAAGAGCCAGAGACAGAATGAGGGGCAGAGGAAGACAAAGTGGGGAAGAAAGTCGTGAAAATGCTCAAGCTGGTCGAGAGACGATGATCCAGTGGAGTGGCCGAGAATAAAATCAGGGTCCAGGCCTGGTGAATAGAAGGCCATTCCGGTCTCTGGCTCCCTCCGCTGCTCCTCAGCCCGGGGCTCCCGCTAAGAGGCTAAGACGCAGAGAAGATGCCGAGCCCCGGGGGTCAGTGCCTTCCAGGGTGGCCCTCCGCCGGGCGGGCGCTGGGGCCTGTTAGGGGCCCATCCCGCGCTGAGCGGCTGCCTCCGCCGCCCCAATCCAAAGGCCTCTCCCTCGCCCTGAGCAAAGTTGGAAAGTTTTCCCCCAAAGTTTCCCGTTGCTTCTCTGAAGCCAGGGAGGGGCTGCAAGACCCTGGCGGCTGGAGCCCAGTGGCTGTTGGTTCAGGGCGGCTCGAAGAGGGCAGCCAGCTCACACCTCCTGGGAAACTCCCCGGCAGGTTCGGCCAGGTAACCCCTCCGGTGCGGCCGGCCTCCAGGCCACGCACTCCCGAGTCCCCGCCGCTGCTAATAGCGGACGGAGAGAAAGAGGAAGAGACCGAGAGGGAGAGAGAGACAGGGAGAGAGGAGGAAAAAAATATTCTCAGCTCAATTTAAGTCTCATGGAAAGGGCTTACAACTGTAATTAAATCATTAAATTCTTGTCTACGCTTCACAGAGCGGAGAGAAATTAACTTCCCACCAACCTCATTTTCTATTTGAACATGAAATAATGATTTTCTGCCCGTCTAATTACAAAGCCAACATCTGATCAAGCCAGCATCCAGAGGGGATTATCGCATGCACGAGTATTAGACCTCATTACCAGCTTGAGTGCAAAATTATTACATCTTGTAATTGGATGGTGAGATTTATATACAGATCGGCCCGGTTTCTGTAAGATTGTAATTACAAGCTTCGTTGGTTAGCTACTTATCAGAACTTTGCAGGAAAACAAAACAAATGACTGAGGAAAACGAGCATTTCATTAACCTGTAACCCGAGCACGGGGGAGGGAGCGGTGGGAGTGTGTGCCGCGGTGCCTGGAGGAAGCCGAGGGATAGCGGCCGGCTGCACTGCAGTCGTGATTCCCGGCCTACCAGCGAAGCAGAGGCGTGGGCCTCGGCCCGGGATCGAGGGAGGTAGAGGTACCCGGGAGCTGGATGTGAACTCAGCATGGCGCTGGGCCAGGAGGGGGACCCGCCGCTGGGCTGCAACGCCAGGCACCGGCACCTCACCGGCACCTCTAACCTTCTCGGGCCGCGGGCCTGGGCACACGCGGCCAGAGCTGAGCCTGAGTGTCTGGTGAGCGCTGCTGTCTACACCCTGCGTGTGCTATGGACACCCTCTGCGCACTCCCCGCTCCCGGCTGGGCCGCCCGAAGAACTCGGCAGCGAAGCTTCGAAGCGCTCTGTGCCCTGAGAAAGTTGGAAGCAGGCGAGATGGCCGAGAAGCTTTTCCGTGCAGTGCGTTCTTGCGCACCAGCCTTACCCAAATCAACTTCCCATGCACCTGCTTTTTCTCCCTGTGCCAGGGTGTCATTCTGGCGCAATCTCTTGGATTAAAAAATCTCTTGGAAAAGGCTCGGCGGCCCTCGGACCCGCGAGTTCAGTTCCGAGCCAGCTCCACGTCGGGCTCCCCGCCTAGATGCTGAGTCCCGACGGGGCACGCGGACCGCCCCGGCCAGGTCAGGGCTGTTCCGCGTTGGACTCCAGGGGAGTGGAAAGGCCGCTTTCGCGCGGAATCCGGGGTGCCAGCTAGGATCTAATTCATCGAAGTTCTTAGGTCCGAATCTGGGGCTAGAGGCTCACCCTCTGTGGCATGGGGTTGTTGGGCGGGTTCCCTGAGAACACCCTTGCCCCTTCCTCGCCCTGTCTTCCCGCCTCCCGCAGTCTGGGCCGCTAGGTCGATAGCCGGCTAATGCGGAAGAAGCATCTCCCGGCTCATTGTTTCTCCTTCCCTTCTGGGAGAGCGGAATTGAACAGCGGGCGTTTCATCCGGGCACTTAGAGCACTGCCCGGTTTCCCCACCTCGGGACTCTCATTCTTAGCTCCGCCCTGGTCTGGTGGCAACTCTCCGTGCAAACTCCAGGAGTTCAGGGCCATCGAGGCTCGAGCTCTGGCACCTAGGAGATACCCCTGAAAAATAATGTTTTTTTCAGCCCAGAGATTTTTGTAGCCCAGAGATTTTTCGCGAGAAGGTGAGCGCGTGATTCCCCGTGCCACTCGTTGCGAGGTTTAGTTGGAAACGAAATCAGGCGCCGGGCAAACAGTTCAAAGCCAGAGCTTCTCCAGATATCTCCTTTGGGGAGAATCCCGCTTATGCCAACGCTGAGCACCAGGGAGAGCAGGTGGGGAGGGCCCAGGCAAGCAGCTTGAGTCAATTTGCAAAGGCCTAGCACCCAAACTTCCCCTTTTCTTCCCCGCAATGGTCTCAGCCTTCATGCTTACTGGAACGACCAAACTCAGGCAAAGAAATTGGGAGTTGGGTCAAAACTGGGTGCCAGCAGGAACGGAAGAGCCCTGCTTCCCCGAACCCGGATCCCCAGAGCTGCAGAGAGCAGAGACGGCCGGGCCGAGACTCGCCAAGCCCTCCACTCTGGTGGAATTCGGATTTGATTCCTCCATCAATCAGCGCGCAGCGGCCAGTTTCCTCCCCCAAGCCGGGCTGGCAACTTCACCCCAGTCACCGCCCCCGTGTCGTCCCGAGCGCCCGCCGCCTGCGCGGCCTAAAGCGTTTAGCCCCGAGCGGCCGCGATTCCGGGAATTTCAGTCCCGCTCTGGGCTGCACTCCCTAAGGTGGGTGGGTGCCGGTTCCTGGGATTTCAGGTTTGATTTAGGAAGTAGCTCACCGCGAAACTAAAAGTCTTGCCTCCCACCCCCACCTGAGACTTGGGAAGATCCTTGTAGAAAGAAAACAGGGTCTGGTGCCCAGCCCCTGGAGCAGGGGAAGGGGCAGTGAAACGACCTACAGATTGCAAATGCCAACCCAGAAACTTCTGGAAGAGCTCTCCGAAAGTTCCCGGAGCTTCTGCCGCCCAGCTCTCCGCTCCTCCCCCATCCCACTCCACTTTCGGGGCACCGGCGGGCTCCACTTTCCAGTCGTCACTCCTTAGGACCCCGGACGTACATTCTCCAGCCCGCACCCCTCCCCGCCCCCGCTCCCTGCCCCCTCCCGTCCGAACCCGCCATTTCGAATGGGAGATACGCTCCTGCACAATTTCAGGGTTCGGTCCTCGCGGGTAGGGGGCTGTCTCGTCGCAACCCCCCCACCCCCACCCCCGAACCAGCCCCCGGCAGTGAAATGGCCCGCGAGACCGAACTGGAACGCACCCAGCTCACGCCCGCGCACTCTTCGCTCCCTCCCCAAGCC
>NW_004567140.1:3634500-3635685 GCF_000260355.1 Condylura cristata | reverse complement strand
GGCGCCGGAGCCTCGGAGCTGGCCGCCTCGGGGTCCCTGTCCAACGTGCTCTCGTCCGTGTACGGGGCGCCCTACGCCGCGGCCGCGGCCGCTGCTGCCGCAGCCCAGAGCTACGGCGCCTTCCTCCCCTACGCCGCGGAGCTGCCCATTTTCCCGCAGCTGGTAAGTGCCCGGGGACCGCGGGAGGGGGTGCAGCCCGGGCGCCGGAAGAGGTGAGGGCGAGGGGGGGAGACCGGCAGGCCCGGGCCGGAGGGTGGAGGCGGCGACGGCTGGGCTCACCCGCGCTCTCCCCGCGCGTGTCCCTTCTTTCTCCATGTGCGCACAGGGCGCTCAGTATGAGCTGAAGGACAGCCCCGGGGTGCAGCATCCGGCCGCGGCCGCTGCCTTCCCGCACCCGCACCCCGCTTTCTACCCCTATGGCCAGTACCAGTTCGGAGACCCGTCCCGTCCCAAGAACGCCACGCGGGAGAGCACCAGCACGCTCAAGGCCTGGCTCAACGAGCACCGCAAGAACCCCTACCCCACCAAGGGCGAGAAGATCATGCTGGCCATCATCACCAAGATGACCCTCACCCAGGTGTCCACCTGGTTCGCCAACGCGCGCCGGCGCCTCAAGAAGGAGAACAAGATGACCTGGGCGCCCCGCAGCCGCACGGATGAGGAGGGCAACGCTTATGGGAGTGAGCGCGAGGAGGAGGACGAGGAAGAGGACGAAGAAGACAGCAAACGCGAGCTGGAGCTGGAGGAGGAGGAGCTCGGGGGGGAGGAGGAAGACACGGGGGGCGAGGGCCTGGCCGACGACGACGAAGACGAGGAGATCGATTTGGAGAACTTAGACGGCGCGGCAGCGGGGCCTGAACTGGCCCTGGCCGGGGCGGCGCACCGGGACGGCGACCTGGGCCTGGGACCCATCTCAGACTCCAAGAACAGCGACTCTGACGACAGCTCCGAGGGCCTGCAGGAGCGTCCACTGCCGGTCCTCAGTCTGGCCCCTGCGCCGCCGCCTGTGGCCGCGGCCCCGCGGTCCCCGCCCTCGCCCCCCGCGGGCCTGGACCCCTGTGCGCCGGCCCCCGCGCCCGCCTCCGCGCTCCAGAAGCCCAAGATCTGGTCCCTGGCCGAGACGGCCACTAGCCCCGACAACCCGCGCCGCTCGCCCCCGGGGGCAGGGGGCTCTCCCCCCGGGGC
>NW_004567140.1:3633673-3634400 GCF_000260355.1 Condylura cristata | reverse complement strand
CCGCGGGGGTGGGCGGCCTCGCCTGTAAGGCGCTCCCGCGATTGGCGACTCGGGAAGGAGATGCCAGGAAAAGTCGAATAAGAGGGCGCGACGTCAGACCCGAGATTTGGGGAAGGGCGAGGGCGGGGGCGAGGGCGGGGACGGACTCACAGACACAGACACAGACACGGACACACACACCCCCCGCGCGGCACCCGCGCCCACAACTTTAGGCCGCCCGAGCCGCGGACGCAGCGGCCGGAGGCGGCGGAGGGGGGAGAGAAGCGCTAGATAAGGTCAGGACAGAGAAGAAAGAGTGAAGGGAGCGAGAGGGACGCGGAACGACGAGTGGGCGAGGGACAGGGGAGCGGAGGAGAGTTTCCTCGGGCCGGGACGGCGGAGGCGCCGGAGGAGCGGAAGCGGTCCTGGGGGGCCGGGGAGCGCAGGGAGGGAGGAGAGGAAGGGCGAGGGGGTGAGAGCGGGGGCCGCGCGAGGCAGCGCGGCGCGGCACTCTCGGGAGAGGAGGGCAGGCGGGCGCCGGGCGCGGGCAGAGGCAGCTCGGTCCGCGAGAGGAGGGAGCGCGGCGCGCAGAGGAGGGGCTTGCGGGCCCGTAGAAATGTCAATCAGCGCCGGGAGCCCGGGGAATCTCCGCCAATCTGTTCGGACCTGACCTGGCTCCGCGCCTCCGCCGCCGCCGCCGCCGCCGCCGAGCAGATCAATAGGCGAACGCCGAGCGCAGCGCAGCGCA
>NW_004567140.1:3629209-3631850 GCF_000260355.1 Condylura cristata | reverse complement strand
AGAGCAGCGCCCTAAAGGCCCACCTTTCTCTCCCGCTTCGCTTAGATCGCTGTAGTGCCTTGGAAGTGGAGAAAAAGTTGCTCAAGACAGCTTTCCAGCCCGTGCCCAGGCGGTAAGCGACTCGGAGGGGGGTGCGGGGGGGGCAGGCAGGCCAAGGAAGAAAGAACTGGAGCCGAGGCGCTTTCGCACCTGGGGAAAGTGGCTGGGGTGCGCTTTTCTCAGGGCCCAAACACACTCTCCTCCGCGGTCCCCAAGGGCGCAGAGGCGCTCGGCAGGCTCAGCCCGGCTGCAGGCCCAGGGTGCGCGCTCGGGGAAGCCTGCGCCCGCAGGTCCCGGCCGCAGGGCCGCTCCGCGCCTCCTAAGCCCGGACCCCGGGTTCTGAAGCCTCGCTCGCGCCCGGCTTGGCTGGTAGTTGAACCCGGAGACCAGCACCTTCGGCTGGACATCATTTTGCTTTGAGAGGCCTTCTGCCCCGGGCCGCAGCGCCAGGCTGGACCTCGGCTGCATCGGGCGCCAGCGCCCATCAACTTTGTTACCCTGCCTCTCTCTTCCAGGCCCCAGAACCACCTGGACGCCGCTCTGGTCTTATCGGCTCTCTCCTCGTCCTAGTTCTTCTTTTCTTTGAAATTTTAATTGTTGTAATAATTGTACAAAAAAAATCGCTCTGTATAGTTATGACTCGTGAGCATGTCCGTGTATGAATCCCCAAAAAACAAAACTTAAACAAAAAAAAGAAAGAAAAAGAAAAGCGTCCCCCTCAACCCTCCCCAAGTCGCTTCTGTACCCCACATTAGCTGAGTTTGTGAGGTGTGTTCGTCCGTTTGATTTTGGGGGGTGGAGTTTCAGTGAGACTAAGCGCGTCTGACTTTTTTGTATATACAGAAAAAAAATGTACATATGTGTGAACCAAATTGTACAAGAAAGTATCTATTTTTGGCTAAATAAATGAGCTGTGGCCACTTTGACTATAACCCGCCAGTCTGACCTCCGCTTGGATCATTCCCCGTTTTTGTTTTGATTTTTGCTTCATTTTGTTTCCCACCTTATTCCTCCCCCACTCTGGAGCGCCCCGGAGGGCCCCAGGAATCAGCTGGCAGGCCTGGAGAGGAGAGGGGCGCAGTGGCAGTCTGGGTGAGGAAGTGCAGGGGCTGGGCTCCCCAGGAGAGGTGATTGGAAAAGAACTTGGAGTGCCCAAAAGAAGGGGTGTGGTGCGGGGACCGTGGGGAACTCGTACAGGCTCTGGCCCACTGGAGAGAGGAAGGCTGGGCGCTTCCTCTGGTGACAGAATGGGAAGACTTCTAGAAGTGCCCTGCTCAGGATGAGATTGGGGTCCCAGCCCCCATTCTTGGATGAGCCCAGTAGAGGGTTTCTCAGTCTTCTACAGGGGACTGTTGCAAACCCACCTTCAAGCCCCCTTCCCAATGCACCACACCGCAGACTTGGGGTGGTCTGAAAGGGATGTGAAGGAGCTGCAGGGAATCCGGGGGTGTACATTCTTTCCTTAGGGTGACTACCCAGCCTGAGTTGAGATTTGGGGGGCAGCTGGGTCCTGGGGGCCTCTGTGCGTCTTGACAGCCCAGTGGGCTCCCACGGTGCCCTGGGTGGGCAGTGCTCTCTGGCCTCAGAGGTGGGGGGGCAGGTCCGGCCCTGGCTGCGATGCAGAAGGGCTTGGGGATCCCTGCGAGACCGGGCAGCCGGGCTGGGGGAGGGAACCGGGAAATTTGGGGCTGGAGCTCCCTCTACAGGACAGAAGGGCTGCGAGGCGCCTGCTTCCGCAGCCTGGCAGGGCTGGCCTCTCTCTTTCAGGTGCCAGCCTTGGCCAAGTAGGACAAGTTAGGAAGTGGCAGACAGGCCTTGGGGGACGGCCGAAGGGGACAGTCCCGGTTCTGAACCCCGCCCTCCACGGCTCATCAGGGGCTGCGTGTTGGTAGTGGAGTCTGTGTCATGCTGGACATTCTGGGCCTTGGGAGCCCGCAGCACTAGGCCTGGCACCGCCTGGTACACCCTGGACGCTTGGTGGGAGTGGAGGAGAATCCCTGAAGGCACAGCTGCCAGCACAGTACCTCAGGGGAGCCCTGCTGCGACTGGGGTGCAGCGACACCTGAGAGACTTGTAGGAAGGAGGGGCAGCCCGCTGGTGTGTCAGACCCCAGCCCTGGGGCTCAGGGAGCCCCAGCGAGACAGAAGCTGACCTAGGCAAAGGCACCCCAGAGTTGGGGGATTGGTCCTCCAGGCTCTTCCTCAGAGACTCCACAAGCCCTCTCCACTCTGGCGGTGGCATTTCTGGGGTTCGGGCCCCCTCCCCGGTGTCGGTCACAGACTGTTGGCTCTGGCTGGCTGTTGGCAAAGGAGGCTTCAGCTGTCTGGGCCTTGAAACTCAGGCCAGGCTTCGGGGGGGGGGGGCAAGGCCCTGCAGTTAGCACTACAGTGTGTTACAGGGACACCCCCGCGGCGCCTCACAAGCTCCACCACTGCCCGTGAAACCCTGGCAGAGAGGGAGCTTCCCTGCCCCCATTTCCTCATCTGTGAAGTGGGCATGAAGAGGCAGCCTGATGGGTGGCGTAAGGTGAACAACAGAGCGTGTGTGTGAGAGCTGGACACAGATCGCCTTATCACTGTGGTCCGGAATCTCAACTTCCACT
>NW_004567140.1:3625851-3629084 GCF_000260355.1 Condylura cristata | reverse complement strand
TGCTCAAAGACCTCCTGGGCCTTCTGCTGAGGGGGGAGGAAGGGCCTCTGTCCCAGGGCTGAGGCGCCCAGGGGCCAGGAAGGGGGATATGGGGAGACCTGAGCCCCACCCAGCCCTGGGCTCCCTGCAATGAAGACCCTGGGGTTGGCCCTTCCACCCTTCTATTACAGCATGACTGACAAATGCACCCCAACACGTGTGGTGCAGAGAAGGGTTGGGGTGTACCCGGGTGCTGCCCCTGTGCGCAGCTTCCCTGGGGGCCCTGTCACCCCCTCCCAGAGCCCTCTCCAGTTTCCCTCCCCTCGAGGGTCCTGCTGTTCTCTCCCTGTTTTTATTGTCTGGGCCTAAACTTTGGAAAGGAGGAAGGAAGCTGGGGGAGAGGGGGCCAGGGAGAGAGAGAAGAGGGGGAGGGAGGGGAAGAGAGACAGAGGGGATATATGGGAATCTCATCCTCGGCCCTGATTAAGCTTCAATTAGAAATAAAATATGTCAATCACTCCTGAAGGGGTTCCCGCTGTCGGGGCTGGTTATGCAAAGCGCTGCTATGCCGAGTGTGGGGATAATCAATTAGGTCAGGGAAGGAGACTGCCACTGCTCCCCTCATTATCTGCATGGAGCTGGAGGTGGGGTGCTCACCAGGCCAGGAGCCAGAGCAGAATAAAATTATCTCCCTAAGTGATGGCCCACCTCTGGGACCGGCACATTAGCGAGCTGCAATTGAATTTATTTTGGGTGGAATAGCGGGAGGAGGAAGGGGGGGCGGAGGGAGGAGGGCTGGCTACTGCCTCAAAGGCCTGTGAGCAGGGATGCTCCAGGCCCGGGTGAGAGGCCGGGACAGGGCCCGCGTTCTGGGAGCCAGGGGAGTGGATGCTGGGGTGGGAGTCGGACATACTGGTTTGCTGGGTGTCCCCATCAGGAAGTCGCTTTGGACATCACTGTTCGTCTCCTTCTCGAAATGTGCCCTGAGTCCTGTCATCCCTGGTTGCACGTTCTCGACCTCTACCAAGTGAAAAGGGCAGATGCGTAGGAATCGTGCAACAGTGAGGGGACACGTCTCAGCTGCCCTCAAGACCCCGCGGTCCCCAGCTGTCAGGTGGAGGGGCCAGGTAGGATGAATCCATCCGAAGTTTGTTGCAAATCCACGCCTACGGGCCGGCGTCCACGATACCGGCGGCCTCTCCAGATACCACCCCTGACCCCAGCCCGGTGCTGGGGTCTGCTGAGCCTGAGGCCCGACCCCCACGAGCCGCCTCGGTCACCCCAGAGCCCCCAGGGGCCCCCTCTTGAGCAGGTGGGGCCCAGCCAAGGGCAGAAGCGTGAGGGCTGGAGGCGGGGGAACTGGAGCAGGGCCCAGCGGTGATTTTCCAGCGGCCACTCCCAGGGCACAGGGCAGCGTCTGGGACACTAACAGGCCAGGGCGCGCTGACACTCGGGTAGAAAGTCCTACGAGGCGCGAGCGGGTCCCCCAGGGAGGGTCATCCAGGCCGGAAGGTCACGGCCAAGGCTGAGAGACTCCGGGTGGAGGGAGGGGACGTGTCTGAGGCAGTGGCTGCGGTGTTTCTCCCAGAAACTGCAGCTTGGTGGAGAGAAACTTTGGAACGAGGTGCCGAGCCAGGTGTTTTGTTCCTTAGAAATGTTGGGCCCTGCACGGGGAAGTGGGCTGAGGGTGTGAGCAGGGGGCGGTGCGGCCTGGGGAGCAGAACGAGGGGGCTTCGGCCTGGCCGGGGGTGTTGGAGCCACCCGGGGGTCCAGCCCCAGCGAGGATGCGTGTCTGGAAAGTTGGGGCTTTCTCCCTGAATATTTCTATCGAGAGCAGGTTACAGGAAGGTTCTCAGAGATGAAAGCTTCACCCCTGCGGTTTTCACCTTGTAATTATCGCCACCTCTCAACTGCTGCCAGCCTCGGTGCCCATAAATGCGTCTATTTATTTACTTGCTTATTTTGCCTTGGAGAGAGTGTGTGTGTGTGGTGTGGTGTGTGTGGGCTGTGTATTTGGTGTGGAGAGTGTGGTGCGGTGCATGTGTGTGTGGCTTGTGTGTGCATGTGGTGTATGACTAATGTGGGGTGGGGGTAGGTGGGTGTGTGGTGTGTGTACGTGGTGTGACAATGTGTACACAGTGTGGGTATGTGAGGAATGCCGTGCATTGCGTGGTGTGCTCTGTCTTGTGGCGTGGTGTGTATGTTAGTGTGTATGCTGTGACGTGCACACATGTGGCATGTGTTGTGTGTGTCGTGTGTGCATGTGGTATGTGTGTTGAGTTGCGGGCTGTGGTGTATCTGGCGTGGTGTGTGTGTGAGTGGTGTGTGTCGTGTGTACATTTGATGTGTGCGGTGTGGTATGTGTGCATCTGGTGTGTGTGGGATGGTGTGTGTGTTGGGGCGTGTATGTGGTGCTCTGTTGGGGTGGCGTGTGTACGGTCTGTGTAGCATGTGTGTGTTGTGGCGTGTGTGGTGTGGTTTGGTGTGGGAGGGGTGGTGTGTGCTTGTGGTATGTTTGGGGTGGTTTGTGTATATGCAGTGTGGTGTGTACGTGTAATGTGGTGTGAGTATACGTGTGTTGTGTGCCTGGGGTGTGTGTGTGTTGTTGGTGTTTGTGTGTTGTTGGTGTGTGAGTGTGGTGTTGGTGTATGTGGGGGGGGTGGTCTGTGTGTCTAGGGTGGTCTGTGTGTAGTGTTGGGGTGTGTGTGTGTGTGGTGTTGGTGTGTGTCTGAGGTGGTGTGTGTGTGGTGTGTGTGTGCCTGCGGAGTGTGATGTGGTATGTGTTGTGGTGCGCGTGTGTGTGGTGTGTGTGTGTCTGCGGGGTGTGATGTGGTGTGTGTCTGAGGTGGTGTGATGTGGTGTGTGTGTGGTATGGTGTGTGTGTGTGTGGTGTGTGTGTGCCTGCGGGGTGTGATGTGGTGTGTGTCTGAGGTGGTGTGTGTGTGGTGTGTGTGTGGTGTGTGTGTGTGCCTGAGGGGTGTGATGTGGTGTGTGTCTGAGGTGGTGTTGTGTGTGTGGTGTGTGTGTGTGCCTGCGGGGTGTGATGTGGTGTGTGCCTGAGGTGGTGTGATGTGGTGTGTGTGTGGTGTGTGTGTGTGCCTGAGGGGTGTGATGTGGTGTGTGTCTGAGGTGGTATTGTGTGTGTGTGGTGTGTGTGTGCCTGCGGGGTGTGATGTGGTGTGTGTCTGAGGTGGTGTTGTGTGTGTGTGGTGTGTGTGCCTGAGGGGTGTGATGTGGTGTGTGTCTGAGGTGGT
>NW_004567140.1:3611610-3625526 GCF_000260355.1 Condylura cristata | reverse complement strand
CATTCTCCCACTGCCCGGCTCACCAGCGGGCCGGCGCCCGGGGCCTTTGGAGTGCACTCATCTGAGAGATTGTGCTTTTCTCAGCCGCTCAGATTTATTTTGCCAAAGTTACAGGGCAATTATGGAAATGCGCCCTTTGAAGCTGGGCTGATTTCTCTTTATTTTCTTCTCCCTGACAAAGCAGAGCTTCCCTGCCTCTTGTGGGCTTTTTTTTTTCCACCCCCCCTCCCTTCCTCTCTCTCTTTTCTGATAATTATTAGATAGCAGGAGTTTCCAAGGGTAATTTGAAAAAAAATCTTTGAAATGGTGATAAAAATGTGTGTAGATTAAAATCATGTTACTATTATTTTAATGTCTTTTTTTAATGGAATTTGGATGGCCAGGAGGGGAGAAATGAATAGCAGCTAGAGACAAATACCTCGTGCCCAAATTGTGAGTTCCTGACCCCCCGGGCCCACGCAGGGCCCAGAGGGGGCCAGAGCCATGTGACCTGCAGCCCCCCAGCTGGCGTCACCCCGACACAGCTGCCTGGTGCTTTCTCCCTGCAATCTGCAGTGCCACAAATTTACCAGGACAAGCCCTCTGCACTCCTCTCCTCACACCTCGGGAGCGAGAGGCCCGGATCAACAGAGCTGTGTTTTCTGGGCTTTGTACATTATTTATCACGGGGACACGGAATGTGGAAGCCCCGTGTGAACCCACCCTGCTTATTCCTCTCGCCTCGCCCCACTTTGCTTGAGTTGACACAAGGGTGTTGAGGAAAACTGTCTGAAGCCAGATGGTGTTGGCCTGGATGCTGGTAAGGCCCGAGCGAGGGGCGTGTGGCCCACTCGGGGCAGGGGGCGGGAGGCCCTTTGCTTCTGCTTTGCAGAGCGACTTTGAAGCTTCCTCTGTCCGTGTTTTCCTCCGCTCCAACCCTCCGCGTTTCCTGTCTTTGGGGTGAGCAGCTCATTATTTGGTTCCAGGCACCAGCAGGAAGCATCGTCATCCTCGGGAGCCGGCTGGTGGCCTCCGTGGCCTGTCTAGCGTGGAGGCCACTCCAGCTCTCCCTTCCTTTGCTCTGTGTTAAAATAAAATAGCACCGTTCAGTCAGGGCTTATTATTTGATAGGCCCCACGCCAAGCTCTTCCCATGCATCTTATTTAAGGTTTACAGCCGCCCTCAGGGAAGGCACGGGTGAGGAAATGAAGGCTTGGGGGGCCCAGGGGCACGTGTGCCTTCTGGAGCAGAGGGAGAAGCCCAGGCCACTGCCCGGGTGAGCTGCCCTCTGTGTGAGAAAAGGGGGCCCCTGGTCTGGCCTCCTCCAGAAAGGACGAGGCAGCTGGAGAGTGAGGCCAAGAGGAATGTTTTTCTTTCACGTTTCAGCTCATTGCTCTTTTACTCTTTTCTTGTTTTTATTTATTTTTTTAAAAGATTTCATTTACTTATCCATATAAAGTCTGGCCAGAGGTGTGGGAAAGGGGGTGTTAGGGGGTGGGGTGAGAGGATCCACCAGAGACAGCATGGGGTGCAGAACAGGCAGACTGAGTGAAATGCACTGCTGAGGGGAGCAGCGGGGAGCCAGAAGAGGTCTGCTGCGCCCTGTGGGTCACTCCCTGGCCGGGGATCGAACTCATGCTGCAGGGGCCGCAGATAGCTCCATAGTGCTGAGGCTTAACCCTTTGCACCATCAGAGGTTTTTAAATACATAAAGCGTATGGGGGGAGACAAGCTCAGACAGGGTCCCCTGTGCCAACTGTTGCACCTCTCTGAGCTTTGCAGATGTATAGAACCGCAAGAATATGATAGTTTCACCCCCTTAGGCTGCCAAGAGTTAAATGCATTAATTCATGCTCAGAACAAAGCGTCAGGCTTCATGGCATCACCTCAGATGCTTCAAGAATGGTTTTTATTAGTTCTAACAACACCCCAGGCCGTCGGCATACTGTCCCCACCTTGTAGCTGGTGAAGCCAAGCTCAGCACGGCCGGTAGAAGTCAGGCCAGCGTCCCGGCCTGGGCCTGGCGGCCTCCACAGCCCTCGAGCGGACGCCCGGCGGTTCTTGGGTGGAGGGCCCTGCGTCTGTGACCCCGCATCGCCCCCATTCCCGACACCCACACACCTGCCGCCTGGGAGGGGCCAAGCCACACCATCCTTCTCCAGCTCGGAGAACAAGGGTTGCCTTGCAGGGGGAGCGCTGAGCCCACTAGCTGTGGGTTCATTGTTTCTGTTTTTTTTTTTTTTTGTAATAGTTTATTTTTACACCATTTTGTGCCTTTTTCCATCTCAGTTTTAATCCCCGTGGGCTTCCCATCACCATAGTCCTGTGTACTCCCCCCACCCACCACCATTTTGGATCCCATTCCCCACTCCACCCCATAAAATGTCTCTGGTATATAGTTGTTTCATCATTATTATTATTTTCTCCCCTGGTCCTTTATGCTCCTGCTATGAGTGACACCATCCGGTATTTTTCCCTTTCTTTCTGGCTTATTTCACTAAGCATGATCCCTTCCAGCTCCATCTATATTGCTGCAAAAGGCATGAGTTTATTTTTTTGATTGCACAAAATTGTGTCTATGTACCACATCTTTTTAATCCAGTCATCTACCTTTGGGCATCTGGATTGTTTCCACGACTTTCCTATTGTAAATAAAGCAGCAATAAAAGTGGGGGTGCAGGTATCTTTTTCGATCAGTGTTTTTGTATCTTTTGGGTAGATACCTAGGAGTGGGATTGCTGGGTCGTAGGGAAGCTCCACCTTTAGCAGTTTGAGGAACCTCCAGACAGTTTTCCATAGTGGTTGTACTAGTTCGCATCCCCACCAGCAGTGCAGGAGAGTTCCTTTTTCTCCACATCCTCGCCAACATTTGTTGTTGCCAGTTGTTTGAAGATGTGCCATTCTCACTGGGGTGAGGTGGTATCTCATTGTGGTTTTAATTTGCACCTCCCTTATGACGAGTGACGCTGAACATTTTTTCATATGCTTGTTGGCCATCTGCATTTCCTCTTTGGAGAAATAGGTTCATTGTCTTAAGTAAGTGCAAGGCAGGACGAGACCCCTGTCCACTCTTC
The DNA here is from genome assembly GCF_000260355.1 of Condylura cristata. Lineage (NCBI taxonomy): Eukaryota > Metazoa > Chordata > Mammalia > Eulipotyphla > Talpidae > Condylura > Condylura cristata. The sequence continues at coordinate 3,622,473 of NW_004567140.1, read as the reverse complement.
CGGTTCTTTCTCATCCTCGGTCCTAGTGGACAGTGCTGTGAGTGTGGTATACCCAAGTGGTGCTGGCAGGGGTCACCTTAGCAGCAGAAGAAAAGGCTCTTTCTTCTACATCAGCTTCAGCCTGGAGGCTGGCCAGAAATGCAGGTTCTCAGGTCCCTCCTGGGTCCACCAACGTGGAATCCGACTTCCCTGGGGTTCTCTGGCTCAAATGTGTGGCCAGTATGGAGAAGCCAAGAACACAGAACCCTCAGCCTAGTACCCGGCACCCTGTAAATGCTCAGTAAATGATAGTCCTTGTTCAACCAAGAGATTTCTGCCAAGGGGAGCAAGGGAGAAGCAAGAAGATGCAAAGTTTTTACTTGCTTTGGCAAGAGTCAGCATTAGGATGTGAGGCCCAGTCTCTACCGCTATAGGACAAATTACCCCCCAAATGTGGTATAAGGCAACCGGTTATGATCCCTGTCATTCTGGGCATCACAAAGTAAAGAACAGCTGGGTTGTTCAGGCTTAGGATTTTTGATAAGGTTGCAGCCAAGTGTGGGCCAGGGCTGAGGCCCCTGGAGATTTGGGGGGACCTCAGTGCCTCAGTGCTCACCTCCAGTTGGCTTGTTCACACAGCTGTGGGCCGAGGCCTCAGGCCCTTGCCCCATGTTTCCATGGGGCCACTGACGTGTCCTCACAACATGGCAGCCGTCCCCCCCAATCTAAGGGAGCAGGGTAGAAGGCTCAATGTCTCTCTGACCAGGCTTTGGAAGTCGCCCTCCTTTATTTTCTTTTTTAAGATTTATTTATTTATGCATACAGACCTGGAGTATCAGGCCAGAGGTGCAGGGGGGTGAGAGGATTCCCCAGAGACAGAGCGGGGAGCAGAATAGGCAGATCCACTGGAATCCACTGCTGAGGGGAGCAGATGGAGACAGGAGAGGTCTGCCGCGCCCTGTGGGTCACTCCCTGGCCGGGGATTGAACTCGTGCTGAGGTGGCTGCAGCCAGCTTCGCAGTGCTGCGCTTTAACCTGTTGCAGCACCAGGGAGGGCCCTTGTCTAAAGTTTCTTATAGTAGCTCCATCTGCTGCCCTCCTTCGGGTGGGAGGGGCCCGTCCAGGGCTACCAAGGGGGGGCCACTAGGATCATTTTACAGACAGGCGGCGGTTCTGGGAGATACTGCCGCGACCTGGCATCTGTGTGTCTGACCTCCCTAAGGAAAGCTAATCCTGGGGTCCTGAGAGGCTAGGTGCCTGGGGTGCACGGGGCCAAGACCAGAAGACTTCCTACCGTATAATCTACCCCTCTTCACACTGCCATTTTTCCCATTCCTTCCTGTGTCTTGGGCGAAGCTCCTTCTCCCAGACGCCTTTAGGCTCCAAGATGTCACTTGTCAATTGTTTCTGCGGTTTCCAAAGAAAGCTAGGAGCGGGCTATGCCCTCATGGCCACCTCCTCCCCTATGGGTGTTAAATTGTGTTGGGAGCTCAGTGCGTGGGAGTCTGGCCTGGGTCTCCACACAACCTCATGAATGCAGCCGGGCACCTCTGCACTGGAGGTCAGTGATAAAATGAGGCTTTTCCTGAAAATGTCTTCTTGAGCTCTTTAAGAAAGTCAACTGCGGGCCCTCCCTGCTGGTGCGAGGGGTTAAAACGCAGCATTATAAACCTGTCCTGTCCACCCCGGCCAGGGAGCTGGCTCTCATGGCGTGGCAGACCTCTCCCGTCTCCCTGCTGCTCCCCTCAGCAGTGGATTTCAGTATATCTGCCTGTTCTGCTCCCCACTCTCTCTCTGGGAATCCTCTCACCCCCCACATCTCTGGCCTGTACCCCAGGTTTGTATGCACAAATAAACAAATCTTTTAAAAAAAAAGTCAATTGCCAACATCTTGTAAAATAAGAATTATTAAATATTATAAATACCATTCTGGAAAAATATGTTAGTAATTAATCACTAGCATAACAGCCCAGGTACAATTATAAATTGTTATTGTTGTGAAAGCACCCCTTTGCCAAGTGATGGGACCTTCCCAGCTTTTCACAGGTGAGGTTGGCATCAGAATGGGGGAGCAGCCCTGGGACCTCACTGTCTCCCCCAGGCACCCAACACACGCGAGGCCCTCCCTCTCTGTGGCCAAGAAGCTGAAGTCAGGGAGCAGGGGACAGCAGCCATGAGGGTAGGCAGGTGCATACCCCAGGGGCTCCTCAGAAGGAGGGACTGTTAAGGGGAAGGCTGTCCTAAAGAGTCTTATGGACTCCAGAGTCTTATGGACTCCACCCCCTACTCCAGTGATTGGAAACTACAGACTACCCTGTACCCAGGGTACCTCTGGGCTACCCTGTAACAGAACCACCAACCTTTCCCAGAAAGAGAGCAGCCTCGCCAGCCTACCAAGCAGTGGGTGTTCACACTGGCCCAGCAGAGGCAGAATGAGGTGGTGACGCAAAGGAGGAAACTACCCAGGTAATCTCCCGGCTGCACATCAGCTTGCAGAGAAACTGCAGTGCAATACTTGCTTCTTGCTCAGAGGCTTCTGTGCAGCTGGGTCAGGGTCAGCTCTTGCTCTGTCCTCACTAGCTTGATAATTACAGAAAAGCTGGCATTTTCTTTGCTCCAGCAATGCCCCCTCAAGGTACAACACATGATTAGTAATGCCAAATTATGGGGCTTTCTGAATGAATATTAGTATCTCTGCCCTCCGAGAATGCATCGTAATACAGCACGGAGGTATGACATTCAAAATATTTAACCACTGGGGCCTCACCAGTACCAGCGCTGGCAGGGATCTGAGGCTGCTGCTGTGCCAGGAACGGACAAGCCAGTTTGTGAGTCAGGGAATGTCCCGAAGGTCCTAGGGAAGGGCCAGAGCAAAAACCAGAACATTTTATCAATGCATGCAACTATTTCGCTATTTGACAAACGACTGGATATTTACATGCAAAGAATGAAGTGGGCTCCTGCTTCTCTCTGCACACAAAGTTTAAGTCAAAATATGAGCCTGGACTTTAAGAGTTGGAACTATGGGGCCTCTCTGGAGGCCTAGGGGTTAAGTCTCTGCGATCACCACTGTGGCCTGAGGTGGATTCCCGGCCAGGGGGTGACCCACAGGGTGCAGCAGACCTCTTCTGTCTCCCTGCTGCTCCCCTCAGCATTGTTCATCGATCTGCCTGTTCTGCTCCCCATTCTGTCTCTGGGGAATCCCCTCACCCCTTTTCCCATACCTCTGGCCTACACCCCAGTTTGTCTATGCAAAATAAAATGATAATCTTGCAATAAAGGAATGGTTCTTTAAAAATCTTTAAGAGAGTTTGCAACTATACAACTCTTAAAAGAAAATATAAATCTTAGCATAAATCATCATGACTTTGGGTAAGGTCTTAGGCAAGACACCAAGATCACGAGTAACAAGACAGATATAAGAAATAGGACATCATTTAGTGCAAAACGGTGTGTGACGAGGATCACTATCAGAAAGGGAGGAAATATTTGCAAATTATATATCTGACAGGAGAATTGTGTCTTGAAGTATCTTCAATTTTAAAAATAAAAAAATTTAATTAAAAAATTTAATTTTTAAACAACTCAAGAATAAACCCCAACTTTAAAATGGACTTGAAGAGACATGTCCCCAGAAAAGATGCAGGAGTCACCAATGAGCACATAAAAGATGCACAATGTGATTAGTCATCAGGGAAACGTAAACGAAAAGCACAATGGGACATCACTGCACACTCAGTAAAGTAGCTACAATCAGAAAAATGCAGGAGAACAAGTGTTGCCAAGGATGTAGAAAATTGTCACCGAGATTGCAGCCTTCATCCACTGTTGCTGAGAATTAAAAAATGGTACAAATCCTTTGAAAAGCAATTTGATCATGATTCAAACAGTTAAACCTATTTCTGTATGACCTAGGAATTCCACACCTAGCTATATAATACTCAGAAGAAAGAATGACATGCCCACATAAAAATTTAAGCATGGATGTTCTTAGCAGAATGCTTAAAAATAGCCAAAAAGTGAAAACAACCCAAACAGTCACCGCTGATGAACAGATACATCACGTGCGGGCTAGGGACACAATGGAATATGACACAGCCATAAAAAAGGCATGACACCCTAATCCACACTCAAGCACAAATGAATCTTAAAAACGTGCTAAGCAGATGAAGACAATCACAAAAACACCCCACCTATTGTAAGGTTCCGTTCACCTGAGGTATTCAGACCAGGTAAATCTACAGACTCACAGAGTAGATTAGAGGCTCCTGAGGGTTGTGTAGAAATGAGGCATGACTGCTAATTGATACAGATTTCTTCTTGGAAGGATGAAAATATTCTAAAATTGACTGTTATGGTACACAACTCCATGAGTATACAAAGTCATTGACCATGGTAGACTTTATTTCTTAGTGTTAATTTTGATAGAAATTGAATTGTGACACTTCTCAAAAAGAGATTATCCGTCTTTAAACATTGGTTTTTGAACTATGTATGAAAATAATACAAAATAATCATTTTTTCCCAGCATGATCCCTTTTGTTCCCTTTGACCTTTCCTTCTCTCCCTTCTCCCAGAACCTTCACTTCAGGTATCATCACCCCTAGTATTTACAGGTATTTGATTTTGTTGAATTGTCCACAATGTAAGCATCCAATATTTACCTTTGCCATTCTGACTTGCTTTATTACACAGAATTCCCTCTAATTCTTTCCATTTTGCAATAAATAACAACATTTCCCAAACGACATTCTAATGATGACATCAGCAGACAGTGATGATACACAAACTTGTATTCAACCTCCCCCCACCCCAAATGTTCCATGCACATCCAGCATCCCCCAAGCCCACACAAACACAAGTGGAAAATGAAGAGATCTAGTGCAACAGACAGCTTTGGCTATTTTCTTCCAAGGCTGGAACAGAGAGTGAATTTTTGTTGCAGAGCTTTGGTGTAAGTCATCCTACTGTAAACATTTACATATAATTTAACCTCCCCCGCAAAGACTAAGTAGCTTTTGTGCCTTGAATAATTATTTTGAGGCTTTTTTTATTAATTAACTCATTTATTTATTTATTTATTTTTTAAAGATTTATTTATTTATTCATACAGAACTGGGGTACAGGCCAGAGGCTCAGGGGCGGTGAGAGGCTTCACCAGAGACAGAGTGGGGAGCAGAACAGGCAGATCTACGAAGTACACTGCTGAGGGGAGCAGCGGGCGGGTCAGGAGAGGTCTGGCTCGCCATGTGGTCTCCTCTGGGGCAGGCGGCAGGCGGGAATCGAACTCATACGGAAGTGGCTTCAGATTCTCAGTGCTGTGCTTTAACCCGCTGCGCCACCAGGGAGGGCCCATTTATTTATTTTTAATGGAGGTAATATCTAGGTAGCCACAACCTTATTGTTCCCATAGTGCACTCACCCCCCCAAGTCACCCCAGTTCACTGCCATAGTCTATGTGATTTTCGAGGCTTTCTTCTTTGAACAGCTCCCTGATGGTACTTAGGCCCTTGTCAAAGGACTCCACATGGCAATATTTGCGGCAAGACTTGCACAGAGCGTGTCAAAGCCAGGCTGTTTCCTCAAAGAGCCAGTGCTTCTCCCTGGAACAGGCAAATCGCTGCTGCCCACGACTCACCCAGCAGAGGCAGAGGGAGGAGTCTTCACGGGGAATGACGGTGCAGTGATGCCATTTGGGGTGCTGGGAAGACGGACGCTTCAGTGCCCCAATCCAGGGTGTGGGGAGACGGCCACAAGGTCTTTACCAGGCAGGTCAAACCCACAACATGCACCAGAGGGACACGCTGCACCCAGTGCTCTTGCTGGTTCCGAACGGTTTGGGTCAATGACATGGTGTCACGCTGCCCAAGGTCACGGCCGTCCACGCGACTACCTGCACTGTGACTATACCTGAGCATGGTGAAGGAAGCACCTGCCGGCTTGCCTCAGTTCATCCTTAAAATCTCTCTGCAGGTGGGAACTACGGCCCCAAGAACAGAGGGGAGCTCTGGTGCAGCTCTGCTGACCCCCTCACCAAACTGAGTCATGCAAGCTTCAGATGCAGGCCCCTGCGCCCACACTTGTGTTATAACAGGCGAGGCTGGCCACGGGGCGGCGTCAGCCCTTCCTCTGCGGCCATGGCCTCCAAGGATGGCAGGAACTCTCAGGAGGCAACATTTTGGAGCAGGAGAAGCATAATAAGGCTCTTGAGCTCATACCAGATAGAGGGGGAAACTGGAGGCCCTTTCTGTACAGGTGATCGGAAGACAGGAGGAGCAGTGGGAATGAGGAAGGAGCGCACAGAGATGCCCCTCCAGAGCTGGCCAGCGCCCCCCCCCCATTGTCACTCCAGCCCCAGAGAGTGCTCCCTCTAGTCCTCTGGCTCCCGGGGGACACCCTCTCCTCTTTACCCTGCCCCTGCACCCATGTCGGGCCCCCTTCAGAGAGGTGTGAGAAGGGGCTCGGGAAACCCACTTGCCCAGCACTGCACTTAAGCTGAGGTCCGTCTCAAGACTCACCCAGGGGAGAAAGAGAGGACGGAGAACCAGGAAGAGAACATCTTTGGCTTCTTTCTTTTTAGGTTTTTATTTTGCCATGCCTTCAGACGGCAGCAAACTCGCACGCGTTTACCAAGAGGACCCGTAAACCCTTCACCCAGATTCCCAGATGTCAACATTTTCATCTATTTCCTTCTCCACCAGATAAATAGGTATATGGAAGTATATATCTTATACCAGTATAAATACAGATAGCTATTTATACACATCTCGCTGTTTATAATCTATATTTATAAATAGACGGCTATACAGCTGGATATTTAGACAAGGATATATACACAAGGACACAGACACCACATATATATGCCACCAATACCACCTTTGCCAGCCCGACATTGAGAGCTCATCCGCTGCTCTGCTTTCCATATATGTAACTCCTTCTCCACCAGCAAGAAACCTGGTTCCCATTATGCACAATGTATTTATTTAGTTGCTCAATCCCAGAATACACAGTAAGTATTTTCAGAAGTGCTAACCTCTAAGTCCACAAAACAGAAACTGAATCTCTACCATTTAACACTCAGGCATGATTCTTTTGACTTTCATCCAAACATCGTGTTGCGAAGGCACTGGGGTCAGCTCTCCCAACCTTCCTTTCTTTGTGATTGTGTATTTCATGGAAACCTAGTTCCAGTCATTGACTTTTACATGCTTGTCATTTTAAGTTTTTTCCCCAGACCTGTTGGCTATATCCCCCCTCTTTTTTTTTTTTTTTTGAGTACCATAGTTTCATAGTTAAACTGTACAAAAGTCAGCCCAGCAGATACAATGCTGCCCTCGCATTCTTTTCTTCTTCTACCCCTTCCCTCCACTTCCTGCAACTAACTAATCTCAATTGTTTGTGTTTTATTCTTCTAGGGGATTTTATACAAATTAGCAACTACTTGTAAATTTTCCTCCCCCACACAAAAGGCAGCATTATATCCTAGAAATCACCCCCACCTAAGTCCATAGATATCACCCTTTTTATAGCTGTATAGAACTCCATCAGAGGATTACTAAAATTATTCAGCCAGTCACATGTGTATGGGTATTTAGATTATTTCCAAGATTTTGCAAATGCAAACAACACAGCAATGGAAAGACTTGTGTGTACATGTTGCTATGTACTTCTAGGTGTTATGTATAAGCAAGGATTGGATCTGACTGCAAGTAATAGAAAACCCCAAATAACAGAGATATAGGATGGATTATTGCCACACACATGGAAGCCACCCAAAGCAAGCAATCCAGGGTGGTCACGGTGGGTTCTGTGATTATCAAGGAACCGGCTCTTTCTGTCATTCTCTTCTTACACTCTTAGTGTGTTCTTTCCATGCACACAGTTAACTCATGCTCTAAGATGGCTGCTGACGTGCATGCCATTGCATCTATGTCCAGGAAAGGAAAGGAATAAGGGCCATGCTCAGCTGTCCTTCTTTTACGGAGACATCCCCAAAACATCTCCCAACAACACCTATGTGCATCTCATCAGCCAGAATTTAGTGACATCTGTACAAAGGTTGGGGAAACTAGTGTTACAGAACTAGCCACATGGCGCCATCAGTGATGCATGGTGCTTGTAGGTGTTGGTTGATACAATGAACTTTTCAGCCCTGTTGCCACTATGCAACTAGTAAAACCTTCACCGATGAAACTGAACTAAAAAATGTTGCTTTTCTCCTAAAACATCTCTTTTCAATGCAGAGGACTTTGGAACAATGTTAGGAGTGTTCTCAAAAGTATTGAGCCAGTGCAGAGACCTTTTCCATTGAGGACCAGAAGTGCTGCAAAGCCAGCAGCCCCTGGGGACCCCCCTGTTATCTGAGCCACTAGGAGGGTCAGGTGTTTTCCGGAGAAGAGGAACTACTGAGATCCTCAGCAGCACAGGTGATAAGCTGGGACTTTCACTGCCAGTGAAAGTCACTCGGTATTCAAGGTTACCCAGGGGAAGTGAATGCTTCCACAGACACTCACACGTCCCCAGGGGCATGGGAGCCTCACACCGGGCAGTACTGAGTACAAGTAGGGTGATGTCAGAGGTGTTAAAAAGGCAAAGTGTTTATGTGTGCGTTTGCAGCAGAGGCCGGCAGGGGTGACCACAAGCTGGGGGGCCTGAGGTTGAGGGCTTGCACAGTGGACAGCAATCGGGTCCAGAGCCCAGCAGTGGTCACCTTAAAGTCCCATGTGTTCTCTTAAAGTCCTTCCGTTTTCTCACCCATGAAATGCCCTCTGCTTGGGACACATGGAAAAAACTGAATGATGGATTAAAGATCCGGGGTGTGGCCATTGTTAGTGTCACTGTGTGGTCATTGGGCATGAAGTCCTCCTTGGTGCTCTCGTCTGGGACCAGATCCTCCTCCTCCAGCCCCCTCCACCCCTGTCTGCTCCCCAGACAGGGTGCCCTGGGGAGCACATGTCTTTGGGCAGGCAGAGCCTTAGTCCGGGGAGAAAGGTGGAAACCCGCAGCTCTGGGCCCTCCACTCTTTGCGTGGCTGAGCCCCGATGCAACTCCAGGTAGGGAGGTGAGGAGCAAGGGGTCTTCAGGGCCGGCGGGGACATCTCCACAGGCAGCGGTGGCAGGGGGCATTAGGGTCTCCCTTCCCGTGTTCCCACGCTGGTGTAAAGGAGACTTGTCCCCAAGGCTCTATCACGAAGGAACCCTGTCCTGGTACTGTGTGTTCCAGGGGCATCGAGTCTGACTTGGCGTTGCCCAGGGCCCCTGGGCATGGAGCCGCTGAGCCCCGTGAGGAGGCTTCAGGCTCTGAAACTTCCATCCCTTCCCACCGCAGCGTGTCCTTAGAAGCTAATAAAAGCTCAGCTCTGGCCCACCCTGGTGGCCCAGCGGGTTAAGCACTGCATTATGAAGCTCTCAAAGCCACTTCAGCATGAGTTCGATCCCCCCACCCCAGAGGTGACCCACGTGGAGCAGCAGACCTCTCCTGACCCGCCCGCTGCTCCTCTCAGCAGTGTACTTCGTGGATCTGCCTGTTCTGCTCCCCACTCTGTCTCTGGTGAGTCCTCTCACCACCCCTGAGCTTCTGGTCTGTACCCCAGCTCTGTATGCACAAATAAATTTTTTTTTTAAAAAAAGCTCATCTTAGGATGTCTGTGTGTTAGGGCTCAGCCACAAAACAAGGGTGTGACGGGGGTCTTCATTTCCACTCATTCCCCTTTGAGCACCTATGTGCTTTATCTCATCTCCTTGGTGTAACCAGCCAGGGAGGCAGCTATCGTCATCCCTATTTTTCAAAACACTAAACTGAAATTCGCCGAGGTTATGAGGCTTGTCCACGGGCCCAGAACTGGGTCAAACAACAGCTGGGGGCCAAACCTACACTGTGAAAAGGTGAGGTCCTTTGCCGAGGCCTCTCACCGGCCCAGTGCAAGGGGCAGGAAGCGCCCGCGTCTCCATTCCACAAAAGACCCCCTTGGGGCCAGCGACGGTGTATCCCCGGCTTGAAATCCCCTCCCTTGCTTCTCGGCCACGGTAGAACCAAAGTTTATTTTCATGCCCCTGTCCTCGTGTTAAAGGAAGCAGAGCCTGGACCCACATTCTATTCTAAATAAGGATTGGAGGGCTGTTCAATCTAATTACGATGATTTCACAGTTTTGAGAGAAGTATCACATGCACACAGGCATACACACACGAGGGTGCACGCACCCGTCCCCCCGGGCGACCTGTGGGACCCACGGTCACGCACACCCAAGCCTGTCTGGAGCACCGCATGCACATCAGGACTTCACATCAGGGCTGCTCATTGGCATGTGGTTTCAGCCACCCGGGCCTCCCTCTCCGCTCCTGCTCCCTGGCTCCCTCCGCGCCCCAGGCTGGAAGACGAGAGGACTAAAGAGCGGCACCCACTTTTCCAGCTGCGGGCCCAGAGGAAGGGGCAGGATGGGAGGGAGGGACCCCTAATAAGGGCTGTGATGATGCTCTAACATGCACTGGGCCGGAGTCTTCATGGCAGCACCCCCTGGGGACCGGCCAGTTGAAGCAAATGGTCTCCTAAGACCTAGATTCTCAACCTGTGCTGGGGCTCAGGCCCAGCTCTGGTGGCATCTCCTGTGAGGTTGTTAGAAATGTGGGCTCCCCCAAACACACGTGCAGTGAAACTGCTCAGCACTGAGAACCAGGAAGCCTCCCCAAGTCGCACTCTGGTTCAGGGCTTAGCTTTCAGGGCAGAGAAGCTGGTCAATGGATGGACGGATGGACAAATGAATAGATGGGTAGGTGGGTGGATGGATGGATGGATAGAAGGAAGGATGGATGGATGGATGAATGGATAGAAGGAAGGATGGATGGATGGATGGATGGATGGATGGATGGATGGATGGATGGATGGA
>NW_004567140.1:3599055-3611335 GCF_000260355.1 Condylura cristata | reverse complement strand
GGATGGATGTATGTATGCACAGATGGATAAATGGATGAATGGATGGACAGATGGACATGTGGTTGGGTGGATGGATGGATGCATTGTTCTACAGGAAGTGTGAGGAATATTACAAGCCAAGGCACACAAACACAGCAGCACACCAGAGCTCTGTTAAGTCCTGCATGAAGGAAACATGCTTACTGCTTTGTGTGGAGGATGCACCCCCACACTTACGGATCACCAGCTATTCTTCTCATACAATAGGGCCGAATATACTCTGGGCAGCACTACCTCACTTACAGGAGGGGCCAACACAACCTCTTTATCTTTAGCAAAAGGCAGCTGTGGCTTCCACGTGACATCACCTTTGAATAACCAGTTCTAAGACCTCAGGCTGTACAAATAAGGAATCTGTTGCAAGGGCGAAGGGAGAGTCCACACCCATCACCTCTCCCTGCAGCCACACCCTCGAGCCTTTGGGACACTGACCTGGATTCCCACGGAACCTCAACCCCCACATGCCCAACCCAGTTTCCTGACAGCACAGCCCTCTCCTGCACCACCACTCTACCCCTCAGGGGCCAGGGAGGCTTCGCTCTCCCTCACCCCTCACTCCCCCTCACTCTTCCCTCTGTCTAGGTGTCTCCATCCACTCAACATCCCACTTCAGGACATATGCTGTCATCGTCCAGCTTCTCACACTGCTTTTTCTCAGCACAGCTAACCTGGCCCCTTGCCCCCTAAGGATCTCCCAGCCTAGATTCCCTTCTGCACCCTACTGCTGCTTCTGTCACTCTCCTGCTGCAGCGGCATCTTCACCAGCATCAAGGATGCCTGTAGGAAGCATGTGCTGAGTTCTAATTCTAATAACATTATTATTCCCACTGTGCAGATAGGGAAGGAAGATCAGAGAGGGCGAGTGACTTGCCTACGGCCTCACATTTAGTAACTGGTGGCGAGACGTTTTGAGGTTAGGCAAAGTGGCGCCAGATGCTGAGGGCTGCGCCCTGGCATGCTGCTCTTTCACTCCGAGGTGTGACCTGCGCCCAGGCCTCCCACCAGGCCTGCTTGCCCCTTCTACCAGGTCAACCAGGACGCCAATGGATGGTGGTACCATTGACGGCACCCACCCTTCAACCTCAGCGTGAAGTCTTTGCTCAAACACATGCCCCCCACCCTGAGTCTCAGCCCCCAGCAGCCCTCACAGTGGAACCTTCTAGCACCCCTGTGAACTTAGCAATCTTCCGGAAAGCTAGTGGAATGGCCCACTATCCCCCAATGTCCATTCCCCACCCCGCTTTAAACGGGCTGGAGAGGGTTCAAAATTTTTATTATGGAAATTTTCTAGCACCTACTATTTTTTTTTTCAATTTTAGAGATTTATTTATTTGTACAGGCAAGAGCTGGGGTGAATGCCAGAGGTGGGGGTGAGAGGATTCCCCAGAGACAGAGTGGGGAGCAGAACAGGCAGATCGAGGAAGTACACTGCTGCGGGGAGCAGTAGGGAGACAGGAGAGGTCTGCCGCGCCATGTGGGTCACCTCCAGGGCCGGGGATCGAACTCACAATGAAGCAGCTGCAACCAGCTTTGCAGTGCTGTGCCACCAGGGAGGGCCCATTTCTAGGCATGTTGGACACCTACCAATGCACATGCATGTGCATATGTGGGCACAGGCCATGTAGCCACCTACGGAACCCGCCCTCCACGCTCACACGCAGGCAGATTTGTGCGAATGTAGGACTGTGTATGCGTGTGCTTCTCAACGTCCATTCTATGCCTTCAGCAAACTGTGGTAGGCCTTGTTCTCAGCTCAGCAGCACCAGGATATGGCGAGGCAGGAGCGGCACCCTGAACTTTCATGACCCACAGGAGGCTCCTTGCATTCTGCCCCTTCTAGCAAATTAAATTAGGGTCCTTGTTTGTCTTATCCAGGCCTGGTGCTGAGTTGCATACCCCATCCTTTGTTTTAATTCCTGGAGAAAGCCAGTGCTACAGATAGGTGCTGCTCTACCGTCACCATCTTTACCACCTCCATCATCATCTCTCTCCCACAGGGGAGAAAACTGAGGTGCGGAGAGAGGAACTGGTTTTCCCAAGTTGAATCTCAATTGACCTCCAAGCTGACAGCTCCATCCAAAGCCAAGTCCTAAACCATGTCTGACCTGTTGGCTCTGAGGTCTGAGACTAACAGCAGTGATGCCTTTTGCTTTGCAGGCTGCTGTGCAGCCAGAGGAGGGTTGACCGTGTTCAGGGGTAAGAACTCCCAGGTCCTGCAGGAGAACACCCAGGCTCAGGGACAGGTGCGATGAGGCATGAAGGACAGCTAGGATTTCACGGGTGGCACTTGGGGTTGGTGGGGACCAGGGGAACAGGAAGTATTCAGGCCTGGAGGTAGGAAAGGCAGAGGCTGTGCCAGGACAGTGGGGTCAAGCGTGGCTTGGACGTGGTGACAGACCCAGGAGGGGATGGAGACAGGCCGCAATCTCCATTCAGTTGTTTCATGCCCAGCAGGTCCTCACTCTTCCTCAGTGGAGGAAACAAAGGAGCAAGGCCCCGGCTGAAACAATGAGGCGAACCCCCTTAGACTTTCTCTTGTATTTTGGTATGAATACTGTCAGTGACAGAACATGATCCAGAAAGTTCTAGTGAGTCTCAGGCACGAGCAGAATCACAGGGGTGCTGATGAGAGGTGGGAAGGCAGAGACAGGGGTGATGTGAGGGAAGGTTTGCCCCCCTGCACCCCATGTTAGAACACACCTCTTTCCCCCTTTCCCTCTCTCTGTAAATGTCTTCATCCCCACATCTCAAAAAGCATGGGAACTTCTTCTAAGGAAATCTGGAATGCCCAGGTTTCAGGAAAACAGGCGCTTCCTTAATTATTTATGCCCAAATTGCCCCGTCTGGATCCTCTGTGGAAAATCAGTAATCCCTTAATGGTCTCCAGAGCCACCCAGCTCATTCCCCAGCTACTCCCATCTTCACGTGCTGGGCCTCCCAGGGCGTCCATCTGGCCTTTTTTGAGATCCTTGTGCTCAGCCCAAAGGCCAGGCCAGAAGCGCTCAGGCCCACCACTCACCCCTCTTCCCTCGGCCCACTCAGTTGTCTCGTTAGTGTCCCCAGGCCAGCACCCCCCTCACCCCCGTCAGCACTGGTCAGCCGTTGCTCACCTATGGCCTCAATGCCTGGCACCAAGCAGGTGCTTGGGAAACACTGCTTCAGTGAAGTCATGAATGTTCCCCGTGGGGCGTCAGCAAGCTGGGCAGCTGACCTTGTGGTCATCTGCAAAGACCACTTAGACAAACCTCCTGGGCTAATGCAGCCGCTGAGTTTTTCCAGTAACTCCCCCGATGACTATTGGGTTGTCAGAAAAGTCATGACATTTTTTTTTTCTGTTTTCTATGCAGAAATGTATCATGATTTTCCCAACAACCCAATTTTTTTTTTTAATTACAGCAGTCAAATATATATAACATAAACTTTTGCCCATTTCCAGCACATATTTCAGGGTCATCTTATACAGTCATTATCATTACCTAGATTTCAGAACATTGTCATCAGCTTGCATCTATTAAACCCTCCCCCAACCTTACATAGTCACTAATCTACTCTCTGCTTTTATGGATTTGCTTAATCTGGACATTTCAAATCAGTGGGATCACACAATGTAAGAACCTTTCACCTGACTTCTTTGACTTCACATAACATTTTCAAGGTTCAGCCATGTGTGTCGGTACTTTATTCTTTTTTATGGTTGTGTAATATTCCGTCGAATGGATATACCACCTTTTCTTAAACCCATTCACTCATTGATGGACATTTGGGTTATTTCTGTCTCTTAGCAAATATTGCTAAGATCAAATCCTGCTAAGCCTAAGTTTCTATTTGAGCACCTATTATGTTTTCAATTCTTTTGGATAGATAGCCAGAAATAGATTAGGTGAGTCATTTGGTAATTCTGTGTTTAACTTATTGGGGAACTACCAAATGCGAACACCACCTTTTCCCAAGATGCACACAGCTTTCTCATAAGACATCTAGAAAACGCATGTACGCAAAAGAAAAAGATGAAATCACCCATAGCCTGGAACTGAACGTTTCTCACTAGGATTTTTCTGACTGCCTAAATAGATATTAGTACACTTTCCTCTGAAAATTTCATACAAAAGTAGGGCTGTAGAAACGGCATTTAATGCCACCTTCTCAGTGACAATCCTATTTATAGTTATAACCCCAGCTGTTCCGTGTCCCCTGCTTCATTTCTCCTCTAGCACCCACCATCATCCACCTTATCTTCACTGTGCTTGTCAAGCCTGTGAACTCTGCAACTGACAGCTGTTTTGCTCAGTGCCCTGTAAACAGCAGGGAGGTGGTAAGTGTTTGTTGAGTGGGTTAGTATTTATGAACCAATGAAAATGCTTCAGCCTTGAGACTGAAAGTGCATTTTTAAAAAAGATTTATGATTTATTTATTTATGCATACAGAACTGGGGTACAGGCCAGAGATGCAGGGGCAGTGAGAGGCTTCACCAGAGACAGAGTGGGGAGCAGAACAGGCAGAGCAATGAAGCACACTGCTGAGGGGAGCAGCAGGCAAGACAGGAGAGGTCTGCTGTGCCCTGTGGGTCACCTCCGGGGCTGGGGAGTGAACTGGCACTGAAGCAGCTGCTGCTGGCTTGCAGTGCTGTGTCCTAACCTGTTGCGCCACCAGGGAGGGCCCCTGAAGCTGCATTTTAACTGTGTTTGCTCGAGTGCTGCAGAGATGATTGTGCACTAGGTGATCAACCACACTCGGCTGAGGAAGAATAAGGACTCTGTGCTGTATCCCCGACATGGAGGACGTCCCGGGGTCTCCCATGGGTTCAGACTGACTCTTCACCCAGCTTGGAACTTTCTGAGTCCTCTGTTGCAAGGAGGGCTCTCATTTCCATGCCAGACTCTTGAAAAAGACAGTCCTGAAAATCCCCTACGAGCACAGAGCCCATTTGGTCCTAATTTCGGAACGGGTTTCTTCCGAACTCCAACCAAAGCCAAGGGTCCCCCAGGGGGACCGTCTCTGCCTCCACCTTTCTATCCATGCAACAGCAATTCTCCCAGACACCTTGTCACGAGCCCGCTGCGCTGCTGATATTAGTTACAGATGATGGCAATTAGAGGCTGAATCTCCCTGGCTCCTGGTAGAATATTGAGACAGAGCTACAGCTATTTTAAGATTTTAAGCAGATTTATACTTAGTGCTTCAAAGAAGGCCAGCCAGCAAGGAAAATATGGTAACTGTTGCTTTAAATTATAGCTATCATTACTTCAAAAGGAGATTCAATCAGAAACCACTGAAGACTAAAACTATTTACATCTCCTGACACTTAAAAGCCAGCAAGCAGTTTTAGCCTGTCAGCTTGGACAAGCTGGCTACAAAGGGAGAGAAGAAAAACATTTTCCAGGAAGCAGGAACAGAGAAGGGATATCGGGGGTCTCCCAGTTCAGAGCCTGCCTGCCATCTCTCTCCCACGACTAGGAGGGAGTCAGACTCTGAGGCTGCCCAGGTCTGCGGCAGCAACTTCCAAACTCCTGGAAAGCCCCTCTGTCCCCAGGGCAGGGCAAATGCCCTTTCGTATCTGGCCTCTGGCCTTCAGGTCCCCGCCCTGGGGACATCCTGTCTCATCCCATTAATAGCCGTCCCAGGACAGGGCTGTTCCAGGCTCAACTGCCTGGACCAGACCGGCGGGCTGGGTTATGTATCGATCGGAATCAGAGTGGTAAACAGTGGTTAAAAGCATGGGCCTTGGAGACAGGCTGCTGTGGCTTATAGACTTTGGATCATGTAATTTACGGACTGTGTGACCTTGGAGAAGCCACTTAGCAGCTCTGGGATGCGTCCCTGTTCCACAGTATTGTTGCGCTTAAGTGAGAGGGTGTATGTGATGTAACACACTCTGCCCGTCAGTAGCTTGACGCGGTAAACCCTGCTGCTCGCTCACAAGGTGATTCAGGCCGATGTTTCTTGCCTGCAGGCAGCGTTTCTCCCAGTGATGAGCCGGGGACTCGGATCCCTGTGGCCTGCAGTTAGACCACCCCCGGTTTCAGGCTGCCATGCTTTGGCCACCAGAAGGGGAAGAGCATATGCCCGGCCGAGGACACAACCTGTCCCAGTGACCCATCCCGGAAGGTGAGACAGGAGCCGTCTCAACCGCCGAGTGAGTCACCCCCTCCGAGACGCCTCCCTTCGCCCCCTAGTCTGAATTAGAGACCCCTGTAGTGCATGTCCTGGCTGGTGCCCATCTGTACTGGCTCCATCACCTAGGATGGCATTTTATAGGCAGAGGCAGAGACCACACCCCCTTGTTGACAGCTGGCTGTTAGTCTGCACCAACTTAGTGCCTGACACGCAACAGAGGTTCAGCAGACACTGCTCTGAAGAATTTAGCCGGAAGCCCCAGCACATTACTGCCCATGGCAGGTAAGAATTAGAAATGTTGTTATTTTAAAGATTTGTTTGTTTACGCATATAAGAACTGGGTGCAGGTTAGAGGTGCGGAGGGTGAGAGGACTCCCCAGAGACAGGGTAGGGCGCAAAGGAGGTGGATCCACTGAAATCCACTGCTGGGGGAGCAGCGGGGAGACAGGAGGGGGCTGCTGCGCTCTGTGGGTCACTCCCTGGCCGGGGATCGAACTTGCCTTTAGTGGCTGCGACAGCTTTATAGTGCTGTGATTTTAAGCCAAGTGCCACCAGGGAGAACCATTTTTTTTTTTTTTATATTCTTTTCAACCACCCATAATAAACCCCATCTTCTTTTAATAACAGCAACTTGCGTTCCTGTGGCAGGTTCCCTCCTCCGCTGTGTGCAGACTTGGTGAACCCCACCAAGATGCCACCCTCCTGCTCCAAATGCACGGAGCCCAGCCCAACCAATGAGACCCTCCCCTGGGACACTGACTCTGAGTGGGTCACAGAGGATGAGAGGACAAAAGAGCCAGAGCAGTAGGGGCAGCCTGGCCGCGCCCCTCAAACACCCGCGTGCACACACATACCACACACAATAACACACACACAGGCATCTGAATCCCACCTGAAAGTCCTCCTTGAGTTTAACTTCTGGGGCACAAGCTTGATATAATTTTTCTGGGCCCAGCTGGCAAGATAACGCATCAGCTTCAGAGTCAGAAGCTCGATCTCCAGCCCCCCCTCCACCCACCCCAAACCCCCTCCTTCCACCGCTTTAAGTGCAGACCCAGTGCTCCCGGTTTCCCCATGGTCCTCCCCACCCCCACCTCAGTCCTGCAGTTCTGGAGATCAAGTGGGAAAACACACCAATGTCCACATGCATTAACAGGACCTGATGCCTTCACCCCGGCTCTTGCATGTGTTAATACATGCAATACATCTAATTAAAAAGGGGGCTCCCTGGTGGTGCCGGGGTTAAAGACACAGTGCTATGAAGCTGCCTTCAGCCACTGCCTCATGAGTTTGATTCCCAGCGAGGGAGGTGACCCACAGGGCACAGCAGACCTCTCCTGCTGCTCCTCTCAGCAGTGGATTTCAGTCCTTCTGCCTGTTCTGCTCCCCACTCTGTGTCTGGTGACTCCTCTCACCCCCCTCACC
This sequence comes from Condylura cristata, assembly GCF_000260355.1. NCBI lineage: Eukaryota > Metazoa > Chordata > Mammalia > Eulipotyphla > Talpidae > Condylura > Condylura cristata. Next base: position 3,603,757 of record NW_004567140.1, on the reverse strand, counting down.
CCAGCTCTTGTATGCATAAGTAAGTCTTTAAAAAGGGAGGAGCTTGTTTTCATCACAATGATTTTCCATACTGAAGCCCGCAGGCAGACCTGTGGTCTCTCGCTGCAGACAGAACCTGTTCATGGGGCTCCTTTCCCTGGGGTAAGGGAGGTTTTAGTGGCACCCAAACTCAGAACCCAAGCTGGGGAGCCCAGCTACTCAGCGGCTTTGGACTTCTCAGCCCAGGCAACAAATACTTCACTTCCAGTCCAGATTTCTGCTCAAGAATGAGGAATGTGACAGAGAGTTTCTGTTTCTCAAAGTGGGTCTGAGTGTTCCCCAATTTTCCAGAAGGGCCTCATCACTGGCTCGAGCACACCCTCAGGCCGTTGGGGGGAGCCCTTAGCTTCAGGGAAGCCTCACTGTCTGGCTATTTCCTGAGCAGGGGGACACCGGTGAAGTGTCAAGGGGAGGGTGAGGCATCAGGCTGAGCAGAGGCCACCCAGAGAATGACGGTGCCGGGTGTGGGGGTCACAGGAGGGGTCGGAGCCTGGCCGCGGGGTAGGTGGCTTTCCACACCACAGAGCATCAGGCAGAACCAGCTCCCTGTGCTGGGTGTCTCCATGCCTCAGTGCCCAAAGCATCCTCCTCTCTCCTTCCCTACTCTGAGGCCCGGAGGCTGATGCAGATAGCAAGGACCGAGCACTCAGGGCCCCCGTCCCCCCCATCCCTGGTGCAGGAGATGGGCCCACAGGGGACCTGCAGCTGGGAGCAAGCAGGAGGCGGACAGGGAAGGGGGTGAGCAGGGTGCTTATTCTGGGCACCACCCCTGACCTTGGACGGCTCCCGGAGGTGCTTCTGCAGAGTCTTCTGGGTTCTGATAATGCTCCAGGGCACCCCAGTGTGAACTGGGCTGCCTGTCTGTGGGGCCTCACCCGCACACTTAAAATTCAGTTGCGCTGCAGGCACACGCAAAAGGGTCAATAATGGGTTTATTTACAAAAGGGGAAAGGAGAGGGAACAACCCAGAAAAGAGAGAGAGATACAAGGTCACTAGAATATCTTACCTGCTTGGCTGACTTGGAGCTCTGGTAACAAACTAACTGAAAGCCCTGAGTTGCGAGATCCTGAGAGCCATTTCCCAAGCGAGAGAGACCATTGAACAAAATGGCGCCCTATTTATCCCCCAGAGTCCCAGAATGCCTGCTTAGCTCCGCCCTTGGGTCCTCGCAGTTCTCTCCCTGGTGCTGCTGGGAGTTGTAGTTTCCAATCACTGGAGTAGGGGGCAGAGTCCAGAAAGCTGGAGTAGGGGGTGGAGTCCCCAAGACTGCAGAGTTCCTTTAAGACATCCTTCCCCTTAACAATAAGGGCTTCTCCCCTGTCCAGTTTTGGCATAACAGTGAGCTGTACTTACTATGCCAGCTGAGTATCTCTGCATCCTGCCTACACCTTTGTGACCCTTCAAGGTCTTGGCCCTTGCACCACCCTTCTCCGGACCCCGTATCCCACCACTCCCCAAGACTTCAGCATCACGTCCTCATCAGAAAGAGGCTGTGAAATACACCCTAGTCAGGAAGGACTTGGGGAAACATAGGAAGCCCCAGCCAGGGACCCCACCCTGGAAGGGACTGACGATCGCAGATCTTTCCAGCAAGGTGCTGGGAGTGTTTCCACCGTGGTGGGTACTGGGTGGCATGGGGGGGGACGGGCGGGGGGCTGAGGACGCAGCCAGCCCTTCCCTTCTCTTCTCACCACCCCAGGGAATTCTCTCTATTTCTGAGGGACCATAAAATACTCACTGACTCCAGGAGAAAATGAGGACAAAGACGGTGCCTTGCAGCAAGCACTTTGCACCAGACAGTCCCGTGATAAGTCACGGTGGATTTAAAAGGCTGCTGACATTTTCTGTTATGTATCTTTTCATTAGAGGTAACTATCACTTTAAGCAAATTGTTTCAGGGCCTGGAATGCAGCAATAAGTGATCTAATTAGTGTAGGTTGTAATTTAGGAAGGTTCATTATGTCACAGACATTATGACTCCTGAGTATTACTAAAGGACTCATTTGTAGCCCTTGAAATGATTTTCTCATGAACACACATAATGTCACCCCTAGAACTAGTGTAGATTCTTAGATGATGGGCTGGACAGCAAACCCCGGCTTTCTTGGGAAACAGGCTTCAAGATGGAAATAAACAAGTGGACAGATAATTAAAGGAAAACCCAGTTCTGACTAGAGTAACGCTGGACCTTTCTACTGCTGCCCAACGACCAATAAATCACTTAAGACAAATGTGATGTTAAGTGATAACCACGGAGCCTGTGATGTCTAAATATTTTTGATCCCATGGAGCCAGAAAGTCTGAAGAATGGCTGACTTGCACTTTTTGTTGTTTTCTTTTGTATCCTCAGTCCATCAAGAAAGCACACGGGTAATACCCATAGTCTCAGAAATAAACATGTTTCCAACCAATCCACCAACGGGTAATTAATTGTGTCATGGGCACAGCAGAGGCAAGGTAGGCATCTCCTGTTTCCGCCCCGGCGGCCAGCTAAACTACATTTCCCAGTACCCCTTGCGGTGCAGAGGGCAGTCATGTGATGAGTGCTGGCCAATGGCAGCTGGGCAGAACTGATGCTCACTGCCTGGCTTAATACATCACACCTTTGCACCGCGCGCCAAGCCTTCTCTTACCTCCACCTCAGGCACGATGCAAAGACCCAGTGGGGGCTCCATGGGCTTCGGTGGGGGCTCAGCGGAGGCAGGGGGTGGCGATGGAAAGAACCTGGATTCTGAATGACTGCAAGGATACAACGATGAAGAGTAAACTGTGTGTTAATATCACCCACGACATTTCATGGCAATTGATTGCCCCTTGTTCAGACGTCCCTGTTGGGTTTCCCATCAAGTCAATGCTTCTTAGTCCCACCCACCAAGGTCTTTTGGGGCTCGACTTTCTGTAGTTTATGTGATGAAAGCAATGGGCATCTATTCCACTCTTCTAAAGATACGTTTTTAAATTCTAGAAAATGACCACCGTCCAAAACTCTCAGCTTATAAGCCTTCACTGTCATGAATGAAGCTGGACATCGGGGTAAAGCCTGTTGGAGCTGTCCCCCGTGAACAAGAGCTGTTTATAGGGTGGGAGGGAACAGAGTCCTTTGGCGCTGCTAAGCTGGAGTCAACCGCCGCCTAGAAGGATGCAATGTTTTGCCTGGTCCAGCCTGAGTCGCATGGCCACCCCCAGAGCTCAGCGCAAAGCCAGTTCCCTCAAACCAGATGGGCTGAGCCAGGAAGAGGTGATTTTTTCAAGAAAAACCAGGATGTTCTTATCAAAAAAACGAGGGGGGGGGAGGGATGGAGATAACAATGACATACACATTCAGACAAGGAAACTAAGAAAAACTTCCTAGGGACATCGCCAAGATCAGTCAAGAGGGCAGCAGAATGACCCAAGCTCCCTGGGAGTTCAGTGTGTCCACCGGGCAGCTGACTTTGGCGCCACGAGCTTCAAACTGCCAGCAACTTTGGGTAATTATAACCACAGAGGAACCGTGTTCCCTAATGCATAGACCGTAAGCCATCAGTTGTCTGGGGGCTGCAGAGGGATTTATAAAAAGCCATCCATAATTAATAATTGGTCTGCTGCCAACTTAAGTGGTTTGGTGCTGTTAACTGTAAGTATAGTTTTAATGTAAGGAACTCGCTCCCATTAGCTGTCTTCTTTCCTGAAAATATGGTCAAGTAAAAGGCTGAGATTCACGGGGCTGAGAGAACAACCTGGCATGAGTCAGTCTCTTAGGAGCTAACCTGTGCACCAAGCTTATTCCCTATACCCGGCTGCAAAGGACGGAACCCATCTCCTGTGGAGTAACCTGGAGGGAGCCCCCCACACCCCAGAAGGAGTGGGTCCTTTGGAACCCTACTTAGTCCGGGGCTGCCTATGCAAACATCGTCTGGCCCATCTACCTCCCAGGTAGCACTTTCTAGGGAACTGTGGTAGCTGCATCTGTGATGGAGACACTTGTCACCTTTGTTCTTCTTACTGCAGAAGCACTGCTATCATGGGGCCTTTGCGGTGGCCTGGGGTTAAGTCTCAGCGCTATCATTCCTATGGCCTGAGTTCGATCCCCGCCAGGGAGTGACCCACAGGGAGCAGCAGACCTCTCCTGTTTCCCTGCTGCTCCCCTCAGCAGTGGATTTCAGTGGATCCCTCTATTCTGCTCCCTGCTCTGTCTCTGGTGAATCCTCTCACCCCCACACCTCTGGCCTACACCCCAGTTCTTCTTTGCAAAAAAAAAAAAATATATATATATAAGGGGGGGGCTCTGTGTCTTGTTAAATGCTTTGATGATCCCAAAAGGTCCCTTGGTGCTATGGATTAAATTGCATCCTTCTCTCCTAGCTCAAAAAGATTCATATGTTGGGGCCACCCTGGTGGCACAGGCGTTAGTCCCAGTGCCATCAAGCTATTGCCAGCCTGAGTCCGACCCCCACCCCAGAGGTGACCCACAGGGCGCAGCAGACTTCTCCTGACCTGCCCACGGCTCCCCTCAGCAGTGTATTTCGTCGATCTGCCTGTTCTGCTCCCCACTCTGTGTCTGGTGAAGCCTCTCACCACCCCTGCACCTCTGGCTTGTATCCCAGTTCTGTATGCATAAATAAATAAAGCTGTTAAAAAAATAATTCAGGCCCTCCTTGGTGGTGCAGCGGGTTAAAGCAC
>NW_004567140.1:3580715-3598804 GCF_000260355.1 Condylura cristata | reverse complement strand
AAAAAAAATAATAATTCATATGCTGAAGCTTTGTCCCCCTATCTGGTAGTATTTGGAGATGGGGCTTTGGGTCCTAAGGGTGGGATGCTCACTAGGGAATCAGTGTCCTTAGAAAAAGAAACACCAAAGAGGAGCTTGCTTTCTCTGTCATCGAGGGCACAGCTAAAGACCATCTTGCCAGCCAGGAGGGGCTCATAGCAGGAAGCCACTCTGGTAGCACATGGGCCTTAAATTTCCCAAGCCCCTAGAAGAGTCAGAACTAAGGCGTATTAAAGCCACCTAGTCTCGGCATTTGCAGCTCCTTGGTGAGGCCCTCTCCCCCTGCCAGTTAACCTGCTGGTGCCCGGCAGGTGGGGACAGAAAGTCCCCCTTTCCTGGCAGGGCAGTGACAGTGATGGGCGCCACAGCCGTGCTCTGGGTGACTCTTTCAAAATACCCTCAAGAATGTTCTCCTGGGCCCGTCAACAATCAGAAGTCCTCCAGCTGAGTGTAATTAAAACACACGCATGATTGAAATGTTTAATTTGGTGCAATGCTTGCATCAGCCGCTTGATAGATTGAAACAAAAGGCAAAAAAATTTTAAGTCCTCCTGGGACTCTTCCAGACTTTCTCGGCTCTGCCAGGCTGTGATCTAATCCTAGAAACCTCCTCAGGACAGTGTGGGCCCAGCTAGAGTTATTTCAGGCAGGCCGGCTGCACGCCTCGCAAGCGTCACTCCACACCTATCCTGACTCTAGACCCTTCTATCAGCATGGCAGCTGGCTTTCTGGGCTCAAGTCGGAACCCCCCACCCTCCAGGGGCATTTGGAAGTTTCTGGAAAACCCTTTGCATAGGGAGAATAGAGCACGAGAGTCCATTGGGATCCACCCTTTCTCTAAATATGAACCGGCTTTATAAAGATGTTAAGCACATTAGAAGTTTCCCCTCCAACATCCAGCTGTTTCTTTTAACTGCTTCCAGGGAACTCAGGCAGAACCAGGAATGCTGCGTGAGATTCCAGCACCGCTGAGTAACAGTCTCCGTCAGGTGCCACCTGAGAGGATCCCTCTCTCGAGGCTCTGGCCGGGCTGTGGCTGGCACACCTGCCCAGGTGTGCTGTCAGCCGAAAGCCTGTTGCCTCTTCCTGCAGCTGACTGCGCTCCCATACCACCATGCCACTCTTGCTTGTCTGCAGTCAGGCCCAGATGTAAAACAGATTACGGTTTCTGTGTTATTTTAAGAGAGAAAACAAAAACACTGGCATTGCTTCAGCTTTCCCTGCAGAGTGACTGAGCCTGTTAAAGAGAACCACGGGGTGGGGTGGGGTGTCTTACCAGAAGAGGTGGTGCCCCAAAGCTCGCGTTAGAGATGACAGCTTTGCAGGGCGGAAACATCTGGAGTGTGGAGCTGAGGCTCTCTCTCCTCGAGCTGGCAAAAAAAAACACGCAATGCCGAGCGGCTGCCGGGGTCCGAAAGGAGGTTCCAGACTTCCCAGCTCCGCTCGCCTCCTGGAGTTAATATTCCAGAGGCAAGGACTTCTCCGAACACCGTGTTCTGTGATAAGCCTTCACGTTGCTGAACGCTCGATGTTCGTGAGCAATTTAGAGGCCAAGTGCATGGAAAAGACCTATAAATAGATAATAGCACAATGGGAGCCTGCTCTGGCTGCTCTGTGGCCTCCTGTATCTGAGCAAGAGTTTCAGCGCATTCTCCTCTGAAACCCCTTCCATAAAGCTGTGCAAAAAGGCAGAGAGCAGTGGCTGGCATCCCCACCTACAATACAGAATTACTATGCCATGAGCAAGACCTTCTGGAAAATCTCCTGGGGTCTCCCATGACCGCCCCCTCCCCCCGGATGCTTCAGGCTCAAACAAGGTCATGGCCATGGTTTGCACTGACTCTAAGCCTCAGTAGCTGGGTGATTTTAAGTCAGCATCTTCTAGTCCCAGATTTCCATAGCATGGGGATGACAATCGTACCTGCCTCCTGAGGTGGTTTTCAGTAAAGGATGTCATGATCCAGAGCCATTTATTTTTTAAAGGTTTGTTTATTTATGCTTACAGAGCTAGGGTACAGGCCAGAGGTGCAGGGGTGGTGAGAGGATTCACCAGAGACAGAGTGAGGAGCAGAATAGGCCGACTGACAAAGTACACTGCTGAGGGGAGCAGCGGGCTCCAAAAATATTTAGAAATATTTTTGGAAGTGGCTGTATTTCTGGGATAAATTATAATAGATAATTAGTTTAAAAAGGGATCTAGACATATCCATTTAACTCTGTATATTTAGAAACATACATTTTTTTTTTCCAGAAAGGGTAGGCTTGTCCATCAAAATTCTACAGAGCATGAGAGAAGATCATGGTTAGATGACATTAGGGACTTTTTCCTACTCTTCTCATTACTCCCATATTTAAGTGCCCTCACACAACATATGTTTATTTCCTATTATTGAGGCAAAATATTGACAGGTGCTCTTGACTGACAAGTAGTTTTCCTCCAGGTAGTGATCAGGGATCCAGCTTTTTTTTTTTTTTTTAAATCTTGAAAGTCAACCCTCCTCCATCCTTGGGGTCCCACATCAGTATATTTAAAGAGGTCTGAGCAGGGCTGGCTGTCTTGCCTCTCTTTGGAACTGTGTCGTGGTCCTGTTTGAAACATTCTGGATTCACATATCAGAAAAGTGTCTCTGCTGTCCACGCCTGAGCACACCAGCCCTGAAGTCCCATGCTCCCTGGGAAATTGGAGAATCTCCTTCTTTGGCAACAGTCAGAAGTCATGTGGGTAACACCTAACTGTCTGTGTAGGGAGTAATGGGAATCTGAAAGACTTTACCCTGCCTCTTTCTCTGGGTACCTAGCACTTTACTCTTTCTTCATGATCAAAAATCATCTGGAGACCCAGGGTGGAAACTACTGGCACCCCCATTGTCTCTGGGTTCCTCTTCCTGAGCACATAGTCACCCTATTGTTAATGTGCTGAACTATCAGGCCTCGTCAGTGGAAGGCGAGCAGACACCTCCAGGCTCTCCTCTGCCAATCCTCCCTTGTTTTCCATGTGCCAGCAGATGGAAAGGACTCTAAGGACTAGAGAAGGGTTGACTTTCAAGATTAAAAACAAACAAACAAACAAAAACTGGATCCCTGATCACTACCTGGAGGAAAACTACTCACCCATCAAGAGCACCTATCAATTTTGCCTCAATAATGAGAAATAAACATATGTTATGTGAAGGCACTTAAATGTGGGAATAATTATTTTAAAAGTTACCCACTCCCTGACTAATGCAGGTCTCAACTGTGGGAAATTCTGCGGCAAGACTTAGCCAATGACGCAGAGCTACTTAGCTAGGCTTTTCCAAAGCTTTCAGCATTACAATCCCAGTAAAAGATGCCATCCACCAGTGCCAGATGCATAACTGGCTCTCCAAAGTCAAATGGATGACTGGAAGGGTGGATGGATAGAAAAGTAGATGGATGGGTAGATGAACTGGATGGATGGATGGATGGATGGATGGATAGATGGATGAATGATGGGTGGGTGGGTGGATGGATGGATGGAGAGGTTGGTGGATAGATGGGTTGGAGGGTTGGATGGATGGAAGGATGGATGGATGGAGGGATGGATGGATGGAGGGATGGATGGATGGATGGATGAGTGAATGGGTGGATGGATGGATGGATAGGTGATGGGTGGATGGATGGGTGGATAAATGTCATTTATCTGCTAAATTGTCTTTAGTTCACAAAGGAAGGACCAGAAATGGTTCATCTCTCCTGACAGATGGGAAGGAGCTCTGTGACCAGCTCAGAGAGATGGGCAGTTCTGGTTGGGGCTGTGGGGCCTGACCAAGGGCACTGGATGCCCGTTGGACTCACTAGGGAAATTAACACTAAGACGCCGGTGATCCCAGTGCAGTCTTCCATGACCAGGCAGCCTTCAGGACAAGACTGAACATTCACAAGCCTGGATGAGTGAGTCCGGGTCTTTGTCCTCCCACAGCTCCCACAGCGAGCAAATAAAAATCGTGTGTTTATCGTGCAATAGAGGGTGTACACCAGCTGGGGCCAGCCCCGCCCCGCTCGCCGCCTGCTTATCTACCCCTGTGGGCGCCAGCAGTGTTGCTGCAGAATGTCCAGCTCTCTGCTCTGCCCGGGATTCTCTCCGCACCAGCTCTCTGCTCTGCCCCGGATTCTCTCCGCACCAGCTCTCTGCTCTGCCCGGGATTCTCTCCGCGGGGCTGGGGGCTAAACTCCCCACACTCTCCTCTCCTCAGGGATCGCTGGGTTTTCCTCCTCCCAGGGACGCTGCAGTCTCTCTGCGTCTGGCAAGCAGGCCCTTTAAGCCTGTCTTTATGTCCTTATCAGCGCGCCACTCGGGCCGAGGTGCCAGCCTCCTTCGCTCAATTACCGTCTTCGCGGGACACAATGGTCTCTTCTGAAAGCCGAGGCTGGGCGCAGATACACACACTTTCATGGCGAGGGTTCAGAGCTAAATCCTCTTTTGATACTGTAAGAAACTCCCTGCCAAGCTGACTCTGTACCTTAGAGGGAAAAGAGCTCACCAGCGCACAAAGTCGAAATTAAATTAAAGAGGTTATTAATACCTAGTAGTTAAGGAAATGATATTTCCTTTTATTTTATTATTTCTCTCTCTCTCTCCCTCAGTGCCGAAGCCAAAATAGGCATCCTGGGTTGGCTGAAACAGCCCGGCTGCAGGTTTTTAAAACAAAACATCAGCACGATTCCTCTTGAAGAAGAGGAATCTGAAGCGGCATTCTTTGTCATCCCCTCAAAACTCAGGCCTTCCCAGGTTCCTTCTGTTAAACCTAAATGCAGTCTGTGTAATTCCTCTGAACCAGAAGGGAGTTGAAACTCAGTTAAAGTGGCAGGATGGTGGGTGGAATTTTTCTTCTCAATTTTCTAAATTAAAAAATTAGGATCACATTACTTGTATAATAGAAACTGTGTTTATGTTTAAAGAGTAAAACTCCCATTGCCTCCTCCTCCAATCCTGTGAAATTTCCCAACCAGATGTCTGGCTACTGACCATCATTAGTAATAACAGCTTCATTGTGGTTGGGTCTTTATTGAATGGAGATTGCTTGTAGCAGTAATCACAGTTCAACCTCATGACAGCGTGTCAAGTATGTGACTCTCATCACCCCCATTCCAAACCAGCTGCACCCCATGTCCGTGGCAACATCGTTCACAAAAGTCAAGGGTGGAAACAGCCCACAGCTGAATCAATAAGCACATTGTATTATCTACCCAGTGGAATATTAGTCAGCCTTCAAAAAGAAGAAAATGATAACACCTGATACAACATGGAGGATGTTATGCTTTGTAAAATAAACCAGTTACAAAAAGATAGATCCTGTCAGATTACACTTAACGAAAGTACCAAGAGCTGTCAAATCCCTAGAGACCAGAAGTTAGAATGGTGGTTTCCAGGGCCTTGGGGACTAGGGTTGGAGAGGTTGTGTTTACAAGTTGCAGAGTTTCGATTTAGCATGATAAAGATGTCGTAGAAACGGGTCGTGTCCATGGTGGCACAGCAATGTGAATGTACTTGATGCCAGTGAACCACACGTATCAAAGTGGTTAAAGTGATGCATTTTTGTTATGCAGATTCTACCTCAGTACAAAAAGAAAAAAGAAATGAAATAAAAAATAATAAAAAAGAAATGAAGACTCACAAAGAAGACATGACTCATCCAAGGGTCAAGAAGTGGATGCTGGGCCCTCCTTGGTGGCGCAGTGGGTTAGAGCACAGCACCAAGAAGCTAAAGCCACTTCAGCATGAGTTCGAGCCCCACCCCGGAGGTGACCCACAGGGCACAGCAGACCTCTCCTGACCCACCCGCTGCTCCCCTCAGCAGTGTACTTCGTCGATCTGCCTGTTCTGCTCCCCGCTCTGTCTCTGGTGAATCCCCTCACCGCCCCTGCCCCTCTGGCTTGTACCCCAGTTCTGTATGCATAAATAAATAAATCTTTGACAAGAAAGAAAAGAAGTGGCTGCAGTCCACATTTCCAAGCCAAAGCCCACCCTGCTAGGAATTTCACATCCCGGGGCCGCTGCATCCATCGGGGCCGCTTACACCCCAGGTCTTCCAGCAGCTCCCTGTCTTTGCTTAAAATGCAATCCGAGCCAGAATTCCCTTTAACGTTACAGGGGCATGTGCTGCAAATTTGAGAGACAGTGAAAACATTATGCTTCATGAAAGAAACCAGGCTTCTGGGCCACGTGCTGTTTGGTGCCATTTTATGGCAAACCCATAAAAAAGCAAATCTCTAAAGACAGTGGAGAGAGGACAGCTGTGATCTTGGGGAGCAGGAGGGCAGAAGGCACAGGCATGAATGATAAATGTGTCTAAGGAATCATATTAGGGTGAAGAAAATGGCCTAGCGCAGATTTGGGGTGACGGTTGCACGACTTGGCTAATGTACTTTCAAAAGATTAAGTTGTGTACTTGAAAAGGGTGAATTATAGGTTAGGCAAGTGGCCGCAATTTTATTTTTTAATACAGTCTAAGTTCTCACATAGCCTAGAAGGCCCCACTTATTCTTTGGGTGCTGGTTCCACTTCTCTCCCCCACTTTCTCAAGCGGCTCGAGTCACATCGGTCTCCCCCAGGACGCTCCCAGGACGCCCCCAGCACCTACTGCTGCAATACCACGTGTGTTCTCATGACTCGGGGCCCTCGCAATTGCTGTTCCGGCCCTGGATCTCCTCTCAGATACCCGAAGTGGGTATGAGCACAGGGCTTTTCTAGATCCCTGTGCCCCACTGAGCGATAAGATAAAACACGGGCCCTGCGCCTTGTCCCAGGGCAAACTCGAGTTTTCATGTCCCAGGTGAGAAGGGCAGGGCCTGTCTGAAGCCCACAGAGCTGGGCCAGAAGCTGCCTCCCCTTTCCCGTTAACCTTTGGTTTTCCATGCCCCTGGTATACCAGGCACTGGGCTAGACTCTAGGAAAAGCAATGCGCCCCTGCTTGCCCTGGATCGCCCTTGAGGACAGGATTACCCTGCTCCCCACTGTCTGCAAGCCACTGTCCCCACTGCCCCAATCCCATCCAGGGCCCAGTGGGGAGGTCCCACTTTACAGATGGGGAAACTAGGCTTTATGGAGGTTAACAGACCTGCCAGGTCCAGGGAACCCTCGTGGGGACTCCCTCTGTCTGACTTCAGGACCCACATTCTCAGCCTCCAAGCATCCACTCCCACTTGGGTGGTCCCAAGTTGCCTTTCCCCCATGCCCATGGGGGGCTTTCCTGCCCCCCTAAAATAAAGTGCTTTGCAAATCTCCCTTGATATTCTCTCCCCACAGTCTGCAAGTGGACAGACCAGGGAGGCTGCAGATGTCTAAATATCTCTTTACGGTTCTGGAGGAGAGCGGGTGGGGGAGAAGTCCGGCCACCCGGATGAGCCTGTCTGTCTGGAGCGCCCCCTCCTGGCGGGGCTGAGGCCGGGACATACTGACCGCTGAGGGGCCAGCGGGCCTCTGGCCTCCAGGTTGGCGAGTGCGCCGTCCCTGTTTGCCTTCTCCTGTTAGTAAAACGAGTTCTCTGACAACCTCCTGGCATGGAACCCTGCGGAATGGAGACCAGCAGAGAGATTGATCCCCATAAATCAGCCCAGTGAGGTCTAACAAGTAATTATGTGCCGGCAACAAGCGCTGTCCGAGAGCCGGACACGTTTTCAAGCAACAATCAATGACCAAAATTCGTGAAAAAGAAAATAAAACAAATCCCCACCGGAAATTACCGATGGGAAGAAGGATGGAAGAGGAAATAGAGGCGCGTCCTCCTCACCCCCGGCCGCGCCCCCCCCCCATGCAGCTCCCATGACGCCCCACCCGCCCTGACTCACGTCCCTTGACGACCTGTCAGCTGTATCTTTTCTAAAATGTTATTTCATTCATGATAGGTTTTTGTACTAATTCTGCCCTTTTTAAAATCACACTAAAAGATGATTCCCCTTGATTCTTGCTCCCGACTTTGCCAGCGCGCGAACACTCTGCCTGTCCCTGGGCTCTGCCCTGGCAGGTGGACATGTTTGTCACAGGCAGCTGTGCTAGAGGCTCAGGTGAAATGCAGCAGAGCAGCGTGGGTGGGGCACCAGGCCAGGTGAATCTGCATTAGCTGTACCCTCTGGCCCCCACCCCAGCGGGCCTCAGATCCCCCCAGGAAAGTTGGCCCCGCGGGGGGCCTCTTAGTCCCGGTCAGGAGAGGGACAGCTGAGAGCAAGCAGCAAAACCACCTGTGAGCTGTCCTGGTGCCTTGCCCTCGTCCTGTCCGCGGATGTCACGCTCAGGCTGCCCTCTGCTCCTAGCCTGCCTCCGATGGCTCATTTCTGAGCCACACCATGGCAATTTCATGGGGTGCAGACCCTCTCCTGTTTCACTGACGAGCAAACTGGGCACAGAGGGGCACAGCCACTGGCCCGAGGGCCCCAGTGACGCGGCCAGGGTCCCTGTAGACGTGGGAGCCGCCCTGTAGACCACCTCTCTGTCACGGCGGCCCTGTCCCTGCTCAGGCACAGCTGGGCTTGGTGTTGTCAGGGTGCATCATGGGGGGGGGGAGGGAAGGAGAGTTGCTTGGGGACCCAACCCAGCTCAGTGCCACTGGCCCACCACGGGGGGCTCCATGATGCCGCCCCCGGGCATGCGAGGCTCCCGGCTGCTCCTGGAAGCTCTAATGTGCACACGGGAGGCAATGGTGGCAGTGGACACACCCAAGGGTCATGACTGGGGGTTCGCTCAGGGACACCCACACAGGGGACACAGGCCACCTTTGCTCCTGGAGATCAGCAGTCCTTTGTAAATGGACATTTCCAGGTGGGGGACCAAAACGATGTTTCTCATTTAAAGCGTTCCCTCACCCCCAGCCCGAAGCTGCCAGCTCCTCTCCCGACACCCCACAGGGCCCCGCGGTGGGTGGGCCAGCCCAGGCCAGCCCCAGGCAGATCTGTGGCACTGGTCACAGATCCCAGGATGCCTGGAGACCAGCATGGACAGCTTTAGAAGATGCTACCGAGAGAGAACCAGCAGGGCTGGCTGCAAACTGTGCAAAGGGTGGGTGGCTGATGTGATTTTACGTCTAAAGCCACAGCGTGGCGGTGAACACCAGCAGCCGGTCCCAAGCAGCCTCTGCTGGCACGCCAGCTCCAAGCCCCACCCCTTCACCGTGGGGGCCACGCTACGGGGCCCACCATTGTCCGGACCTTCTTCCTCGGGCCCCCAACTGGCATCTAGGGTGTCTTTCTGGAGGAGAAATCTTTCTTGAGGCCCTGTGGCCCCGCCCCTGCTGCCACCATCACCATTTCTCAGTCAACGGTTAACGTAAGGCCTCCGCTCAGCGGCCCGCCCGGAGAGTCAAAGAGCAAGACTCGGCCCCCCAATTTCCCTCTTCCACCACTTGCCCCCGGCTGCGGCAGGCTCAAAGGCAGCTGCACTCGAAGTACCTTTCTTGGTAGCAACTCCCTGCGTCTCTGCCTTTTGTGCAAGTTTAATAAAATAAATTTTGAATATCAACACAGGACGGGCTATTTTTCTTGGCGGGTCCTGGGCCTGATCCATCCGCCCCTTGCAGGAGTCAAGCTCGAGACAGATCACTTTCCACAGACCATTGATATAATGCCACGAGGCTGCAGATGATTTGCTAAAATGCTCCAAAGGTATTCAAATTTCTTGAAAGAAGAAATTCAATTTATGTGCATTTATATTACAATGTCTGTCAGGAAGAAAGGTTATAATCACCAGCATATTTTAGATTTACATTTTCTGCTGCACGTGAGGTGGTATCAGAGGGAGACGAAGCTCAGAGTGGAATCGGACGCATGGTCCTATTTTCATTGCTGCTAAAAGCAGGTTTTTGAAGTTCTCGCGGAAAGCATATGTTAGCATATGTTAGGGAAATATCAAGAACAGGAGGCAGGGTGGCTGAGAGTTTAAAACATTTGTCTTTCGGCCTGGCCTCTCCATGTGGGGCACAGACTAGACTTCCCTCTACATCTCGTCATGAAGGGAAGGCATTGGGGTTTCGGGACCCACAGAGGCATAGGGACAGGGTTCAAGCTGCAGGGGTGTGTCCTGAGGGGTGCACCCTTCCTGGTCCCAGGGAGGCCCCGAGAGTTAACTCAGGGGCCAGGGAGGGCATCAAGGGGTGAACCATTAGCTCACCCGTGAAGGAAGCCCTGGTCCTGGATATCTTCAAATTACTTCCAGTGCTTTCTCCTAACCAGCTTAGGTGCCCAGGGAACTGCTGGTCTCAACTCTGACCGACGGATGGGCCAGGACAAGCAGGATTCGTGTCAACAAAAGGCTGGAGTCTCTGTTTCTTGTCTCAGACCAAAGCTGGGCACAGGCAGAAAGGGAATTCCAGTCCAGGAGGTTTGGTTCCACAGGCCACTGTGTTAATCCAGGCGGCCCTGGGCTATCCAGATGGAGACCACATTGAGATTTCTTGAGCCAGGCGCGTTCCACAAAGATCTGCTGTGAGCGGAGCAGACGCTTCTCCTGTGACAGAAAGCAGGTCTTCTGCTTCACAGCCGGTGCTCAGCGCCTGTCCTCACTGGTTTTAAATGATGCATGAAAAATACTGGAGGGGAGAAGGACAGCTCCCCAACTTCTCTTCCATGACTAAAATATCCATTTTGTTTGATGGGCATTTTTTTAAAAAAGATTTATTTATTTGTACATACAGAACTAGGGTACAGACCGGAGGCTCAGGGGTGGTGAGAGGCTTCACCACAGACAGAGTGGGGAGCAGAACAGGCAGATCGAGGAAGTACACTGCTGAGGGGAGCAGCAGGCGGGTCAGGAGAGGTCTGCCGCGCCATGTGGGTCAGCTCTGGGGCAGGCGGGAATCGAACACATGCGGAAGAAGCTTTAGCTTCTCAGTGCTGTGCTTTAACCCACTGTGCCACCAGGGAGGGCCTTGATGGGCATCTTTAACGGAATGCTGTCATTTCTTCTTTTGGGTTTCTCCTTAATGCCATAGCTATTGCACATAGAATATTTGGAAGCTATGTAGAACATATAGACAAATTAGAAAATAAAAGAAAATTAAAATCAATCTTCAATCAAAGTCTCTTCATTTTATCTGAGTGCTAGCTATTCTTAAGCTTTTGCTATAGTCTTTCTATATATTTTAGACACCCATGTCCTATATAAAACTTATTTTATGTAAATAATTATCTTTTCATAAACGTGAAGGAGTACTAAGTTGCCATTCATATATTGGCTCACCACAGATTTCAGGCGTC
The DNA here is from genome assembly GCF_000260355.1 of Condylura cristata. Lineage (NCBI taxonomy): Eukaryota > Metazoa > Chordata > Mammalia > Eulipotyphla > Talpidae > Condylura > Condylura cristata. The sequence goes on along the minus strand of NW_004567140.1, from coordinate 3,587,560 downwards.
TTTTTTTGTATCATTAACTTGTTTTCTACAACTCCTTTTTAACAGCTGCATACCAGTCCATGCTGGGACCATACTTCATTCAACCAAGCCTGTAGGTTATCCTGCATCTCTCACTAATATAATTGATGCAATTGTGTATGTCCTATAATTAAAGCTTTGCTCACACATCTGCCGTTACCTGCTTAGAACAAATTCCTAACGTGATATGTGGGGGATGTGTGTATTTTCAATTCTTTTAGTCAAGCAATGGCCATGTTTTGTCCAGAAACGTTGTACCACTTACTGTTTCCATCAACAGTGTGTAAGCTTCCTGTTTCACTGACCTGAACTTTGACTTCATTGGCTAAGAAAGTCTCTGAATGGTTACTGTGCAGCAGGGAGAAAGAGACACAGTGTTTTCCTGGGAGCTTGGGGGTAGTGGGGGAAAAAAAAAAAACACCTCTAGTTAATGAAAGAGCTGGGGACAGCTGATGGGCGAGAGAGCCCACACGGAGGTGTGCAGGTGACACCTCTCATTCTTTGGGGTGATAGGAAACCTAAAGTTCCTATTTCATTTTCTGATCCTCCAGAAGTAAGACATAGATTCTTGGCTAGGATGTAACAATAAAAAAGGAGAGCTTTTTTTGGTGTGTTTTGAAAGAAAAAAAAATACCAAAATAGGAGTTGAATGAATAATGTGATATAACCCTCCTCAAATCTACAAACAAAAAGACATGGAGAAGAATGTTTGGGCAACTGAAAGGAAATAATTGACCTAAAACAAGAAGAATTCCGTGTTTCTCATGGCTCGGCAGGCTGCCTGGGCAGTGTCTCTGCTGTTCTGTCTAGATTCAGTCACGCCACTAGTCAGCCAAGGGTTCAGCGGGACGGAAGGTCCCTGATGGCTTCACCCATGCTGGCTGCCTGCTGGGGTCACGCCAAGTCACTCTCGCCCTCTGGAAGCTAGACCAGCTTCCTCGCCTGGGGAGCTGGGCCCCCAATAGATCTGATACAGATGTTCCACAGCCTCTTAAGATCAAGGCTCCATTCTCGCCCATCTTCACTTTTTTTTTTTTTAAAGATTTATTTATTTATTCATACAGAACTGGGGTACAGGCCAGAGATGCGGAGGGTGAGAGGATTCACCAGAGACAGATTGGGGAGCAGAACAGGCAGATCAACGAAGTCCACTGCCGAGGGGAGCAGCGGGCGGGTCAGGAGAGGTCTGCCGCGCCCTGTGGTCACCTCCAGGGCAGGCGGGAATCGAACTCATGTGGAAGCGGCTTTAGATTCTCAGTGCAGTGCTTTAACCCGCTGTGCCACCAGGGAGGGCCCCATCTTCACTTTTAAAGGTCATGTTTACTGTGAGAAGAAACATATCCCAAATGAATGGATCAAACAATTGTGGTTTACACACACACTGGAATACTACTCAGTGATCCAAAAAAAAAGACGAACTCGGGCCCTCCCTGGTGGCACAATGGGTTAAAACGCAGCACTAAGAAGCTAGCTACAACCACCTCAGCACGAGTTCAATCCCCACTCTGGAGGTGACCCACATGACACAGCAGACCTCTCCTGTCTCCCCACTGCTCCGCTCAGTAATGTACTTCTACCTGTTCTGCTCCCCACTCTGTCTCTGGTGAATCCTCCCACCACCCTTGCACCTCTGGCCTGCACCCTGGTTCTGTAGGCATAAATCTTTTACCAAAAAAAGGAGACAAACTTGTGCCGTTTGTGGTAACTTAGATGGAGGTGGAAAGGATGATGTTAGCTGAAATAAGTCAGAGGAAAAAGATAAATGTTAGATGGTCTCACTTGTAGGTAGAATAGAAGCCAAACAAAAGGTCAAGCAAATGTCCAAACTGGCCACTGACCATAGATCTTAGACATTCAGCAAGGGAGGGGGAGGAAGAGGGAGCAAAATAGGGAAGAACCCCAGGAACTATGGTGATGGCTCATGGGTGACATGATGGTGGGAAATTATGGGGACTACAAGGATGTAAGAATAACATTAGTTAATAAAAAATTTTATATATGTCGCTGGAACTGTGTGTAATTGTGCACTTGGGTGATGAGTCCATTCATAACCATCTTCCATCCCCAGAAAGTTCCCCATTTCCCAAAACGAAGCTCTCCCCATGAGCACGGCATTCTCTCGTGCCTGCCCTGGGTGGCCACCACTCAACGTCCTGCCCGTAGGAGCCCCCTGGGCACCTCAGAGAAGTGGATTCATACACTGTCCCTGTGTGTCTGCCTTATGACACTTGGCAGAACATCCATGTTTCGGGAGGTCTCAGAACGCCCCTCCTTTTGAAGGCTGAGTAATGTTCCATGCCATTGGGTTCTGTCTGTCTCCTGACAGCATGAAGCATCACCTCGCTCTGCCATGTCCCATAGGTGAAAGCCAGCCCCACGAGCAGCCCAGACTCAGGGGTGGGCGACCCAACTGCCAAGGGATGGGTAGCCAGCAGCGTGAGCCCTTGCAGCCCCCAGACGCAGGGAGGCCATTTTGCCACGCCTCGCTCCATAGCAGCGAATGAGACTGCCGATGCCCAGAAAGCCCATGTCAGAGACTCTGTGAAAGGCACTGTGTTTCGAGCGCTAAGTCCAGAACATCGGTTCAAAGTATAACTTGCTTATGCCCAGGAAGGAGAAAGCGGGCCTGTTGATGACACACGAGGCTTGGAGTGGAAGGGCTGTGTCTACCCATTCAAAGATGTGATGAACGGAATAGTGTGTTTATGAGTCAGACGGAATGAAGCTCTGCGCGATAGGGCGACGGCCACGAGGCAGGTGAAACTGTTGGGGAAATGAGCTGGAATGGAAGCGGAGGTCTGAGCCCTGATCTCTGCACCCCGCCAGGAAGGCGAGCTCTCCCATAGCAAAATGCAAACTTCGATCTCTCTCGTGTGGTGAGCAGACAATGGGCTGTTCCTAAAAGTCATTAAAAATATGCGAATGATGGCTCCTTCCTCCCTCCCCGATGACCGCCTTCAAGTAGCCCTTCCAGCGGCCAGGTCTCCCCTTCCCCCCATCTGGGGTCACTGACAAAGCTCTCGCCTTTGCTTTATCTGATCTCTCGCTGGAGTCCAGCCAAGCGCCCCCAAAGACGAAGAGCTGACTCTACCAGGTCGCTTCCTGGTGCATTCTGATTTCAAAGTGCACATGGGTTCTTCATGCGTGTTAAACAGTAACAAGGCCCCGGCAGAAAGAACCCAGCTGCCCCTGCCTCCTTGCTCTGTGTTATCTGCCCTCGCCCCTACAAGGGGTGGATGAACAGAGGCCTGCAGAGGACGGTTCGGAGCAGAAGGGAGGCCACCCCTCAACCCCTGCACCCCACTCAGAGGACCCTGCCTTACCAGGCCAGACAAGAGGGGCTCAGCAGGGTCTTTACCTGCAAAGTGAGGTGGATGCCAGGGGGTTCTGGGGGTGGGGAGGCCGGCGAGGCCGGTGCATGAAAGGCCACATGGGGCATGGTCTCTACCTAAAGCTTTGGTCCCTTGTCCACTGTGGATTTTGCATTTTCTGTGATATTTTCAAATGCACGAAAGTATTAACTGGTTAGCAACCGTCATCATGGCCAGATGCATACTGGGAGGGCAGAAGGCCCGTTTTTCCCAGGCTAGATGAGGTCTCTCGTTTGAAGTTGCTGTCCCCAGGAATGATGTGTCCCTCCCTGAGGCCCCCACACTCAGGTCAGGGCATCTGCTCACTTTCTCCTCCCAGGGAGCCAGCTGTGGAGCACGGCCTTGTGCGTCTAGGGAAGCTGCTTGTTCATCCTCATCTCCCCTGCCAGGCCGACTGGCCCAGGACCCCTCATTCTCTGCGCCCAGACACCCCAAGAAGCAGACTCCCCAAGAAGGCCCGGGAGATGAAAGACCCGGCCATTGGGGAACGCAGGAGCAAAGCCATGGTGCCCAGCTCTGTGGAATGCCAGACCCCACTGCAAACCCACTCGGCCTCCACACCCACATCCCAGCACTGGGCGGCTGAGCAAAGCAAAGGGCAGGGCCAAAGGCCGGCACAGAGAAATGCCCAGAGCCTGGTCACATCGTCATGTGGGCAGCTTTTTCTTTCACATGCTAGAACCGCAAGACAGTGCAGAAGACCCAGAGCTTCTCACTCCGCACCCAGACACTGGGGCCTGGGCCCTTCTGTGCTGTGGGACTGACCTGCGCCCTCAGCTGGAGCAGTCCTGGGCCTCTCCCCACCGTGTGCCTCGAGCACTCGCCACGTGACAGCAGACAGATGCACCAGACACGTCCACAGCTCCCAGGCTCAGAATATTGATGTAACCCATGGACCAAAATTTTTTTTTTAAGGAAAAATGAATGGTCCGTATGTTCTTACTTTCCCAGTTGTTTGCAGCATAAATGATTCAAGGTTGGGTGGGCAAATATTAGAATCGGGCCTCCCTGGTAGTGCAGGGCTGAGTCTCAGCATTATGGGGCTGTCTGTAGCCTCTGCAGCACGAGTTCGAGCCCCGGCGAGGGAGTGACCCACAGGGCGCAGCAGACCTCTCCTGCCTCCCCGCTGCTCCCCTCAGCGGTGGATTTCAGTGGATCTGCCTGTTCTGCTCCCCACTCTGTCTCTGGCAAACCCCCTCAGCCCCACACCTCTGAACTGCACCCCAGTTTTCATATGCATAAATAAAATAAATCTTCAAAGAGTAAAATATTAAATAAAATAATAGCGGCAACTTTTTGCTAACAGCTGACATCACCAGGGGTCTGCTGAGGTCCAGTGGACACTGGACATGGCCAAGCCCAGACAGAACCCCGGGCCAGTGGCGGCCCTGCCGGGCAGCTGCTATTGGCCCCATAAGGAAACTGAGGCTCAGAGAGATCACGTGGCTTGTGCGGCCTGAAACACCCAAGACCGCAGGTCCGGGGCTCCATAGGGACACCTGAGTCCAGAACAGTCCTCTGCCGCCTCTTTCCTGCAGCATCTTTCAAAAATCTCTGAGTTCTCGTTCCTCGCGGAATGCTCCCCACCCTCTCAGCCTCCAGCCCTCAGCCCCCAGCCCCCACCAAGAGCTCGAGAATGAAAATAGCTGAGAAAATAAGCTGAGTGTCTAAAACCTTCCATCCAAATGTCTGGAAGGCTCTTGAACGGGTGATTCAATTAAGAAAAAGTATGCTTAAACAGAAAGTGCCCCTGCCAAATTGAATCCGTGTTCATCGTGTTATTTTTGGATGGAGCAAAGGCCCTCCGTGCGGGCTAAAGCTGAGACGATGCGTCCCGAGAGCAGAGAGCGGCACGCAGGCTGCTGGGCCCAGGCCACAGGCTCCTGCCTCTGTACTTAATTCCTAAAGCTCCCTTAAGAAAACACGTCCACTTCGATGGTGCAGGGCCATCCGGCCTCTGCAGACTCTGGAACGAAGAAGGGGCGGGCAGCAAGCTCATTGCCACCGGTCTGGTCCTGGCTGCCGGCCGCAGCGGGGGCACTCAGAGTGGGTAGAGACGCAAGCTCAGACCCACTGAGCCAGAAACTCGGGGTCTGTGTTTTCATGAGTCCGCCCGGGGCGCTGATGCCACCTGCCTGCTTCCGCACTGAGCCTCTGCACTGGCCCTCTCGAAGGAGGAGCCGTCTCCTCTTTTGGCCAACGAGCAGTGAGGTCTGAGAAGCGAAGGGTTCTCAGCATCACGAGCATTCAGAAAGCGGGACGAGAACAAGGAGCTAAAGGAAAGGCTGAAGGCGCCAGGTGCAGGTGTGGGCCTGGGGGCACCCGGGCTAAAAGAAACCCAAGTCTCTTCTTTGTCCTCTACCTGCAGCCCCAGAGTCGCCAAGGAGACCTTCTAAGTCGCAAATCAATGATGTTGCTCTGTTCAGAGTCGCTCGCCCCCACCCCCAACCTCAGGCTGAGGTCTGAAGCTCCAAGCGTGCCCCGCCGTCAGCTGGCACCACCAGCCACCACATCCGCTTGGTGTCAAACTCCCCCACTCCCACAATCTGCCCGGCCCCTCTAGCTCTCGGACACAGGACGCCTTTGCTTCTGCGTGGGCTGATTCATAGGCCCGCACATCTGAGCCCTCACGGAAATCAAGGGCAGTCTGTACCTGCTAATCGCTCCACCCAACTCTAGTCAAAAAAAAAGTCCGGGATCTCCCTGGTGGCGCAGCGGGTTAAAGCGCAGCACTGAGAAACTAAAGCCGCTTCCGCATGAGTTCGATTCCCGCCTGCCCCGGAGGTGACCACATGGCGCGGCAGACCTCTCCTGACCCGCCCGCTGCTCCCCTCGGCAGTGGACTTCGTCCATCTGCCTGTTCTGCTTCCTGCTCTGTCTCTGGTGAAGCCTCTCACCCTCCGCATCTTTGGCCTGTACCCCACTTCTGTAAGAATAAGTAAATAAATCTTAAAAAAAAAAAAAGTCCATTCGTCTTCCACTTTTTCTGAACTTAAAGTTTAAAGGTGCAAGTTTGAGCAAAGCCAAGCATTTCAACAATGGACACCAAGGAGCCAGTCACCAAAAAAGTTGGCACCGTGTGTCACACTTAGCTGGCAGCGAGCAAATTTGGGGGTTTGGGGCCTTATGCTGGGGGAAAATTAATGACCCTGTACCCCACCACTCCAAGCCCCGGGTCCCCCCCTGGCATGCACCTCTGTTTTACACTCCATGGGCACCCGCTCATTTCCAGGTTAATTGCAGGTTAATTTCCTAATTGCTGCGATGTGGAATCTCTGAGTGGCCCTGATTTCACTGCTCAGAAGCTGCTGCCCATTTTCTTGAAGAAAAATTCAGGGCGCTCGCTCTGGCCCTTACTCATGAATAAAGATGTTTGGTAATTATCACCCAACCTGCTTTAATATTTAGCCAGCACCTTGGTCAGAGAATTCTCATTTGTCATTGACTTTGTTTTTA
>NW_004567140.1:3577925-3580615 GCF_000260355.1 Condylura cristata | reverse complement strand
GCCTGGGGGAGTCTCCCTTCTGCTGCATCGGGGCTAGCCTGGCTGGGCAGGGGCCGAGGATCACAGGGGCTCGAACCCTCAGCCACCACGGCTGGTAATGGGGGGCCCTGCGGGCGTTGTTCTTTTTCTCCCACCCCAAGTGGGAGGCTGCGGTGGAGTCAGCAGACACAGCTGAGCTGCTTGCATCGCCCGGACACGCGCCTCTCACTCATCCTCCGCCTCTGCTCCCCTCATCCCTGTGCCACAGCAGCCCAGGGGTCAACTTCAAACAAAAATCAAGCCAAGTCACATGCTCATGCTCAAATCCCCCAGGGCTTCCTAACGCCCTGCGAACACCCACAACTCTGCTGGGGCCCGTGAGTCCCTGCGTCCTCTAGTTTCTCCTCTGCGCCGTTTCATCTCCATTCCTCCACACGCAGGCCTGCCCTCCCTCCTGGCCACGCGGCAGGCGTCACAGCACAGGGCCTCCAGGCTCAGGGCCTTGGCACAAGCCCGGACCCTGCCCAGAATGCTGTGGCTCCAGATCTGTGCGCTCTGGCCCCTCGTTACGCAGCTCTCAGCTGAAATGTGCCCTCCACAGCGAGTCTCGCCACCCAGCGGAGTGGGTGGGCACCCCAGCTTAACTGCTAGCACCACAGTTAGCGCTGCCTCCCCCCGCTTCATTGCTGTGGCTGCTGTGTTTGTGCAGCCTCCTACACGGATATATATATATATATACATTTTTTAAAAATTTTTTTTCCCCCGAAGTAAGCTTGCATTAAACCATCACCATGCTTTCTACGGTCTAGCACGACTTGGTTATATCTTTTTTCCAACTTTCCAAATCCCCAGAGCAACACCCCAAGACTTGGGGGACCCGCTCAAGGCAAGACATGCTCCCTGGCACCCGCCACTTGGGGAGCCACCGTCAGGGGGGACACGTAGGAGTAGCAAGAGCCGCATACACCACACACCCAAGAGCAGCCCCACAGCCGAGCCAAGCAGCTAACGAACTGGCAAGGGGGTGGCTGGGTCCCTGCCAGCTCGCGGTGAAGTGACACATGTTTTTGCTTTAAGTGATCAGTTTTTACTTTTAACGTTGAAGATTAAAATTAAGTGCATTACCATAGATCAGTTTACAGGGATTTGGTACATCTGTTTTGGAAATGTAAAACAAAACTGAGTAACCTCATTATATATATTAGCAGAACGGGAGTTTCGGTATCAATAACGGCCTAGACGGCCTCCACGCTCCATCCACAGCTCCCCATTCCTCCCTCTTGGTGGGGAAGACATCATCTGGCAAGGCTGGTGCAGAACTACCCTCTGAAGATGCAGGGAGGCCCCCGAGCCCCGTCCACAGCTCCTGGTGGCCGCCCCAAAGCGGGAGACCCCCAACCCTCGCCCCCACCCTCGGCTCCGCCCAGCGCAGGGCACTGGCCACGGCTCTTGCACTGACCCCCGAGGTCCAGCCCGAGGAAGAAGACTGGCAAGTTCCAGGAGAGTCTGGGTAATGAGCGAATGGTTTCTGGTTTGCTATTTACACTGCTCTCTGGGAGAGAAAACAAGCCTTCCAGCCGAAGTACTCCAATTTCTACTATTTATCCAAGATTACACATCTAATCCCATAATAAAACACCATCCCTGCCCAGAAAGCAGAGTGATTGCCTGCAGATGTGTCGGGCCCCAACATCTGCACATCCAAATGACCACCGTAGTGATGCTTCACCTCCTCGGGTTGACGGCCCAAGCAAGCACAGAGGCTGCGTCGGAAAGCAGCGTGACCAGCCCTTCGATGGCCACTGGCCACGGCGGGGCGGGGGCTGGGCCTGGGCCTGGGCGCAGCGGAGGTAAACAGCCCCTGGGCGTGGCTTCAGGAACACCTTGCAGGCTGCTGAAGTTTGGCCTCCCCGGCACGCCATCCCTGCCACAGGAAAATAAAATGCTTTCCTAATGGTGCTTGGCACGGCGTCAGGAAAATACCTCATCTGAATTTTTATTCAGCTGACAAATGATGTGTTTCTCTGCCTTTATCTGGCTGCGTCTATTAAATATCTGGGGGCGGCAAAGATTTCTTAATTTGCTCGTTCCTCTTGGTACCATTCAGAGGGAGAGCCGAGGATGGGAACGTCTCAGGAGGAGAGAGAGAGGCCTACCTGCCCAGCGCGAACCCCTGGAAACGGTGGGGCCCCGCTGGATCGAATCCCACAGTCATCTCAGCGCCCCTGGATTCGTCTGTGCATATACAGTTTAAAAATGTAACCCAATCACCAGCCCCCCGGGCAGTCTGTTTATTATTACTTTTGATAGAAGGGTTCATAACATCCTGTAATGATGTGCATTTTTTATTCCGTTTGGCTACTAGACACCGAAACCATTTGGGACATTTATTAAAACGCATTCAGCCGCTCTTTAGGCTGAGGTTAATGTGGGGTTTATGCCTCTGCGGCGCCCGCGCGGGGCAGCCATAATGCTTGTTTAGTGCTCACTTCACATACAGCACGGTCAGCTAGAAAAATCGAAGGAAGCGCAGAATGGGGGTGTGCTTTCCTCAAGTGGGGGCTGCGCTGGGATGCCAGACGAGGAGGGCAAATTTATCTTAATGGAAAATCTAATTTTCTGGTTGCATGAGGTGGACTGAGGCTGGGCGCCTCCCAGAAGCCCACTTCGACAGACCCGGGCCTGACCGGCCAGCCAAGGGGGTCCTGGCC
>NW_004567140.1:3569366-3577825 GCF_000260355.1 Condylura cristata | reverse complement strand
ATATATATATGTATAATTTGATTAAAAATAAAGCTTGTAAAAAATAAAATAAAGTTTCTGGGAAGTTGGCCTGTAGACTCCTCTCTCTCCCTACCCTGAGATTAGTCTGGAGTCCTGGTGTTAGCAGGTGGTTTGTGTAAACCTCGCTTGTGTGAGTGCCAACAAACCTAAAGCCCCTCTCTCTGTGAACCCCGAGCTTGACCCCTGCCCCAGCTTCCTGTCCGGCCCATCACCACCCCCCCTCCATTGCCTTTTCCTTTTCAATTCACACAGCACAAACCGCAGCAGCGGGTCATCAGAGAGCTGCGGAAGAGGCGCAAACCTGACGGCCAACCACCTCTGAAAACGGGTCTTCCGGCTCCCAAGGGCTCTCCCTACATGCCCGTGGCTCGTTCGAGGAATTACTCCCAGGCACCTGGCACCGTACCCCCAGTCTGTATGTCAGAGCCGACCTGGAGGGGTGTTTTGCTTACTTACGCGGATGATGAGTTTTTTCACAGGTGCAAACAAGAAACTTGGGCGAAGCCTTTGGGTGATGGGAGAAGCGCGAGGACTTTATTATTGGTGTCTGGGGAGGGGGGGAGAGGAGGAAGGCCGCGGGGGGTCCCTCCAGTTAGCCTGGGGCGAATGGCAGATGTCAGAGAGCAGACAAGGGGCCTCTGAACACCCAGAGCTTTGCACTGGAAATAATCCAAGAAATTAAATTAGAAATGGCAGAGTCGTCTGGGTGCTGTTCCCTGAAAGTAGGCTCAAAGTTAGCGAGAGTAGAGGGCTCCCTCTGGCCTGGGCATGGGCACCACCCGCCACAGTCCCGGAGTTGGAAGGCCTTGCCCTCACCGATGAGACATCGGGGCAGGGAGGGGAGGCCGCAGGGCAGCGCTGGGAATGCAGCCGAGCACGGCTGACACTGTCCGGCGCCCAGCGAGCTCGCTAGCTGCTGTGTCCTGCTCTCACCTTGAGATTAAGAAGCAAGTGTTTTCCAGTGTTGGGAGGGAGATGCGCTGGACTATGGTGATGGCACATGGGTGATGTGGTGATGGGAAGCCCAAGGGGATTGCAACTGAGATGGAAAAATGCACAAAAATATGTAAAAATAAACTATTATAAAATAAAATAATAAATTAAGGGAAAAAAAGAAGTAAGTGTTTTAAAAACACAACTGCATTGCAGAATCACTCAGGGTGCTTTAATTTTTTTAAACAGCACCTGCACCCAGATGCCAGCCGGGGGTCCATTAAATCGGTATCACCACCAGTGGGTCCCCAGGTATTTTTCAAAAGCTTTCAAAGGGGGAATCTAATGTGCATGCAGACTCTGCACGCCCTACAAGAGACCCGTGCAGCAGCCCTCAAAGTGGGGTTCCCTGAGCAGCAGCAGCCTCTGGGAATTGGTTAGAAATGCAAATGCCAGAGCCCAACCCTAGATGTACTGAATCAGAAGCTTGGGCAGGGGGTGGAATCCAGCCACTGGCGTTTAACAGCCCCTGCAGGTAATCCTGAAACGTGCTAAAGCTCAGAAACACAGCTCTGGAGATGCAGATGCTGATCTCTCCCAGACCCCGATTCCCATTCTCTTGGGTACCCCCGAAGTGAGACTGTAGCATCTCAGAGTATTGTAGGCTTCGTTTGCCCTTGCGGCTGCAGCATTTGACATTCCCACCAGAAGTGTCAAGGGTTCCAGTGGTGCCACATCCTCCCCAGCTTTTGTCTTTTGTTGCTGTTGTCTTTGCTGGTTACACTGGTCATTCTAGTGTGTGTGGGAAGAGAGCTCACTGTGGTTTGGATTTGCTTTTCCCCCACAGTTGTACAAATCCTGTTGGCTACTTGTCTATGCCTATGTCCAGTGAAGCACTGGTAACAGAAAACCTTATTACCCATTCACAGATGAATAAATAAAAAAATGTAGCACACACACATGGTGGAATACTATACAGCCTTCAAGAAGGGTATTAACACAACAGGCAACAACATGAATGGACTCTGAGGACATCCACAGATAGAGAGGAAATCAACCAGATAGAGAAAGCTATGCTACTACTTACCTAAGATAACTAAAACAGTGGAAATTATAAAAATAGAAGGCTGGAATGGTGGTTATTAGGGGCTGTGGGGGGGGGGTTATCAGGGGCTGAGGGAGAAAATAGGAAGTTATACCTAAAAGGGAAAGATATGTAAGCAAAATAAGATGAATAAACTCTACAGATAGGTTTAAACCATCGTACCTAAAATCAGTAATCACAGACTGTATATTTAAACTGATTGAGAAGGTAGATTCAAACTGTTTTTATAACAATAAAGTAAAAATTAAAAATACTGGCTTTAGGATATAAACTCCCAGGGACCCGGTAGGTCTTGTGCACTGTTATATTCCCAGCACCTAGCACCAAAATACCTATAAAATGAATGAATGCATCTTGCAATACAAGCTCGGTGGGTTTCCATAACATTCAGAAAACGTGACCTGCTAAGTCTTTGATCCTACTTTGCAAATTACTTAAGCATTCACTTCATTATCTATATTGGCAAGATTAAAATCTTCGCGGTGCAAAAAAAAAAAGCTCAGCCTGTTGATTTCCAAACAGGCTACAGAGACAATGAAATTAATACCCACCACAGAGGTAACTGCTGGCCGGCCCTGGTATTTGAAATCTCTATTAAGTAGGCAGGTAGCTAACCTGCATGGTTGCTTTATTTTCTGCCATCATACCCCCAGAGGGTGGAAGCCTCCCCATTATTGACAAAGACAGGAGACTTTACCTCGCTGTTGAGTCCATTTTGCATGCTTCTACCCAACACCCAGACAGAACTGTTTCTGAATCAGAGAAAATTAACTCTCCTTCCAGCTCTACTCATTAAACAATGGGAGTGGTCCACTGTTTCTGCACGATTCCCTTTCTACAGCCTGAGCACAATTTTTACTGTGAGTGAAAAATAACGTGGGCTCACTCACCAGGACTGCAAGGCGCAATGATTAAATTTGTCCTCACAATTAATGTGTCTGTGATTGGCAGAGGAGAGGCTGGGAGGCTGGAGAAGATGGTGTTATGGAGCCATCGACGATCAATGGTAAGAAGGTGACCTGACACCACAGTCAGTCTGCTGCAATTGTAATCAATATCACTCTGGCTTCAGCGAGCCCTCTCAATGTACACTGCTTCATCCCGATAGAGTTTATTCTTGTATAAATACCTTAAATAAATAACACTAGGAGAGCACATCAGGATACTTTAAATTACATCCATATCATGCAAAGGCAAAAGCTAGATCCACTGGGGAGAATCTGTCTCTCACAGCCAAACAAGCTTCTCTTTTAAAAACCTCATAATTGGTTATTTACACACTGCACAACTTTGCAAGTATGTCGCCTCCTGATTATCATAAGCATTTCCAATTTGACAGAAACTGACTACAGTGGCTGTACAAGCTCTTCTCATTTCCAACGCCCCTAACTGGAGATGGCGAGTCGTAAGGATTTATCTGTCTGTGATTTGAATAGGATAATACCTGTACCACCGAGAAGCCAAGGCCATTTTGTGGGAACGTGTGTAGTCTTGAAACCCTGGCTGACACTCTTTAGGAATCCTAAAAATTAAAAGGGCCAAGATTCTGCTGTCATTCTTCCTCATGCTTCTCCTGCTCAGGGGAAGGGAGGAGAATTTTCTGAGCGGCTGTGCTACAGAGAAGACTACATTGATGCGGTCCAGTCTGATACAGTGGAAGCAGCATCAATTACATGCAGATCAATTTAATCACATGCAACCCAGAAGATTGAAAACAAAAGCCGCTCCCAGCTGCCAGGCCCACACTGGACCTGCAAGGGTGCAGAGGTGCAGGTTCCCCATACGAGCCTTCTTGCAAATGCTCCATGGACAGGTCTCCCTCCTGGGGAAGCGCCCAGAACTCCTCACAGCCCCACACCCACACGCACACTAAAGCTGCCCACTTCCCCCAAGTCCACGGCCGCCCAGACCTCATCACCTTGATCCCACGCTACTGAGATTCCTCCCCAGAACATCCTGATCCTGCTTCAATCTTGCCCACCCCAAACCCAACCCAAATGGTCTTTTCTGAGTGTAAATCAGCTTTGGACACAACAGGAGTTTTCAAAACTCCCCTGTGTTTTCCCAGTGTCCTTGGTATGGCTCTGGGGGGAATGCGGGTGGGCTCTGGGGGAAGCGGGGTGGGTTCTGCAGGAAGCGAGTGGATTCTGCTGGAAGTGGGGTGAGTTCTACAGGAAGTGGGGTGGGCTTTGCAGGAGGTAGCCCCAGCCCGGCGATCCAACCTCTCGCAGGCTCCTGGCCCACCCAATCAGCAGGTCTCCACACCATCCTCGCTTGTGTTCCTTGAACATGCTAAGTTCAGGGCTTTTGCCCAGGCTGTGGTCTCCATCCAACTGCTCTCTATGCTTCTTCCCCTGCACATTCTCAAGGTCAGATTATGCCAGGATATGCTATATGACGTGATGCATGAGATACGCTGGACCAGCCCATATTATTTATGTGAACATCCATCTATATCTGTATTTACATCTACAGATGCCTCACATCTACCGCGACCCTGACTTCCTAATATCACTTCCCAGCCTGTCTGTCTACCCCGACATTCTCTGGCACATCACCACAGCCTGTTTCCCTGTAGCCTGATCTCATTTGTGGATGTGCTTTTGTCCTCTTCCCGCCAGGATGTTGGTTCCTGGGGGCAAAGATTCCTCTCCTGTTTATTTCCCTAGCCACAGCATCTCTGGTCTGGGACATAGTAGGTGCTCCAAGAAGGCCTCTCAGTGATCAGATGCCCGTCTGCCCTAAGTCCTGAGTCCATTCACTGGCCACCAGTTATTTCCTCCATCTGCAAGACTGTGAAATGCATCCTTCGTCACAAAGTTCCCTGAGCAGAAATACTGGCCATGTTGGGCACCCACATCTGGGCTCTTGCTTCTGCTGTTTCCTGCCCCTGCCCCGTCCACGCCTCTTCTGCTAGCTTGACTCCTTGCTCTCTGGAGCTCCCTTATCACATGCACCACCAAGGGACAGGTCCCCAAGCCTCTGAATCCCTGCGTAGGCCAGCCCATGGGCCTTTCCTCTGCCCCACCCCATCTGGTACCTTCTGAGTCCTTCTTCCATCTGCCTCTGTCTGTGGATGGAGCTTCCCTGGCACCTTCAGGGTCTCTCAGGAGGACTTTCCCACACCTAGCATCCTTATCAGTCCTCACTCTGGTCAACACGATGGCCAAGCACAGCTGCTGTGGAGAGGAGACGGGCCCCAGCTTGCCTACCCCAGCCTGGCTGTCTGGCTTGTGTGGTGCTCAGAGCACAGACTCTGCAGGGGAGAGCCAAAGTGCAGCCCTGAGGGTCACCCCACTCCCCACAGTGGGGCCTCAGCTAGCAAAGCCTCCATTTCCCACCACTAACATGGAGATTGGTAGCTAAATGAGGTTCATTTTGATGAGGTTTGGAAGATGTCTGACCTGTTTTACTGCTCAGGAAAAAGCAAGAACACAAACAATGTCCATTCTTTTGTTGACCTTGGTTTGCTATAGGTGGTACCCCATTATTAAATTCTTTCCCCCACCTCCCACACCTCCCAAGTGTGACCAGAGGTCTACCTGTAACTTCACTCCAGAAGACAAGAGCAGGAAACATCCCTCCCCCACCCCAGCCTATCATGTGATCCCACACACCCATGGGTCCATGCAACCTCTTTCTGCACCTAGAGTGTGAACAGACAATTGGGCCGGTTGCTTCTGTTCCCAGGGCAACTGGTCTTCCCCTCCCTTCTCTTTGAATCCCAGGACATCATCTGTCCCAAAACCTGGGAAGTCAGCCTAAGAAAAGGAAAGGGCAGATTTAATCTCTAGCAGGACACCCCCACCCCCACCACCCAAACACAGGGAACATCACAAAAAGAGCTTGCCCGGCAAGGGGCAGGATGACCTGGGCCCACACAAGAGATAAACACAGCATCACAACTCTGTCCCAAACACCAGTTCATTTTACCATTAGAGATTCATTCCTTTGGGTTGACTGGATGCAATATTAAAATACAGGGGAGGTCCACGTGTTGTGCATTCACCTACATGAATGGAAGGGGGCCATAGGCCAGTATTTCTGTTCTTATTGTCTAATAGAATCACCTGCCCCCCTCCAACTCCCCACCAGGACGACTGAAACTGAGTCTGGAGTTGGAGCCCAGGCAGCTGTAGTTAGTAAAGCTCTCTGGATGGTTCTGAGAGCCCAGCACCGCTTCCACAAGCCGCCCTAAACCCACTGAAATGTACTGGGGAGACACCCTATTGTTCACACACACTGAGAGGTGGCCCAAAGGAGAAGCCAGACACTGTTGGGACTGGGGTGATGTTCCCCCGACTGAGCTCCCTGCTGGCAGAGGCCCTGAGCCGGGGGGCAGATGGATCTCCTAGCCTTCTTGTGCTTTGTCAACACCCCAAGCACTGGGAGTAGAGCAAAGTAGACTGGGTCTTGGGGGGATCGGGGTGGGGGGGAGGAAGCCCAGAATTGACTGATGACCAGTGAGTGTGACTGTGCAGCCAGAACCCCAAGCCGAATCCCCTGGCAGGAGGGCACGAGCCTCCCAGTCAGAAATCAGCAGCAAATCACCACGGTGCGTTCAGTGCAACAGGCTCACCAGGGTCCCCACTCCTGGCTCAGAGCCTGCATTGAAGGATCCCAGGAAATGAAAATTAATGGGCGGGGAAGGTAATCAGCAGTGAGTCCCACTGCTGTTAATGGCCACCCTCCATCACGGGCAAAACGAGACAGAACAGCCACTCACGGCCAGGGTCACCTTGGGGAAGGAGGGTGGGAGACTTCGAGGGGTATCTCCGGCCTGGGGCTCCCCAGGACATCAGGTGGCCTCAGACAGACACTGTCCCTCTTGAGGCTTTGCAACTTGAGCACACTGTCAACTTGGCCCGAGAGGGGACGGGAACTGACCATCAGGACTCTGCGCCCCCCGCCCGCCCCCCCCCAGCCAGCGGGCAGCCCTGCCTACTCCACTCGCCATTGCACCCAGCAACCTGCTCTTGTGGCCACCACCAACCCTCTCTTGCCCCTGCTTCCTCATCTCCACCTATAAAGTCACCAGAAAAGTGGGGACACTTTGGGGAGGTGCAGTCATCAGCCTCCGACCCCTGACACTGCGCCCCCAGACTCCTCATCCAGTCTGTGGAAACACCCACAGACGGTCGCCGCTGCCTCCTGGGCACCTGAAAGCCACAAGAGACAAACGTCTCCCCAAGTCGCCTCTTTGTTTGCAAAGCCATTTTCATTTCCCCTGTGCTGCTCAGACTCCTCAAGGCCCCCGCGATGCCTGGTGGTGGCCGAGACCCCAAAAGGCGCTTCCAACAGTGGGTCTTCAATACGCACCCTTGAAAACTGGGAGCAGCTAAGGCTCCTGTCACAGGGAGAGGGGGCACCCTGCTTGCCAAGTCTCTGCTCCTAGCTCCCATGGTCTCCTTTACTCTGCCCACCAGCCAGGCAAGGGGTTTAGAGTTACTGGCTCAATCTTGTATCCTACAGCCAGGCTGCCTGGTCTCAAATGCCAGTTCTGGAACTTACTAGTTGTGTGACTTCAGACAAGTGACTTAACCTCTCTGGGCCTCTGATGATTGTAGCTGATCCACTAAGTGCAAATAATGAAAGTTATATCATAAAGTTGATATGAAGATCCAACAAGGGGAGAGAAATCACTATTATATGTTAATCTAGCAACAAATTAATAATATGATCAATTTTATATTTTAACATACATCTTTAAAAGATTTAGTTATTATGCATACAAGAACTGGGGTACAGGCCACAGGTGCAGGGGGTGAGAGGATTCACCAGAGACAGAGCGGGGAGTAGAACAGGCAGATGGACTGACATCCACTGCTGAGGGGAGCAGCAGACAGGAGAGGTCTGCTGCGCCCTGTGGGTCACTCCCTACCTGGGGATCGAACTTGTGCTGCAGTGGCTGCGGATAGCTTCATAGTGCTGCGCTTTAACCCGTCGCGCCACCAGGGAGGGCCTGTTGCTCATATTTTAACCTTATTTGATTTCTCCCCGCAAGGTAGTCGGTACATCTCCCACCACCGCAGAC
Organism: Condylura cristata; assembly: GCF_000260355.1. NCBI lineage: Eukaryota > Metazoa > Chordata > Mammalia > Eulipotyphla > Talpidae > Condylura > Condylura cristata. Next base: position 3,569,732 of record NW_004567140.1, on the reverse strand, counting down.
CTGTGAACCGTCGCCTCCTCTCTTGTCTTCTTCTCTCCCCTGATGGATCCCCTTTCCTCTCCGCATCCTGCTTTAAGTCTCAGATCTGTAGTTGCTTACACATATTTTCTTGTCTTTTTTTTTTTTGCAAAAAAAGTTCTTTAAAACAGAGGGAAGGAGAAGGGAATTAGCAATTCTAATTAAGGTTTGAGGGCTCAGAGCCAGTCTGGCGCACATGCTGGCTCCTGGAGTCCTGACCCAGTCTCCTACCCGGGGACCCTCAGAGTCTCACTGGCCAAGGCCCAGTAGCTGTATCACCCATTGGCCAAGAGAGGTGGGCGTGTCTAACAGTTGTGGAGTCTCATTGGCCAAGGCCCAGTAGCTGTA
>NW_004567140.1:3565014-3569109 GCF_000260355.1 Condylura cristata | reverse complement strand
CCATTGGCCAGGAGAGGTGGGCGTGTCTAACAGTTGTGGAGTCTCATTGGCTAAGGCCCAGTAGCTGTATCACCCATTGGCCAGGAGAGGAGGGCGTGTCTAACAATTCTAGAGTCCTAGAAGCAGCAGGGACGTCCCAAGCCCTTGCCCCAGGCAGGCAGGGAGCTGAGCCGGGGCATCTCGTCTCATCACAGCAGCACACGAGCGACAAGCTGTACAGGTGAGGAAACTGAGGCAATGCTGAGGAACTTGAACCCTTCCAGGGCTCCCAAAGCCCGGAGACCTGGCGATTTGGCAGGTGTCAGACGCAAAGCCCCAGGGACACCGCAGCAGCCCTGGCTTCTCCCGGGAAGGGCAGATAAGGGCGGGGAAATTCAGAAAAAAAAGAGGGGGAGGAGGAAAAGCAAAGGAGGAGGAAAAAAGAGTTGGCATATAGTTGTTCGCTGTTTTTCGTTTTTCTTTATTACAATTTACCCCCACCCCCCACCCCTTACCCTCCTGCTGTGAATGAAACCAGCCGGTATTTTTCCTTTTCTTTCTGGCTTATTTCACTAAGCACGATCCCTTCCAGCTCCACCCATGTTGCTGCAAAAGGCAGAAGTGTATCTTTTTTGGTGGCTGAGTAATATTCCATTGTGTATACGTGTCATATTTAAATCCAGCTATATACCAAAGATATTTTACAGGAGTGGAGTGGGGAATGGGATCAAAAATGGGGTGGGAAAAGTGCAGGGGACCATGGTGCTGGCACATGGGTGAACTGGTGGTGGGAAGCCCACGGGGATGGTAAGCGAGATGGAAAAAGGCACAGAGTGAAAATGATGTATAAATACATATTAAGAATTAAAATTAAGAAAGAGCTGGGAGAGAATGTAAGGTAACAGGATGCTGATGTCAGGATCCAAGGTCTGAGATTTGGCTCCCAGGTGCCAGACCCCCTCTACACTGGGGTGGGGTGGGGAGGGTCTCCAGCTCCCAGCCTTAGCTCCTGTCCCAGGTGGTGGCAAAGCACATGGGTGTGGTCAGGGAACTACAGAGACCCCAGTGCTCATGGCCACAACGTGGCTAGAAATGCCTCATGTGCCGGAAGGCAATGTCAGCACCCACAGCTGTCCATGTTCCAGAGAGCACCACGGAATATTCTGGCTACTCTTACTCAATCCCTCCACTAGTCACCTAGAATGAGGGGGAGCAGAATGGACACCCCGCTGATGGAACACTTACTAGGAGCAGGAGCTTTGCTGACACCGTCACTAACCTGCGGGTCACCGGGAAAGGCAGGTGTGCAGCCTCCAGTTCACAGGGGAGGAAACCGAGGTGCAGAGAGATGAGCCAGGAGTCAAGCTCCGGTGTGACTAATACCAAAGACCGCTGGACTGCATGGATGAGGAGTACAGGAAGCTACCGGCTTGGACTCTGCCTCCCCTGGCACCCGGCTGGCACTCCTGGGTGGTCCGCCCCTGCTTTATCTGCCAGGCACGTGTCCCCGCATCTGGAAACCGCCCTCGCTAAGTTCTGGCCTCGCTGAACCAAAGTTTGTAAAAGGGCACCCTTCGGTCTTATCTCGCCGGAGCCCTGCGAAAATCCCAATAAGCCCATTGCGAGCTGGAGATTGAAGTGCGATTTTGGCGTTTCTCCTCTGGTGTGGAAAGAGATTACACTGAGTCATATTTCAAAAAGGCACAACTGACACGGTATAATCTCTGGTCTTAACTCCCCTTGACCTTGAGAGACCGGCGGTGAGGCGGAAGGGCCGCCGCGGTTGGGAACAGAAATTCAGACAGCCGGCTGCCAGGAGCCCTCCTCTGGCCCTCTGGGGTGGGGCTGCCATGTCATGTGGGCTCAGCTTCTGACTCCGCTCAGAGTGGGGGACCCAGAGGTTCTCCCCGTCGCCCCCAATTGGGAACAAAGGTCTCATCTCCCTGGATGCTGGCTCTGCCCGGCCCCTGCATCCTCCAGCCCAGGGCCTGCCTGGGACCTCTGTCATCTTCTGCCAAGGCTGCCTCCCCACCCCAGTCCCTGCCAGTGGCATTAATGAAGCTGAAAATGTCGCCAGAAAAGACATCGATCTGTTTTTCTATCACTCACTAATCAAAAGTTTCCTGCCTCCTGTTAAAATACCAATGATTTCCTTTGCAGAATCAAACAGGTCTGTTCTCAGAGTGAGCGCGTTGGTGGAGACAGTTTAATTACTGCCTTTGACGCGCCTTCCCTGAATACCAATCTTTGCGAGTTACATGATGAACATACATTAGGGGAAGAATTAAATCAAAAAAGCAGGACCTGACTAATTGCAGGCATCTCACATGGACCCCGGCTTCACGCAATCCTTCCCGGTCCCAGAAGCCAGCCCAGGCTTCCAGCAGCTTCGGAAGGCGCCTATGTTTATACATGTCCTTTGGAAGCCTAATAAATACAAGGGTTGGATCATGGGCTTTGGAATCAAAGGCTGGTCTGACACTCCAGTCCCAGCTTTGGTGACCTAACTTCAAGGAGACTCCATTTTCTTGCACATAAAATGGGAATTCTTACACATTAAAGGCTACTGTGAACTTTAAATCAAAAGAAACAGCAAAACTGCAGCACGAGTTCGATCCCTGGCCTGGAAGTGACCCACAGGGCGCAGCAGACCTCTCCTGTCTCCCCGCTGCTCCCTCAGCAGTGGATTTCAGTCCATCTGCCTGTTCTTCCCCCCACTCTCTCTCTGGTGAGTCCTCTCACCCCTCACATCTCTGGCCTGTACCCTAGTTCTTCTACATAAACATAGTCTTTTACAAAAAGAAAAAGGTAAAGAACTGCTGATGGTCTGAGGTCAATTAATGAGAATTGTTATTATATTTTTATTAACATTTAACATTAATATTATGGTAGGCAGGTAGGTGTTTATAGTAGACTATACCACATTTAAAAAAAATGTTTTTAATTTATTTATGCATATAAGAACTGGAGTTCAGGCCAGAGGTGGGGGTTGAGAGGATTCACCAGGTAGTGGGGAGCAGAACAGGCGGATCCACTGAAATCCACCGTTGAGGGGAGCAGCGGGGAGACAGGAGAGATCTGCTGCGCCCTGTGGGTCCCTCCCTGGCCGGGGATGGATCTCATGCCAAACTCTGGTCTCAGTGGCTGGCGATAGCCTGACAGCACTGAGACTTAACCTCTGCGCTGCCAGGAATGCCCTACATCATATTTAGATGTGCCACTAACCACCCATTTTTCCAATGTTAGCCTGGTATTATACAATATATTAAGCAGACTGTCCACTTCAAGCGGTGTCCTATCGTGGCAACCCATAGAGGGGACCCCTAAGTATGCAGAATGAATCATTCTGACAGACATGCGACAGGACACACAGGTGGGACCACCACGTCTCCTTTGCCTGGCCCTGCCACGAGGTGAAATAAACGTGGCCACTTGCGGGGACAACCGAATCTCCCGCCACGCCCTTTACCAACTCAACCTGCCTCCTGGGCCTTTACCCCCAGGCTGCCTGCAGAAGGAGGGGGAGCAGGTAACTACTCGGCTGGGTAACCCGCGCAGTTCGGAAGCCTGGACCGGTAGACCAGAACGTCCCAGCAGGGGGCACTGACAAGAACCAGATAAGGCTGTGGAGAGGATGCAGGGGGCCCGTGGGCGGGGCCACCGGCAGGGTCTGGAGGAGGCTCTGGGACTCCTGAGGTCCTGGCGAGGCCTTGAATGGCTTTGAATGCAACGTGACATCGGCGCTGTTTGCTGTTCTCTTTGGCCACCTGTGATTTGGTGGCCATCCCCTCGCAGGATGAAGGACACTCCAGGGCTGGGCGTGGCTCACTTGACCGCTCCCCTCCCCCCTCCCCCTCACTCCCCTCCCCCTTCCCCTCTCCCCCTCACTCCCCTCCCTAGACCAGATTGCCAACAATATGGAAGCAAAAACCTTACTTGTCCTGTAAACCAGCCGGAAACACACAGTAAACGTTTTCAGTTAATTTACTCAAGGAACCATTTCACCTATAAGCGTGGCTCACCCCCCCCCACACCTCAGCCCGCCCCCTCACTCCCCTCCCCCCCGTTTTTTAGAGTATTTGGAATTGGTGCATGTGGTCCCTTCATGGCTATAGT
>NW_004567140.1:3556746-3563919 GCF_000260355.1 Condylura cristata | reverse complement strand
CAGCCCCCTCCCGCCCCAGCGTGCCCAGCAGTCCCTGAATGTTCCACTTTCCTTTTCCCAGAGGGTCGCGCAAGGAGCTGCTGCTCTGTGACGAGGCCCCGTGCGGCCACCTCCCTTCGCTCCGACTTCCAGCCCTGCCTGTGTTCCTCCTCACCTTGCTCCCCTCCTTGTCACTTGGTTCTGAAAACCTCCCCTCGCCCTAGGACAAGCTCCCCACAGAAGCCCAACAAAAGACCTCAGAAGGAAGGGGGGGCAGGGCTCACCCCTGCCTGGTGTGGGGCTCCCCCTACCACAGAGGCCATGCTCCCTGGCCCGTGGCCAGCGGGCTCGCCCGCAGATCTGGGGAGGCAGCAGGGTGTGCAGGAAGCAGAAACGAGCTGTTCCAGGTATCCCTGAGACGGGGTACCTTTTCCAACAGCTTGGGAGCCTCAGCCCTGTCCACAGCGGTGCCGCCAGCTCCTCCCCCAAATTCCGTCCCACACCAGGCACAAGCCGCTGGGGACAAAGCCCTCCAGACACCAGGGCCCCATGTTGCTGACACAGCCATGGCCTGCTGGCTGCAGGCGAGGGCAGCAGTTCGCGGACATGCCGAGGGTCCGGAGGGCGAACCACGCCCATCTGGGCCGCTCGGGGACACGTGTGTGCATTAGAGGCTCACGTTCATGCAAACTGCATTGGGCACGGTGGTTGCCCGAGTCTGGTTCCATTCTTCAAACAATGAGCCCAGTAGCATCCAGAATAAGGCCAGGGGGCCAGACTGCTGGGGTTAAAAGAGTGGGGGGTGGCAGCGGGAGAAAGCCTTCACCTCCCAAACTGTTAGTCAGGTGGGTCTTGGAGTCTGAAATGGTTCAAGCTGCCGCTGGAGATGGCCAGCATGATTCACTCCTGACAACAAATCAATTCTCGCAGCTCAGTCCAGCGGGGGAAGGTGATGTCGATGACTGTGACTGAGAACTGGCTGTGTCCTCCACGGCCACCACAGCCTGGGACTCAGGCCCGTCCCCGACCTGTCCCTGACATTCCCACCCAGCAAAAGGAAAGCCGAGTCCACTCGGGCCTCCTACAATTGCTATCAAAGACCGGGGTTCCCTTCAGGTGTCCCCCTACCCTGCCCAGGAGGCGGCCAGCTGGATGGCAGGCTCTGTTCTCACCATCCTGCCTCTTCCCGTCTTCCCTCCAGAGCAAGGTGCATCTGGTGACACCATTAGGCATTTCAGGGAACACTGCAGAGGGGTGAGGGGAGCTTCCCAGATTGTCTTGAGAATTGCTGGCTTCCCAGCAAGCTCTCGGACGTGGGGTTCAGGCTGAAGATGGCAGTGGGCTCCCCTCCCCTGCAACTCTTGCTCCCCACTCCTCTGATCCCATGTTCAATGGGCCACAGCACTGATACACAGTAACCATGTAACCAGCCCATCTTGAAGACTTTGATCTGATCAGTCAGGGCGATAAGACACCCATACGCTAAACAACAATACCACTGGTTCTTATCACCCTTCAGGAAAGTGAAGCTCTTAGAACAGGCCAAGTCTTGTAACAAGTTCAAGTAGAAAGTACCAACAGACCTTGGGAGCAGGTGGGCATCTGTGTCAGGTTGATGTGTCCACACCAGGGATCAAGCCAGTGCTGGAAACAAACAAACAAAACAAAAACACTGAGGATCCTTCTTCTGATATCAAAACACAAAAGTCAATAAGACAAGGGCAATGGTTTTCACTAAGACCAAGAATGCAGTTGCTAGCTTTGAGAAGCCTCTCACTATTCCAGGTGACATCAGGGAAAGAAAGACTGCTTTACCCTGCTTGGCCTGCAACTGCCTCCTCACTGAAGCCCAGGAGGCTGCAGCCTCTACAAGCAGGTGAAATGAAGGAGGCAGGATGATGACCTGCGTCGTAATCCACCTTGTGTTCAGGTGTAGCCACATGGAAATCATAAGCCTTTGGGACCCTCGGAAAGTGTAAAGCAGCATTGTCTACACTCTGCTCAGGACATGAGTTCTCAAGGATATTGATCCTTTGGATAAAAAAGTATTCTGTGGTCAAACAAATCTGTAATGTATAGCCTTTAGTAGAACTGAATACATTTCTTCTTCTTTTTTTTTAAATTTAGCTTTGCATTCAAGAACTGGGGTATAGGCTAAAGATGCAGGAGGCGAGAGGATTCACCAGGGGCAGAGTGGAGAGCAGAACAGATGGATTCACTGAAATGCACTGCTGAGGGGAGCAGTGGGTAAGACAGGAGAGGTCTGCTGCACCATGTGGGTCAGTTCCCTGGCCAGAGATCAAACTTGTGCTGCAATGGCTGCCAGTGGCTTCTTAGTACTGAGACTTAACTCCTTGTGCCACCAGGGAGACCCTAAATACCCAGTTTTAAACAAGAGAGATAAGGCATACAGCCACAGGAAAACATGCCAATTCAAAGGGGAAAAAAACACATCTCTAGGCACTGTTCCTGAAGATGCATTGATTCAGACTTACTAGACAAAGACTTTAAAATAACTATCTCAAAAATGTTCATGGAGGTAAAATAAAATGTGGGCTGAGAACTAAAGGAAACTGGAAAAACAGTATATAAACAAAATTATTCTATCCACAAAGATTTACAAATTATTGCTATTTTTAAAAAAACACAAATTTGTGTTACTGGGCCTGAAAAATACATTAATTGAGTTGAAAATTTCACAAATGTAATTCAACAGTTTTGGAGAAAGAGAATAAAGTGCACTTGAAGAATAGTAATTTGAAATGACTATCTCTGAGGAACAACAGGGATGAATAAAAGTAAACAGAATTAGAGTGAGTTATGGGACAGCAATAAACAGTATAGACACTGGGAGTCTCAGGAGGAAAGAGTAAGAAAGAGACATAGAAATTATTTGTAGAAATATTGTCTAAACAGCCTCAAGGTTATATGGAACAATGTACCTGAGAATCTCAACAAACCACAAATTGGGAAAGTCTATGTGCCCAAGTGTCTGACCATCTGGATTCTAAGGGAGTTTTCCCTAAGGAAAAGTAACCTTGAACTTGTGTAAATTTAGCTGCAAGCTCTGATCATGGACCTTAAAATTGCAAATAGCTGGAACAAACTATATATCCAGCAGTAGATCATTAGATCAGTAAGTTATAATATATCCATAAGAAAGAACAGTGGACAGTCATAAACGATGATGTCAGCAATGTTCAAGCTTGAACATTAAACAAGTGGTGTTTATGAAATACCAGGTACAGCCTTGATTTTGTAACATCGATAGGAATATAAGCCTGTATGTGAAAGCAGATTTGGAAAGATAGCAATGAGAAAATTAAGAGTAGTTATTTTTCTGAACAAGTGATATTGAGGATTTTTTATTTTTCTTCCTTTTGCTTCTAAAAATTATTGTTTTTCTATGAAGACAGAAAATAGTTCATTTTAACATTGGTTACACACCTAGGAAGGGACAGAGCATATATTGCTTTCCAGGACACTGTGGTGACCTTCTCTCCAGCAATCTGCCCAAGAGTACCTCTTCATTTACAGTGAACTCCTTGCCAGGGGACACACTCTACCACCATCCTCAGCCAACTACCTCTGCTCATAATATCAAGTATTAAAACAGTTATCAAGAGGACTCATTGGGTAATACAACCTGGTCTCCCCATTCACTTGGCCTCCTATACTGAATTACCTAGACTTGACTTTTTGCTCACAGACACAAAATTGTAGCCACCATTTTATTTGCAAATAAACCACTCAGCAGGAGCTCAAGGGCTCTTCTCTCTTCCACTCCCTCTAAAAGCCTCTTTTGCTAATCACCAGTGGGAAGAGCCAAGGATTGGGATGACCAATCACTTAAAGCTACACCTTCTCCTTTCTGAGATTGTTGTCTTAGCAAATTTCCTCTTCAATTTACATAATGTCAGCTGGTATCACTTTCTGCCAAAGGATATTTAGATATCAAATATAAACAAGAAATACAAGTCCGTCCCCTCACTTTTGCCAAAGTCTAAACAAAATCAAATAAAAAGGTAATAAAATAAAATGAATGATACCCACTGCCTTGTCATGGCTATTGTACAATCACGGGGCCTGACAGATATTAATCTACAACATAGCCACATGCAGGCCCTGACTGCATGAAGTTGTACTCACTTCCCAGGGCTGCAGACTAAGATACTTTCATCCCAAAGAATCTTCAGAATTCAAGTCTCTGAGCACTTAACTGTGCAGTCTCTTCAAGAATCAGATTCCACCAGGGAAAGGATTCAGATAGAAGTCAACTGATGGAAAACAAATCTTAGCATAAATCCAAGAATACGCTGCCACCAAGAATAGAAATCAGGACTGTTGGGAAGCCAGGCATTCATGAAAGATGTTGTGTTCTCAAAACCATTAACTAGAGGAGTAACAAAATGTCTATGTCATTTTCTTTTCTGGCACAGACTCTTTTAAGAGCCCTAGAAACAGAGTAGTGATGTTGTCGATTTGGAAACTCAGTCTGGGCCCAGGGTGGCCCAGGATGGCCCTCCCCATTCCCGGGAATGCCTGGGATTGAGCTCAACTGTGGGAGGTGAGAATAAGCTGCAGACCTGTGGTGCTTGGACAATGGATTGAATGAGAGAGGGAGACTCTTATAGTTATGCTCACATAGCCAAATAGTCCAGCCAAGGAACCTGTGTCTGGGTTCTAGGATGAAGATGCCAAGAGTGAGTCAAATGAAAAGAACCTCTGCTCCTGGATCTCTCCCCCAAAAGACACAAAAACACTCATTCAAAAGGAAGCCTGTGCCCCTATTTTTATTGCAGTACTATTTACAATAGCTAAGATATGGAACCTACTCAAATGCCCCAAATAGATGACTGGATCAAGAAGATGTGGGCTCAATATACAATGGAATACTATTTGGCCCTTAAAAAGACAAAGCCATGCCTTTTGCAGTAACGTGGGTGAAGCTGGAAGAGATTATGTTCAGTGAAATAAGTCAGAAGGATAAAGGATAAAGGTAAATATTAGATGGATTCACAAATATGCATAGAGAAACCAAACGAAAGGTTGAGGAAAGGACAAAACTTGCAAGCTGACCACAGATCTGAGACAGACAGTCAGGGAAGGGGAGAAATCAAAACTTGGCTCAGGAAAGCTGACAGCCTTCATGGGCAGTGGAGAAACGGTGACTTTAATGGTGGCAGTGGCAGCAAGACCATCAAAAAGGACACAAGATGGTGGACTGCTGACTGTGGTGTCAGTCCACATGAAAAGACATCTGGCTTCTGGCTCATTCCCAGAATGAGTGGAATGAATGTAAGCCTAAAGTGCCCAGGGAAATAGAAGTAGATTTCCACCCAGGAAATGTTACCTGTCACGTCACCTGGAAAACAGGGAGCTGATTGCACACATCCCTGCTCTCACTATAATATCAAGGCTTGGACAGTTCTATTAATACTTGATCAACAGAAGATCAGAAGCCAAGTCATCGGTTTTAATGAAGCACCTCCTGAGATATCCTTAGGGGACCTTTTGTTTTGATGATGAGTCATCAGTAGAAGCACAGGAAAGCTGGGGGGCAGAAGGAATGGGGAGCTCTGTAAGAAGAACTTAGTCACGCAGAGATAATCAACAAATAGCCTAGAAGCCTCCTCTTCTAAATCATTACCTCCTAATCACACTTGTGTTCATGTTCCTTTGCCAAGACCAAATCTTGACACAACTGGGAGGTAGGCAAGTTTTTCTGTCTTTATTACCTGCTTCAATGCCCATGCCCCTCAAGTCCCTTTCAAATAACACGCTCCTACGAGTCTGGTGATCTAAATCTTAACTGGAACTTGCATTGAGTCAAACAATCTAACTTGTGTAAAGCTTTTCCAGACTCAGAGGAATGGAGTGTTTAATGGTAGACCCTCCAAGCAGGTGCACTGGGAACAAAAACCTCACAGACTATCTAGAATAGGACCAAAAGCAGCAGCATTAGGTCCAGGGCCTAGAGATGAGGTCCAAACCTTTCCTCCCAGAGTGTTAGTCTGCCCCGTTGTGGAATGACAGACATCCAGAACCAATCAGCTGTGTCTGAGCCTCAGTTTCCTCTCTTCAAAATGTAGCTAATGAACCTGTGAGAGCTGTTGGGAGACACAGTGTTTGGTACAGGGCAAGCGTTGCAGAACATTATTCTCCTTTCCTTCACTCCTACATTCCACATTTCACTTTCTAACTCAAACTGTGTTCTAACAAAAGAAAGGGCATGGAACCTCAACACTAGGTTTTCCCCAAGTGATACCAGAATGTGTACTTGTCAAGATTCTTTTGGCTGTGAGTGACAGCTGTTCAAGTCAAACTGGTTTAAGCAAAGTAAGACTTGACCAGTTCAAATAACTGAATATTTCAGAAGTAGTATGGATGGATGACTTCAGGCCTGGCTGGATACAGGGACTCTCATGATACTATTAACTCAGTAACACAGTTTTCCCATCTATAACTCTTAATTCTGTTTTCTCTGCATTGACTTTGTCACACAGGGTCTCATGGCAGCTCCTTAACCTAACAAGCCCTGCATAAAAAGAAGGTTCATTTTCCCAAGTAGTTGTAGAAATTCTGGAACCAATAACTGGTGGCCAGGGTGATGGGGTACTTGATTTATCCGGGCCTGAGCTGGATGCCTGATGCTGAAGACGAATAGATTTAAGTCATTGTGGAGGGGCTACATGCCTGAGAAATCAAAATGCTATTAACAGAGGAAGGAGAAAATGCTGATGAGGCTTAAATAACAAAGGTGAATGGCCGGCCAGCCTTTTAAAAAGAAGGAAAAGGTGAGAAATGAAGGCAGCCCCAGCTTTCAGGCAAGGCTGAAGGTGCTTGCTCACTCTCTGCAGACAGTGGAAGGACAGAAGCCAAGTCCAAAAGGAGCTTATTGTCCACCAACAAGAACTACTTCCTATTCCTAGGAAACAAAGACCTCATGCTAAGAGGAGTAAATGTATAAGTCAAACCCATACCAAAGGAAGACAAGAACAAAGAACAGGGGAGGGAAGTAACATTTGGGCCCTGCAGCATCAGGTTTGGGCTGCCAGTCTTTCCTTTCAGGGGACTGTAAAAATGTTACAGGCCTAAGAGGTAGGTAGGTAGATGGATGGGTGGATGGATGGATGGAGGGGTGGAGGGGTGGAAGGGTGGGTGGATGGATGAGTGGGTGGGGGGTGGATGGAC
>NW_004567140.1:3547133-3556085 GCF_000260355.1 Condylura cristata | reverse complement strand
GGGTGGGTGGGTGGATAGATGGATGGATGGATGGTGGATGGATGGATGGATGGATGGATGGATGGATGGATGGATGGATGGATGGATGGATGGGTAGATGGATGGATGGATGAGTGGGTGGGTGGATGGATGGATGGATGGATGATAGTGAATGGATAGATGGATGGATGGTGGACGGATGGTGGATGGTTGAATGAATGGGTGGATAGATGGGTGGATGGAGAGAGAGAGAGAGTGAGAGAGAGATGCTCCAACATATGAAAAAGAAATCAATAAAGTTGAAACTGGGATTAAATTGCATGTCTAGAACAACATTCTATCACCTTCATTAATTTTACTTTTTGTAAAAATCCCATTCTGCTGGGAAGCAATTCAGAGCGTAGCCTTTTCTCCCTTTGCAGAAGCTCCTCATGCACAGTGTTGGCCAGGAAATCAGAGCCACCGTGAGTGAGGGTAGAAACCTCGGTACTCGGAACCAAGTCATTACAAAGTTTACATGATTTTTAAAAATCTCTGCAAAGTGAAAGTGAGCCGAAAGTGCACGGTGACACATGTGACGTAACTTGGGGTGGTGTCTCCAAAGCTGGGGGTGCATCTGGGACACGCCAGAGGACTTTACTCTGCATCAGCTCCCGGTTCCCTTCAGGTGGCCTGAGCCCTGCCCACCTGCCCCTCCCCTCCCTGGCTGGGCCCCCACTTAGCTTTTAAGTCTCTATCACAGTAACCGCCCTGGGGGCCAGACCCCTAATTGCCAGGAAAAAAAGCCCTTTCCAGGCTGACTCCCCTCCCCCCACATGCCCAGGGTTCAGGAAGGTTCAAAAGGTGAAATAAATGAATCTTTACACCTGATAAGGACCCAGGCCACGCACTCTGGCCTCAGTGCCCAACACACAGCCAGCACGCGCAGGTACCAGGAAGCCTGTCAGCCCACCACACCGGGATCCTGCCTTGCCCAGTTCTGCTTCATTTCAAACAGCTTGCTAGAAAAAAGGAGGGGAAAGCCAGAGCAGAAATAATTGCTGGAGCTTCCAGGGAGCTGAGCGGGCCTGCAGGCAGAGATCAACGCGCCTGATTTCATCCTCTTCCTTTTATTTCTATAACCTTAAACGTTCTGCTATTATAAAAGTCATCATGTCAGCTCTCTCCCCAGCCTCTCCGCCTGCCCATTTTCAAATCGTATCAACTGGTGAGGCTTTGGGGCTGAAGGATTTTCATCTTGATTTATGGTTCTGTGCTCTCGATGAAGCCCGCGCGGCCACCCCACGGCAGCGAGGAAGCAGACGGCCAGGAGACTGCTCACAACCGGCTCCCCCGAAACCGTACCGGGCAGCGGGTTCTCTGCTCCTGAGGACACTGATGACCACTGCCTCCAAAACTGGGGACTAAGACAACAGGCGTGTGGGCAGAGCAGGGGGCCCACGGGGAAGCCTCCCCAAGTGTCACTTTCTACATAGAGTGGAGGGGGCTGAGCGGCCATGGCTGCAGAGACTGAGAAGAGAGATCCACCCCTGCAAAGTACCTATTTGAGCAAGGGCCCAGGCTTGCAGGAGAGCTCACCCACGATCGCTTTCTGAATACTTATGGGGGGAGAGCGGGTTATTAAAACGGGGGCCTGCAGGGCAGGTAGCAATTCCCACTGCTCTCTGCACAAACTGCCCACCTGCACGCTGGAATAAACCACCTACAGGTTTTGTTATGTCCTGTTCCCTCCTCCCCGCACCCCCTCACCTGAATTGGGGCAGCAGGTCCCCAGAAGGGAGAGAGGGGAGAGGGGACACCTGACAGAGAGAGAGCGTGGGCCCTCCTGATCACAGCCTCCCGCAGGGGTCTGGGCCTCAGGGTGCAGAGACAGGGCCATGGGTGTGAGCAAGCCCATGGGCATGCACGGCTGCGTCAGAGTCAGGGCTGGACAGGGGCTTGTAGCCAAATGCACATAGCAATTCATCAGACATTTGCACCAGGAATTTATCGAGAAGCCTCCGGGATGGACTAGGCCCGGTCTTCTGATTTCCCCTGGAACCCTGACGGAGCTGCCTCGTAGCCCTGTTCTGATTCTTCTGAATTAATCTAAGTGTAGGGCAGACTATGAGCCCCAGAAATCACATTTTCCTGAGACTGAAGCTTCTGGTAACTAAGACTGAAAAGAGGTTGTCCAGGCAAGGCCCGGCTAGAAATCAACCTCAATGTTGAGGATGGGGGCGGGGGTGGTGGTGGTGGTGGTGGTGGTGCTGGATTTGAAGGGGAAGAGGGAGGGAGGGAGAGAGATGCTAATTGTGCCAGGAACTTTGACAGGCTTGACAGAAAGTGTCTTCATTGAGGAATCACAGTCTGAAGTTCCCTTGTTCCTTCAGGAACAGGAGGAGTGAGGCATGAGGGAGCCTGACAGGAAGTGAGGATTCGAGACTTCAAATACAAACATTATGAAAAACAAGCAACATCTGCAAACAGTAAGTACTTATTTATATTTTATGGAGTGTGTGCTTGGGATTCTGACAGGTTTTTAAACAGAGACCATATTAGTCCCATTCAAAGGCGAGAATGTCCCTTTTAAAAATGCATTACCCTGCCGATCGGGCAGGTCGGCTGGCTGGCCTCAGGTGAGCCCTGACCCCTCCCGACCTGGCCTAACAAAACCCACATGTGGCCTCCAATGGCACCATTTATGTCTCCTCTCCCAAGGCCGCGCGGGCGGGCGCTGGAGGGTTAGTATTCAGCGAGCTTCTCCCTCAGCTGACAGAGCCGCTTTGAACTTTTCCCTTTTGAACAAATAGGAAGGGAAACCGCAAGGAAACAAGTGCTGGGAATCATAGAAAAGAGCACGCCACAGATAAATAAATAAGCTGCAAATAAATAAATAAGTGGCCAGTCTGTCCCCCGCAAATAAAAACGCCCACTCCCTGCTTCCCAGAGCTGGTGTGCGTTTGGTGCACTTGAGAAACTTAAAAATAAAACAATACAATGAGCCGGCGATCTTTCTTTCCCCCCTCCCCTCCCCAGGATGAGGCCTTTATTTTTGACAACAAATAAGAGGCGGTTGGCAGTTACGGTGTGCTGTGCGCCATGAAAAATTTAGTAAGGCAATAACGACTCCCTGGACAGCTTAAGAAAACCACGATTATATTCAGGGAGAAAGCCATGAGCAAACAGAGGGGGGAAATACAAAGACAGATAAAGGAAGGCCTTTCATCAGGACTTCCTGTCCAATAATGCAGCCAAGCTTGATCCATATGTTTTGAGAAAAATCAAAGTACCACAACTATCCAAAATGTCAATAGCTCCGGTAAGGAATATTGTCTAACATTTTCTATTACACCCTTCAAGAATTTGCCTCCCAGCGCAATTTGGAAGAAAAACCTCTTTTATTTTGAAAACACTCAAAGAAAAGAAAGGAAGGGGGGAGGGGAGAAAGCCGAACAGGGGAGTTTCAGGGCGCCGCCTGTAACACAATCACACCCCGACTCCCCAGCCATCCTGAAAGCCGATCCTCTGATGGAAGTGAGTTCTGCCCCACACCTCTCCTAGGTCCTGTCCTTTCTTTGCAAACACTCTTGCAAAGGCATTTCCTGGACAGTGGGGTGTGCCCGAGCCATCTCTGCAGCAAGAAACAGGGGATGCAGCCCGCCTACTTGGAGCATCCTGCATAATGATTCAGGGCTGATTCTGGAAAGTTCCACCAGCTCCTCCTATGCCAGGTGCCCAGAGCGCTGGGTGACCAGTTTTGTGGGGGGTGGAGGGGGGGTTTCAGTGTGTAAACAAGCAATGTATTGCTGCCTTGGCAAAAATGTAAACAAAATCCATGTCCCCTGCCCTGGGGGGTGGGCTGGCGGGATCTAGTTTGACAGACCTGGCTGTGTGGAGTCTCCAGGACGGGCCAACTCGACATCCTGGAAACTCCAGAGGGAAAAATCATGCCCGAGTGGCTGCGTCTGATAGAATCTGAAGTGGAATGAAACAGGCCTCCAACAATCAATATTACTGACAAATTAATCTGCGAATAAACTGGAGTTGGCTTCCAGGCTGGTCCAGTCCCCAGTCATCGTTTCAATGAGCTGCAGCCTCGCCTCGGAGCCAGCAGGGGGTGCTTCCCGGCCATCGCCTGTGGGTGGCACTTGAGGGTCCCCAGGGACAGGTTTTTTTTTTTTTTTTTTTTAAGGAAAATAAAGGGCACACATACTCCTGGCAACACCCCACCACCACCTCACCACGATCCCCAAAACTGTGTGTGGGGGGGGTTCAGAGCCAGAGCTGACATCCAGCCTGTCTGCAACAAGTACTGACCATCGGGACATTGTTGGCAAATGTTGCCCCTGAGCCATCTGCTGCCCACTACCGGCACCCTCCTTCGCTGGCCCTGTCTCCCTTCCCTTAACTCAGAGCCTAAGGGGTTCACATCCGGCCAGGCAGAGGACCTCCGGCTGTGCCCACCTTGTGACTGACTGGGGCCAGTTGTTGTTAGCTGTCTTGATGTCACTCTAGCTGAGTTCCAGCACATTCACTGCCAAAGCTGAGGTCAGCCGGCCTGGCCTTGGTGAGTTCTTACGCAGAGGCCCTCTGTGGACCCGAGAGGCCCTCCCCAGCCTGCAGGAGCTGCCCCCTCCTGGGAACGGGGTCCCGGCGGGCTTCTGATGGGAGACTTGGATGGAGGTGCACACCTCTGGGGAAGTCAGAGCACACTGCAAATCTCCACTGCCTCTTCCCCACGTCCCACTGGTCCACAGCAGCAGAAATCAACAGTCACCAGGGTGTAATTGTCATTAGTATGTAAATTTTAAAAGCTCAGTCAAAAATATCAATACCTCCCACTTAATTTATTACTATATAAAGATGGATGGTAGCGAGGCGGGCATTGATTTTCAGAGCCCTTTAAAAAAAATACGGCGAGGAAGAGAGCCGTCAAAGACAACTTAACACAGCATGCCGGGGTCCCCAAATGAATCACTGTGATTTTTTTTTGTTTGTTGAGACACACATGCACACTTACAAAAACGCCGAGCAATGGCCTGTGTGGGTCAATGTGGTTTGATTGCCTTTTCTGAAAACGAAGAAATGAAAGAGCCATTTATGGAAAGGGCCCTCTCAGAATGGATTAGCTAGAGAGACGGGTGCGCGTTCTGACGCTATCGACAGCAAACCATTAGGCAGCCGCGCTCCAGCCTGGCCACTGAGAGGAAATCGAAGGTAGCTCCCCGGCGGGGCCGGCAGGGCAGCGCCCAGCTCGGTCGGTCCTCGGGTGGTGGCCGGCTGTCTCCCAGCACCGTCCCCCACCGGGGTAAGTGCTCGCCCCGACTCACTCCGGAATAGCCATGCCCACTCAACAAATAAGCAGGTGCAGTTCCCAAGCGCTGCGACCCTGAGGGGTGGGGGGGTGGGGTAGGAGGGGCTTGTGGGTGTCTGCAGCGACACAGACCTGGGCCAGCTAGTCTTCTCTGCTTTGACATTTGGGACGTTTGTCCGGATCTAGGGGGGAGCGGAGAGCTGGGGGTGGGGGGGAAGATGGTGAGGGAGCAAGGAGAAGGAAACAGTTGGGCATCATCACCACCAGGACACCCTGCCCCCCGAGTCTCGTTCCTCTGGAAGTGGGGCGCAACATCTTTGCACAGACTCCTGGGTGGCCTGGCTGTAGCCCAGACAGGGGTCACCTCTCGCTAGGTCTCCGCCAGGGCTGAGATGGCCCAAAGAATAACAAGGCTGGTGTTTGCACGGATGTGTGCAACATCCTAAGACAAGGGTGTGATTTCTTATTTCTAAAGGCCAAGCCCACTCTCCTCAGCAGGCCCTGTGGTCTATGGATTATTGTCTCGGTTTTGTCTACGGCATCTGGGGAACGTTATTTTTTACAGAGATGTTCCACCAATAATCACGCTACAAGCCAAGACCAGTGCTCACATTCATCAGACTCGAAATCTACACCTCTTGCCAGGAGTGTTTTGTCCAGAGAGTCTCAATCGCCAAGAAGAGCTGCTCGTCCAGGCGGGTGATAATCTGGCTGATGTTTCCAATTTCTCAGGACGCTTCCACTTTATTCCGAAGCGGCCTCGTTCTCGTCCTCACTTTGCTTATGAAGCTGCGGTTCAAAATGAGCACCAAGTTGCTAGCTGTCTTCCTGCTGTAATTGGATTTAATTCATTATCTTTCATTTCAATAAAATCACAGGAAAACACAGGGATGTAAGAGTGGAGGCTAATTGCTTATGGAAATTCAGGTGTCATGCTCGGTATAAATTTACCCCTTGCATGAAGAAGACACAGTTGTGTCATTATCGTAGGATTTTACAACAATATGTAATTATAGAGGGAAGCAGGTATCATTAGCAGGTCTTTCCACAAAGGAGGTAGCATTCTTGGTTAAATATTTACAGCTGTGTAAACAGCCAGTCATCATGGGTGTTTTCTCAGCCACACGTTTAGAGCATCCGACAAATACTAGGCAAAGTGTTCGCCATCAGCTCTGCAAGCACGACTTTGCCTTGGTTTGCAAGAAATGGTTCTGCATGCTTTGCAGCGGTGCCTGGGCTGAATCAGCTGTGCAGTATCAGATGTGATGGAAACAAGTAACGAGGTCTCTTCTCCCCTGGCTACTGCAGAGAGGAGCAATGGAAGCTGTTTATGGAGGGTCCTACATGGAGAGCAAACACATTGCATTCTCTCCTTTCTTGCTCGTCTCCTTCCCTTCTCTGTGTAAAGGGAACTCATGGCCAACTGCAAGATGCTGGAAGCTGCAGCCTCACCAACTGCAGAGTCCAAGGGTGAGCACGACCTGCAGCTGTTGCACTAAATAAAATCATCACAACCCACCCTGGGCCAAAACCCTCTGTGGCTCTTTATTACCAAACGATCTGAACTTTGACCCAACCTGCACCAAATTTAATATTTTCTCCCAAATATTTAAAACATTCATTCTGGGGCTTGAGAGGAGTCAGGGAGTCTGCGAGCTGTAATTTGACATCTGAATTATGCCGAGGCTAATACGGAAAGCTATTCACAAGCTTATTTGGAGATATGTCAATCAAGATAGCACTTGAGCAAGGAAGATGACTTGGGTTTAGGATGGCAGATAGCTTTCAGGGAGGCACAAAATAAAGGGAAGGCGAGCTCGGATGAATATGTTACGTCTTCATTCTTGAGATGGCTTTTTTTTTCCCCTCCTGGAGAGCAAATGCAAACCTAGGACAGTGGTGTCCCAGGGAGGTGCCTTTTTTCACACCTGTAAACACATCTTAACATTTATTAAAAATGATAACCATAAAAAACAAACATGGTGTCGGCATTCGCCTCTGTTAATTCCAGTGCGCTGATTAAGATTTTAAGCAACGCTTGTAAATTGGACTGTCAGGCTGTGGTCCTCCATGAAGGGGTAGAGGTTCCAATCTCACGCTGGGCTGTTTGAGTCATCAGCCTTTCTGGGTCGATGGCGAGCCGGGCTAGCGACAGTCCGTGTTCCTTCATTCATTTTCGATGAGATGGGGGTGATTCAATTAGCCCTGATTGTCCCTGAGATGTGGCCCAAAATAAAACTGGTTGTCTCTTCCCGAGGTACTTCCCTGCTGACAAGTAACAGTGTTAATTACCCATTGTTAGGATCTGAAAGACACCAGAATTTTAATTATGTACATTGGGTGCCATTTTGTTCCTACCAGCAAAAAAAAAAAAAAAAAAAGGCAGTCAGTGTTTTCCTTCCCATGAACATTAATCCCTGATTGGAATTGCTAGAAACGTAATGGCACAGCTTGTGAGGTCTCAGGCAAGAATTGACCCCTCCTTGCCAGCGGCACCTGGGATGCTTCCTTCCCAAGAGACAAGGAAGAGGACGTAGTCATTGGTGTGCTGTTTCTCGGGCTACCATTCTTGGGGGGCTCCTACAGTTGGCTTGCTTTGCTTTGTCCGCTGATGTGGAAGGTTCTAGAATGGAGAAGCTTGGAGGGGCTTGAGCCCCTCCTACTTCGATAACTGTGAGGGCCGAACCATCACCAAACAGAACTGACATCAAGCACCTTCTGTCAATCCCTAAAATAAATTGGAAACATTTTCTGCTAACTATCCAAATTCTAGAAAATTCTGCCAGCTGGAAAAATCAAATTCTCTTTGGAGTCATGGAGATTTCAGGAATCTTCCCATTTCTGAGGAGAAGTCTTTTCTCCAGGTTTATGCACTCCCTGGGGCTGTTTGCCTCACCCTCCATCATCTGCCTGGATCATTGGGAATCTGTTAAGTGCCCCATGGCCAGTGGTACCCAAGGAGAGCGTGTGGGTATTTTGGGGCATCAACTTGGACTTGATCTCAAGAGATCTCAGCTAGAAGAAAACATACAATTTTATGTTGATATTGAAGTGAATAGTGATGAGCTAGTGGATCCACACTTTTGAGGATGAACCAGAAGAACAGGAAGAAAATGTTTCCTGGCTGTAGACCACCTGACTCTCACCCTAAATCCTGGGAGGCGGGATGAAGGGAGACTGGGTTCAGTTTATTCCCCTTTGCCTGGCACCATCAGGGAGAAAATTTGAAAAGGTCAGGTGTTTCCTGGCCCTCAAAGAGTTTCCAGTCTGGTACCCCTTTTCTGAGCCTCTTTCAGTCTCCTCTTAGGTTTGCTCCTGGGGCTGGGGTCTTTATGAGACGCTAAGTTCTGTGAAGACAGAGCCCATGACAGCCCCATGGCTCTCTATATACCACATTCTTACATCACTGTCTACACTCGCATTCTACACCCACATTCTTACACCACCGTCTACACCCGCATTCATATAATACCATCTACACCCAAATTCATACACCACCATCCACACTGCCTGAATATACCACCATCTACACCCACATTTATACACCACCGTCTACACCGCATTCATACACCACCGTCTACACCACATTCATACACTACCACCTACACCCAAATTCATACACCACCGTCTACACCACATTCATACACCACCATCTACACCGCATTCATACACCACTG
>NW_004567140.1:3507428-3546931 GCF_000260355.1 Condylura cristata | reverse complement strand
CACCGTCTACACTGCATTCATACACCATCGTCTACACCACATTCATACACCACCATCTACACCACACTCATACACCACCTTCTACACCCACATTTATACACCACCGTCTACACCCGCATTCATATAACACCACCTACACCCACATTCATACACCACTGTCTACACCTGCCTTCATACACCACCATCTACACTGCATTCATACACCACCGTCTACACTGCATTCATACAGCACCGTCCACACCCACATGGTGTGACTATGGCGACCACGTGTGGCTCCAGAACACCTCAAACGAGACAAGTGCCAACTGAGATGGGCTGATAGAATAAAACAAACACTGCGGCTCACAGACAGAACAAAAAACTAATGTAAACTATACCAAGAGCGGTTGGACATACTGAGTCAAGTAAAACCTATTAGGAGTGTTACCTGTTTCCTTTTTGAAATGCAGCTACTGGGGAATTTTAACTCCCACACGGGCCTGCACAGGTTCTACTGGACGGCACCCACTGGCCAAGTGTGCTCTCGGGGGTGCGGGCAGGCTGCTCTACATGTGAGTCAATAAATGGAAGAGCAAACTCAGGCAAAGACCTAAAGGCAAATCAAACCTTGCTATTGAACCCCCCGGTGAGTTTCAAGAAGGAATTCGAGTTTCTCAACACTGCCTTCGGGGTGCCCCTGGCCCTGGATTCTGCTGGCAGCTGCAGCCTCAAATCTCACTCGCTGGGGACCATGCAGTCTGCTGCCCTTCCCTGCCTCTCCACCTAGTTCTCTTGGCTCCTCTGGAAGTCCATGTCCAGGCCGTCATCCTGGAGTCCCACGAGCTGAGGTAAAGGACCCCAGTGTATTAGCGTTGTATTATGTCATTCACTTGTTCACTCCCTACTCACTCATTCATTCATTCACTCACTCACTCACTCACTCACTCACTCACTCACTCACTCATTCACTCACTCACTCATTCATTCACTCACTCATTCATTCACTCATTCACTCACTCATTCATTCACTCACTCATTCATTCACTCATTCACTCACTCATTCACTCACTCATTCACTCATTCATTCACTCACTCACTCACTCACTCATTCATGCATTCCCCGTGATAGTTCCAACAGTGAGCAAATTTGAGGTGCTTCCCATCCTCAAGGAGGCTACAGACCAGCTCTGAGCGAGGTCCACATCCTTCCCCTTGAGAAACCTCCTCCCTGGCTCGGAGCTTGGTTACAGGACGCCCCACAAATGCTTTCATCCATCAGCAACTGCACACCCACTGCCACACCTCACACCAAAGCATCCCCTAGGCGTGCTCCCATTCAAACCCGAACCTGGGGTGTGGACCCATCTTCTCCCCCCACCCCTTGACTTAGGTCTCTGGGGAGATGGGCTGGCTCAGCCATAGAGTTACCAGTTAGGCCAGGCATTTGCTCAGGGATTACTGGGCCCCTTCCAGAAGAGGATTACCTTGTGTCCAAACCACCGGGCGTGGGAACAGCCCTCTAAATATTTGCCGAGAGCTCCTGACCTTTCCCTTCTGTCCACAGCCCCCTGGCGCTTGGCTGTAGTTACTGGCAGCTCTGAGCTCTCCCTCCTCCCGCCTCCTGCCCACTCCCGGCCTCTCTGCCTGCCTCTTTGGTATTCAGACCAGGCCTGGCTGGAAGGGCAGTGCCGCTGCTTACTCACTCTTAATATTAAACAGGGAATGCCCGACGCTCGCCTCGTTGACTCTGCTAAGACCGCTAATGCCCTCGGTGGCATCACTTTAATTTGTGCTCTTGAAGGCAAACCGCTGTCACAGGAGCACCGGCTGCGAGGATATTGCTTATATTAAAGATCAGGATGGAGGAGAGGCCAGTCTGACCTGCGGCTGTGCAGCTGAGGAGCACTGCCTCAGTGTGGGGCCCCATTATGGAACTTCTGCTAGGAGATACAGGAAGTGGGGGGAGGGCCTGCAGCTTCCGAGGTCCAGAGACCCCCAAGTCTCTGCATCAAGAGTAGCCATTTAACCAGCGCAGAAGACATTGCATGTTGGGGTTCTCTCTCGACGCAGAGCCCAGGGGAGTGAGCATTAAGGCCACTGCTGACCAAGGGGCAGTGACCGTCTTGGCAGACGGTCCTATCCAGGGATGGGCAGAGCAGAGAAAGCCTGCAGCAAGAGGACACCCCAGGAAGGGGACAGTAGCCCTCCGGCAAGTGGCCACAGGAGCCAAGGTGTACTGGGGACAGCATTGCCCCAGAAAACACACAACACAGTGAGGTCTGGATTTCAGAGAACGAATACATCCTTTTTAACAACTTTATTGTGATATGCTCCATTTATAAATGTATATATGTTTACAGCCTATAACTCGAGGTGTGTATATACACACACATACACACACACACACACACATATAAGAGGTATGCACACGCACACACAAACACACACATATGTATACACATATATATGTATATATACTCCTTGTAAAAAGATCACTACCATCAAGCCAAAGAATATCTATCTCCACGCAGTTACCATTTGTGTGTGTTGAGATTTATTAAATCCCAGCAAATTCCCTTAGCAAATTCCAGGTTTCACACACAGTATCGTTACAACAGTCACCACACGGTATAGTCCATACCCAGGACACACCTATCTTGTAAAACTCAAATGTGTACCTTTTGGCCAGAAGCAAATGAGTCTATGTTTGGAATATTAGTTAGCCATAAAAAGGATGCCGTTCAGCATGTGGAATAGGCCAGTCACAGAAAGAAAAGTACTGTACGGAATTTAGAATAGTCAAACTCAGAGAAGCAGTGAGCAGAAAGGTGGATGCCAGGGGTGGCCAGGGAGGATTGGGAAGAAGAACTGAAGAAGTATCCGTTAAAGGGCACATAATTTTCTTTTATTGTGGCTTAGTACACATAATACCAAACTGACTATCTTAACCACTTTCAAATATGCAATTTAGCAGTGTGAAGTGCATTCACAATGCTGCCCCACCCTTACCACTCTCTTGTGTGAGGACTTTTTATATCACCCCCCCCATCTCTCTCACCCGCTTCTGGCTGCCACTCACCTGTATGGATCCTCCTCTTCTGGACCTTTCCTATGAACAGAATCACAAACCCTGTGCCTTCTGTGTCTGATTGCTTGCACTGAGCATACTATTCTCAAGATCCACACCATGACCATGCCGGGTATCAGCCCTTATTCTTTTTCTTGGCTGTATAATATTCCTTCCTGTGAATGGCCCACGTTTTCTCTATTCATTCACTGTCTGACTTGCTTCCTTCTTTCGGTTATGACCACAGAAGTGGTATGAATGTAGTTCAATATCTGTTTTCAGTACTTTGGGGGTCTATCTAAGTGTAGAATTGCTGGATCTTGTGGACACGGCATGTTTAAGTTGTTGGCAAACTGTCAACAGCTCCCAAGGGAGTTGCATCCTGCAACATTCCACTTGGCTTCTTGTCAGGGCCCCCATAACCCTGTGGGGTACAGAGAATGGAGAAGGGTCCAAACGATGGAAGCAAAACACTCAGGGCAGAAAGTGTCCAGTTACCTGTGAGCAGGGTTTGAAGTGTTCTTATTTTCAAGGATGGCTGTGTTCTAAACCGAGTTTCTAGATGCTACCTCCATTCTCTGTCCTTATCCTCACCAAGCAGCCTCAGAGAAGGCCCGCCACTGGCCTGCAGGCTATGAGGCATGCTGTCACCACCGGCCCCGCCATCACTGCAGCAGCCTCCAATCTCGCCATCACGTGCCACTGACATTCCCGTAAAGGAAACGCCATAGCCTCCATGACAGACTATGGGGCCTGTCACAGCTTCAAGACTGCATAGCTTCAAGCACCGTCTCCTCACTCCACAAGCTGGCATCTCTGAAGCATCCTGCTGTGAAACTACCACACTCCAAAAGGGAAAGTGAGTAGGGAAGGGGAGTTCAACACTCCCTCACAAGGCAGCAACCCGAGCAGAGGGTGCTTGGACCCAGCCTCGCGGGCCCCGCGTGAGCCGGCCCTGCGGGTCTGCAAAGTTAGGCCCAGAGGAACCGGGCTCCAGCAAGCAGGGTCATGGCACACTCGGGTCACGAGGCATTAACGGGGGTGCCCCCAACTTGCTACTTGAAATAAATTTGTGGACCAAGGACAACTTACTGGCTGGGGCAGGGTCCTGGGGCACTCCCGGCTGTCCTTGAGGCCACACTCAGGTGTTACATGTGGTCCCCACTCAGGCCTCAGCTGGGGGAGCATCCACATCCGCCATCTCAGGTCCCCAACGTCTCCCTAGGGCACCTCATGAGGAAGCTGGTTTCGCTAAGAGAAGGAAGAACGAGAGAGAGATAGTCAGAACTCATGGGCTTTTATAACCTCACCTGGAGGTGACAGCCCTCCTGGCCATCATGTTCTGTGTGACCTGAGTGGGTCTGCCTAGAACAGCCCAGCTCACAGAGACACTGAAGCAGACTAGAGGTTGTCCATGTGGAGGTAACAGGATCCAAGGTGGTTGTCTGGGTCGCTCCTAGGGAAGGTGAAATGTTCTAGAAACGGCCCTCCCTGGTGGCACAACCAGTTAGGACGCAGCACTGTGAAGCTGGCTGCAGCTGCTACAGTGTGAGATCAATTCCAGGCCCCGGAGGTGACCCACATGGCGCAGCACACCTCTCCTGACCCGCCCGCTGCTCCCCTCAGCAGTGTCCTTCCTCAGTCAGCCTGTTCTGCTCCCCACTCTGTCTCTGGTGAATCCTCTCACCGCCCCTGCACCTCTGGCCTGTACCCCAGCTCTGTATGCATCAATAAATAAATCTTTAAAAAAAATGGTTAAAGAAATGTCACACTGTGTGCACCTTCTCATAATAAAATACAATGTGAGCTGTGACGAGGGCCCAGCCTGGGCCGCAGAGGACAGGGCAGCCAGCAGAGGACAGGACAGCCAAGGCTCTGGAGACAATGGGGCCCTCCCGGAGGCTGCCCAGCCCTGAAGGAAGACAGGTCACAAGCAGCCGCAGCTGGGCTCCCACAGTTGTTCAGTCAACAAACCTCCTGAGCACCCACTGTGTGTTGGGTTGTCCCGGGGAGTTGGGGCCCTGCAGTGGGTGATGATCCTCACTCACTGCCCTAGCGGGACAGTGACAACAGACAAGGAAATGACAGGTGAGGACACTGAGGTCATGATAGCGTCTGACTCTCGTACTAAGTAAAGAGGGAACCTAAACAGAGACAGGAGTCTGGGAAAGCCAGGAGGCGACACTCAGGCTCGCCTCTGGGAGCAGGGGAGACGGCGGGCCCCACGTGTGTGTCTCTCCGGAACCCAGCCTGCTCCCCTCTCCCTCCCACCTTTGAGCGCCCCGTGTTCTCTGGGAATATATATTTAGACACACATAGATGTTGAGTTACAATAGAAAATGTATTATTGTATTATCGAGGTTAAATAAAAGTGTAATTATAATATTGAGCCTTTTAATGCCTTGTAAATTGTAGGAATTCAGTCAATATTAAGCTGAATTTATATATTATTAAACGAAAGTACCCATGCACAGTGAGGCTGCAGGCTTCTGTTCTGCATAGAACTTCTCTGTTGAGTGGACCGAAATGCTATTTTCACAGTTACTAACCATTGGAACTATGAGTAATCCAATATGGTCAGTTAATTTATATCTGGTCTCTAAGTCCCCACCGCTTGTTCCTGGGACCGCCTGAGACAGGACCCCGCCACTACTGGTCTCTTGGGTCGCTCGCCCCCTCACACACATCTCCCCACTGGAGAACAGCAGGTCATTTTACGGATTCGCCGCCCTGCTCCCCCCACACAGCAAAAGGACAGAGCCCCCCTTTCCTCGGGCCAGGGACACGTGTTGCTGCCCAGGCTCACGGGTGCCACTCACAGCTGGCCACCATGTCCCTGGGTCTGGCCCCAAGGCAATGTCCTGTTTTTCTTCCCTGAACGCAAGTGATGGAAGGGCCCAGAGGCCGGAGGCCCCGCCAGGCTGCGGGCTCGGTGCCTCTCATAACGGGAGGTCAAACGAAATGAATCCCACCTCCCTGGCCCCATCATCTGAATTCCTACATTGGCTATGACATGGCTAAGGGGGAAATATTGGATTTATTTTTATGAGTTAGTCATCACCCTAAGGCCCTTAAGAGGAACCGTGCGAAGTGAATCCATTCAGAAGGTCGGAAGGTCAGAGCTAACTTGTAAAAATAAATCCAATATTTTTCACTCTGTCTTATTAGATTTATATGATGCAGACATCCGAGGAAGGTTTGTTTGTTTTTGTTTTTGTTTTTTGTTTTAAAAAATGGTCATTTTCCAGCGCTACATAGAACGTTTCTTTCTAGTCTCCCCCAAATACCCAGTCCATCTCCTGGGTCTTCCTGGTCATCTTGCTGGCTCTTGACGGAACACAAAAGGCTTTTCGAAGTGACTCCCGGTCGTGTTCACATCTCCCTCCCGCCGTTTCTTCTCACACATCCAGGGCCAAGACTGCCCAGCCTGTAGTTCCCCGCCGTGAGGGTGGGAGCAGCTGACAGGACCTCATGGCAGGTGCCAATAGCAGCTTTAAAAGTCCACTTTTGAGAGCACCCCAGCTACAAACCCTGGGAGCAAAGTCGCCAATAACAGAAACACCTCTGAGGTGACTTGAAGAGCAGAGGCTTGGACAAGAAAGCTGGACAACCCCAGAGCCCATTCATGGGAACTCTGGTGCAGGACACTTTCTAGAAGTTTCCTGCACTAGCACACCTCCTTACTCCAGGGGAAGGAGAGGCAGAGGAGACTTTCCTCGAAAGTGGGTTTGTATGGATGTGTAACCTGGCGCTCTGCAGGACAGCAGAGTCTAGAGTAGGCCACACTTTATGGGATGAGGAATAAACAGGAGTGGAGAAGAATAAAGAAGGAAAAGGACCAGCGGAGCAGTGCAGTGGGGTCTGCTGAGCCATAGCAATACGTGAAAGTGAGGTGTTAGGGTTCCAAAGACCCCCAAAGACAGCTGTTACCTATTTCAGCCACGCCTGACCGTGCCCTCTGAATGCCAACCAATAAGCACCATCTCATTACCTAGACGCTAAGCTCATTCTTCTCATCTGGGGGCAAAAAAGAAAAAGAAGAAAGACAGAGACAGAACAGCTCCTGCCTCTCAGAGCTTCAATTTAGCCTCCCCTGGACGAGCTGCTGGCATGATGTGCAAAAAAACAAGTGCAATTTAAAACTCGGGAAACTCGACTTTCAATAATTCCCTGCTAGGTTTCCGTCTGCGGAAGAGTAAATAACACAACAGCTACAAACGCTGGAAGCAAAATCGCCAATAACAGCTCCTTGCTTATGAAAACTTGCCCAATTTTCTGCAATCGCCACTGCTCCTCTCTTGACTGGGGTCTGTATCAGATTTTTTTTTTTTTTTTTTTTGCTTTATTGAACATCTGCCTTGGGAACCACTGTCACAAAAAGTAATAAACACATCAATCCAAAAGAAAAAGAGAGGATTGTGCGGTCTAAACTACTTAACCAATCAAATTGGCAGCTGGCGGAATGAAATGGAGAGGCGAGTACTTAGAGACCCACTTCCCAGAGAAGGTGGTAAGTGGCGTGAGGTGGACCCCACGGCGAGAGGCTTCCTGGTAAGTTAATTGCAGTTTCTAACACTAATTATAGATTTCAACCTTTGTTGAGATTTCAAGCCCTGGGATTAATTTGTAAGTCTTTCGTTCAGCCAAAATTTGACAGCTTCCTGCTCTACTTTCGCCTCCTCCAAAATATAAGGGAGCAAGGGAAAGCTTCATCTTGGAATACAAATTCCTTTCCTTAAAAATGAAGTCCAAACTCTCATAACACCTCTCAGGTTATTACCCGTGGATTCTGCAAACGTGGGCTGGGCAGGCAATTACCGTGTCCAACTGTCCCTGAAGTCTCCCCTCCACCCCCCTCCCCCAAAATGACAACCACCAAAAATTATGCCTGAAAGGGATACAAAAGCAATTTGTGTTTTCCAGTTATCGTCCTAGAAATAGCCAAAGATTACTTGCATACCGAACAGACGAAATCAAATCTTTCACTACTGCTTTTAAAAAAAAAATCCTATTACAAATTACATTTAACTCAGGTGTGTATAGTTTGCCAGTTCTTATCCAATTGTAAATTAGACCAAGGTTGCCTGTTGGGAAAGAAAAGTGGCTTTTGAAACATGTCTTATTGACTGGGTATAAATTACCTGCAGCAGATTTGTGAAGCAAATTTGAAGCAGGGATTGCTCCAGGCCACATTGTATTGATTGCAGATTGATATTCAGCTGATTTTAAGGTAAAAAATAAATACTGTTTTAGTAGCAATTTAATTAACAAATCATTGCTCCAACACTGAGAATTTTGTGTTGTCTAATAGAGGGATTTGGACATCTTTTAAAAAATATTTTTAAATTGTCTAACATGTGGCTTCATTGTCTATAAGTGACGCTCTGGGTCTCTGTGAATCTGCAGAGGTTCAGTACTGGTGAGCAAGGTGCTTGTTTCTCTTTAGACTTTGGACGTAAGAGTTTCCCAGCTCCAAAATCAAGTGAACACACTTCTCCTCAAGTGGCAAACGTCAATTGTGTGGTGCCCAGCAGACCTCTTATAGGAGAGTTGGGAGGTGGGGAGGCAGGAGGCTGACGAATCAGCTTTGTCTTCACGCTGACACGTGGCTTTGGGTGCTTCCTTCACACCCTCCAAGCCCAGGTAGCTCGTGGGTGAGATGGTCCCTAGAGCTATGATATTTTGATAAACAACCAACTCTCAGTCAGGAAGGCCTGATTCGACAGTGTCTGCCCATTTCTGTGGTGTAAATACCACCCACCACCCTACAGGCAGATTTCACTAAATGGGCAGTTGGAAGAGATGCCTGGAGCCACCTAGCAGGAAAAAGCCCTGGCTGGTTTCTGAGCCCAAGATCCTTCCCAGGTGAAGAATCCCTTGGACGTATGGATGTCACATAGACCAGTGGTTTACCAGATTTCACAGCAATGGAAGAGAATGACAGCCTACTTTTTTGATAACTCAGTAGTTCTGGGATAGCAGGATTATAATGCTGACTATCAATATGATTCTCATTATTGGCATGTTCAAAATACCCAGGTTTTTTCAGTTTGATCCTGTAGAGGGAAAAAAGGGCGAGAAAGTAGCACAATCATCTACTATAAAGATAATATTTAGGAGGGTGCCCAGAAATCCTCCAATGAACTGATTTTTAAAATTAGCCTTTTTTAGTACTTATGTACCACACACACAGAATATGTATACACACACACACACACACACACTATTTTTTTTTAAGATTTATTTATTTATTCATACATAACTTGGGTACAGGCCAGAGATGTGGAAGGTGAGAGGATTCACCAGAGACAGAGCGGGGAGCAGAACAGACAGATCAACAAAGTACACTGCTGAGGGAAGCAGCGGGTGGGTCAGGAGAGGTCTGCCCCGCCATGTGGTCACCTCCAGGGCAGGTGGGGATCGAACTCATGCAGAAGTGGCTTTTAGCTTCTTAGTGCAGTGCTTTAACCCACTGCGCCACCAGGGAGGGCCACACACACACTATTTTTAAAAAAATAAGGTCAAATGAGAATTTGTGACTTTTACTTCTAGATGATGAAAATATTATCACGCCATTAAAGATACCTGCATTAATTTAAGGGCTCTAAACCAAGCTCTAATCAATCACACAGTCCTTTATTTTTGGAGTCTTGACTGACTCCGGTTGTACCTTAGTGCAGGACAACACTGTATTCAGCACCAAGGCATGAACCTTGTACACAGACGTAATTATTGCTGACGAATTCATTGTGAGAATGGGAGTTACCACATCTAAGGTAATTTTTCAAAAAGATCAAAGCTGTCACTGGAAAATGTGTTATTATCTCTAAGAGGCCAGGGGAGCGGGTTTAGGGACAGGCAGTGATGGAGTGATACATGGTGTGATTTGACATCTCGAGTGAGACTGTAAAGCGCCAGGAGAGTGGACCAGGGATACCTGGCCGGTCAAATACCACTCCTCTTCACATGGATGACCCCAGGCCACGGGGAAGACCGAGGGGGCCAGCTTCCAGTCCACACGCTATTCTGAAATTGCCCACCGAGGCAGCACTGCTGTGCAGGTGTCCAGAGCATTTCCTGCCTGGAGGGGACGGAGGAGCGAGAGGGGCCTCCTGCCAGGTGGGCAGAAAGGTCCCGGTCCTGCAGGCCTCCACCTTATAGACTTCCTACAAGAAGTAGACAGCTTGGAGACACTGCTGATTTGCTCTTTTAACAGTTTCCAAGAGGACATTGAATCCAGAAACCAGAGCAAGCAGGAAGAGAAAGAAACCATCTGTGATAAGGGCAGAGTGAATGGAGACAAAACACAATTGATTAATTAAAAACCATCATCTGAACAGCAGGTTGGGTACTGCAGAAAATCAATTTAATGAGGTAAAAGACAAATTTAAGACATTTTCTATTATACACATGGGAAAGTTTGATAGATGCCGATTTTTAGTGACAGAGAAAAATGATCAAAGATGCACTGGGAAGGCGTAGCGGTAGCCACTAACAACCAAAATGGGGTGTGAGCTTCTCAATGATGCTTTTAATAAAAGGGATAAAATAAACAAAATCTATCTAGGAAAATAGAAAAGAGGGGACATCCAATAAGACTAAAGGACAAAATAAGGTCACAGAAAACAAGACGTTGCTGTCACAGTGTGGATTAACTACTACAGGCAAAGCCATATAAAGGCGGGAACTCTATTACGTTCAGATTCTCAGATGGAGTGAAACACTGCAGTGTAGTTAGAGAGTCCCAAAAAGAAAGGACTCAAGAATAGTACATAAGAATAAAAAATTTGAGTGATTAATGAGGTTGATTTAAAATATACATCCAATTCTTCCATGTTTCCCTAAGAATATTTGCAAAAATCACCTATCACTTCAAGGATGGACTTCACACATTAAACAAGAACCAAACAGCTCCTTTAGGTGGTTTTGTGACTGAGAATCAAGCCCAGCAATGAGCTCCCATCCCAAAATTTCACACAAAGGTTGAAGAAATTGTGGCTACCGTTATGGCACAGGGGTTAAGTCTCAGCACTGTGAAGCCGTCCACAGCCACTGTGGCACAAGTTCGATCCCCGGCCAGGGAGTGACCCACAGGGTGCAGCAGACCTCGCCTGTCTCCCCGCTGCTCCCCTCAGCAGTGGATTTCAGTAGATCCACCTGTTCTGCTCCCCACTCTGTCACTTAACCCCCCCACCTCTGGCCTGTACCCCAGTTCTTGTATGCATAAATAAATAAAAATAAGTCATAAAGAAAAAGGCTGGAAAAAGCAACAAATAAGAAATCAACAGGCAGTGGTCCTAGAAAACCGAGAAGAAAGCAAGTAACACATCTGGTTTTTCAACCACTTCTGGAAGCTGCAGCAATAGAGGGACTAACCCAGTGGGTGACCGGGGCTGGCAAGCACAGAGCACCCAGCAGGAGCACTGCAGGAACAGCAGGACCCGGGACAAGGGAGGCCCAGGGGAGCACGGAGGCAAGATGCTCCTGGGCGCTGAGCTGGGCTCCTGGTGACAGCCCAACCGCCAGCCCACAGGAACCCTCACCGGGTGGAACCCACGGGCCTACCTGGCCCACAGGTTCCTTAAGGCCCTGGGCTCTGGTCCCTTGCCCTGAAGGCAAATTAAAGCATTTAATTCTGTGGGTAAAAGCTCCCATAAAACTCACCATCGTGGAATACTTTTCAAAGCTCAGATTTGTCACAGTCACCAGATGAAAAGTGCGGCCTAGTCACTCTCAGGGTCTGACATGCTGAGTGAAGGGATGTGGAGGGGGTGGGGCGTGGGGACAGAAGCCCAGGGGTGGCTCCTGCTGGAAGGTGAGACCAACCTGGTTTTCTCATGTGCTTTTTGTTTCTGGAGGGGGAGCTTATTCAGGGGGCCGTGGGGGCATGGGGAGGTGGCGAATATTTTCGAATTGTTTTCCAAATTCAAGTTTAAAATAACAGATTGCGGTGATTTCTAAAGTGCTTGGAGACATACACAGTTCTTTGCGCCTCGTGCTAACCCTTTTAATTGGGCAGCCCGGGCGACATTATGCCCATTGAACAGATGACCAAGGAGAAAACTGAGGCCCAGAGGAGAGGAGCGGCTTGCCCAGAGTCACGCAGTGACCGGGCTGCCTCTCAGCTCAGCTCGCCCAGCTCGTAAGTCCAGGGTTCTTGTTCCTTCACCAGGCGTTCTAAAACCCTGACCTAACAGGCTTTGGGGGGAAGATACTTCGTCACGTTCCTGAGCGCTCTGGTCAAGCTGACATGGTTCTGCAAGAGTGAGCAGACCTAACAGGAGCAGCTATTACACTTGAACTTTCTGTCCAGAGCTTGCCCTGCTCTGGATTCATTGTTTAATTAAACGGG
Organism: Condylura cristata; assembly: GCF_000260355.1. Classification (NCBI taxonomy): domain Eukaryota; kingdom Metazoa; phylum Chordata; class Mammalia; order Eulipotyphla; family Talpidae; genus Condylura; species Condylura cristata. The sequence continues at coordinate 3,534,533 of NW_004567140.1, read as the reverse complement.
AGTGGGGCAGGCCCTCTCCCAGCTCCGCGAGGAGCCTGCTCCTCGCCCACCCGTGGGACCCAGGGCTGCAGCCATCACTGAGGCAGAAGCAGGCACATGACTTCCCCGGGAAGGTCCAGAAGCTGGGGGCCCGGGGCCGGGGGGAGGGAGGCAGCCCCCACGGATGCAGGCGAGGTCCCCAGCCTCCCGGCGAGAAGAGCTTGCTGCCTGCCCTGTGGAGCTAGTTGGCTTTTTAGCTCGAGACTTGGCACCAAGATTTATGTCCCTAGTGTGACCACACTCACCATCCATCACGATTAGTTACAATAAAATCTCTCTTCGTGTTTTTAAAAGCCCTTCGAGTTACATTCCATTATGCAGTTAACATATCGCAGATGGTCGGCCATTGTTCAACCAGGCAACCATTTTTTGATCTCTGAAAAGGAGGGCAGGGGACCAGCGATTGGCCTCCCCAGAGGCCCTGGAGACCCTGAGCCTGCAGTAGAGGAGAGAGAACAAAGAGGGGGGGCCCAGTTCACCCCCGAGAACTCAGTCGTCAGACTGCAATGAGGGGATGAACAAAGCACAGGGGCTTGGGTTACCGGCCTTTTTCTCGAGGGAAGTTAACCTGGACGCCCTCTGCTCTCTGGAAACCCAGTCTGCCTGGCCCAGACACTCAGCTCCCTTGCAGGCCTGTCTGTACCCGACTCAGTTCAATTAACTTTGGATTGAAGCCCCTGCTGGGAACTCGGATGACCAGAGGTGAAGGGACAATTATCACTGTTGTTCTCCAAATTTGCCCTCCCTACCTTCTCTCCCCGCCCCCACCCGGCCTCAATAAATGGCATTGGCTGGTAGCCCAGCCCTGTGGTAAATTGTCTGTGCTCCCAGACAGCCATACCTCTGTTGTGTGGGTCTGCCCGCTGCCTGAGACTCGCGGTGCAAAACACAACCTGCCCCGCTTCTGTATAGGCCCTGACGCAGGCCGGGCCCGGTGAGCAGCTTCAGCCACCAGCACGCGGGAGGCTGGGGGGCCCGGGGGCGGCTGGGAAGGCCTCTGCCCACTTACCCCGACGCGCTTCCTTTCCCCAGACCCGACAGGAGAGAGGCTGGGCGTGGAAAGAGAAGCAGCCCACGGCTGACGTGACGGCGAGCCCCGAGGGTCTGGGTGGCGGCCACGGCTGTGTGACCCGGAGCAGAGAAGCACAGGCCCCACTGGGGTGCATGCTGGGCCCCCTTCCTCCCGGCCCCCACACACGGCTCCCCCAGGTCCTGCCGTCTCTACCGCCTGCCTGGGGCGAGTCCGGTCACCTGGGCCCTGGCTCCCTGCTCTGAGGCTCCGTCCTTGACCTCCATCATCCTGCCCCCACTCAGCGGCCGGACAAGATGAGTTTAGCAAAAAGTAGACAATCCCGGCCCTCCCTGGTGGCGCAGCGGAGAAGCTAAAGACACTTCAGCAGGAGTTCGATCCCCGCCTGCCCCGGAGGTGACCCACGTGGCGCGGCAGACCTCTCCTGACCCGCCCGCTGCTCCCCTCAGCAGTGTATCTCGACGATCTGCCTGTTCTGCTCCCCACTCTGTCTCTGGTGAGTCCTCTCACCCTCCGCATCTCTGGCCTGTACCCCAGTTCTCTATGTATAAATAAATGAATCTAACAACAGCAGAAATAAACCCTTTCTCTTCCCAAAGGTGGTGCTTTATATTCTATGTTAAATTAGCATGTGGATTATGTCACGTTGAGCTACCATGATCTATTACAAAAAATAACTGTGAGGGCCCTCCCTGGGGGCTCAGCGAGTTAAAGCACAGCACTAAGAAGCAAAAGCCACCTCAGCAGGAGTTCCATCCCAGCCCCGGAGGTGACCCACAGGGCCCGGCAGACCCCTCCTGACCCGCCCGCTGCTCCCCTCAGCAGTGTACTTCGTCGATCTGCCTGTTCTGCTCTCCGCTCTGTCTCTGGTGAATCACCACCCCTGCACCTCTGGCCTGTACCCCAGTTCTGTGTGCATAAATAAATAAAATCTTAAAAAAAAAAAAGACAATTTACTTCAGACATGCACATTCTCCTGCCGACCCAGATCACTCTCTAGAATGTTCTTCCCAGATGTGGCCAGGAGTCCATGCAAACCTCTCCCCCTCAGGGAGCAAAGGCCCTGCAGCTGGACGGTCTGGTCCCCACCTCAGCCGTCACTGGTGGAGAAGGACTGTGGGCCAGGTGCCTGGGTGGAGCTCTGTCCCCTCATTCAGCGCTCAGGAAGCAGAACACCTGAGACACAGGGAGTGTGTCAGCTACGCTCACGGGTTAGCCTGCTTGGCTGCATGACCGGGGGCTGAGATGCCTAACGCCCTGCGTCTCAGGTGACTGGAGACGCAAGGATGCAGACACGTAAGAGCAGCTCACGGAGCGTCTCGTGGCACACAGTAGGCCCTCAGAGGCAGCTGCAACGGCCGGACGCTCCCCTGCTTGTTAGAAATAACTGCCGAGCTCCACTATCGGGCTGCCAGGGATTTCAGACTCCCGAGAAAAGTATCGATCCGCTAACGGCCTGCCTAAATCACTAGAAAGCCATCTGCAAACAAAACGCCCTTGAGAAATCATCAGTTGTCACCGGCTCCTTAACCTTCATGGCCGGTGGGGTCAGCCGGCAAACTTCATTCCCCAATGTTGAGGGGCCCCCACCCCTCACTGAGCCGCTGTGCCGGCTGCCTCACAGCTTTGGGGATAGGATGCTAACCTTTCCCGGCCCCCCAGCTCCCCGCGAAGGAGGAATGGAGCCCCATGTCGACCCCAGAGAGCTCCAAATCAGATTCATTTTCTCTGAGTCCTAATAAATGAGAAGGGGCAGGTTGCTTCATCTCCCGCTTAGCAATTGCCTGTCTGTCCAGGGGACACGGCCGCCAGGCTGGGAGCGTGGCAGATACAGCCGGCCAGGCGGCCTATTCATCACGCCCTCTGTCTCCATCCCAGTGCCTTCCTGAGAACTCCGACCCTTGGCACTAACATGGCGGCAGCCACGGCCTCTGGCCAAGCCACCGGCGTGGACTCAGCGGCCTCACCTGTGAGACGCCAGCTCCCGGCTCGGCAGACCTTTCTTCCTGGTTTCCAACACAAGCCTGACATCTGGGCTGCTGCCTGGGAGCGGGCAGAGGGCGGTGGGCGAGGTGGGAGAGCACCGAAGGCAGAGATGGCCAACAGCGAGGCGCTGACTTCAGACCCCACGTGTGGGACTTCAGGGGCTCAGGCAGATGAGGACAGCGAGGCGGCCTTCCTGAGTGGCCTGGGGAAACTCCCGCCTTCGAGACCACCAAGATCTGCCGGGGAGGCCTGTGGTGTCCCTCCCACCTGGCCCAGGGAAGATTCTGAGGGGGAGTGCAAGCAACTCTGTGAGCCCCAGCAAGGTCCAGAGCCAGGCTCTGTCAGAAGCCAGGAGTCTGTCAGAGGGTGAGAGCCATGGCTGGTCACTCAGAGACAAGGACTGAGGCTGCAGCCACCTGCAGAGCAGGACAGAGGGGGTGCGCCTGAGTCATCTGACAGAACTGGACTCCAGGGACAGGTGGGGCGGCCCGTGGTCCCTCTGGGCCGCTCTTCATGGAGGAGGGGCCACGTCCACCCTTGTCTGAGCCCTAGAGACCACAGAAGGCTTGAGTGTCCACCGAGAAGACCTCCGCTTCTGTATCTATCTCTAAACACGTTCAAAGCCCAGAGCACCTACCACATCTCCCAATGAGGTTACCGCAAGGTGGAACTGGGTAGCACTCAGACTGAGAACTTATTCCTTGGACACCTTCCCGCTCTCCCCCTGGACGCAGATGCCACCTCAGGGGGTGCCCGGGACAAAGCAGAGCAGAGTGGAGACACGGGGGACAGTGTCCACAGAGTTGCTCCGGAGGAAACGGGCAGTGGAGAGGGCTGCAGATCCCGGGGTCCATGGCCATAACAGAGGTAGCCCCACATGGCCCCCCACCCCCCCGGTTCTGGCGGAGCTATCTCCTGAAACCGGCTTTCAAAAAGAAAGTAATGGAGATCAGAGCTTCTTCCTAAGACTAAAGAGACGAGCAGAGCTGGGCGGGAGCCAGGCTCACAGCCTCAGTTTCCCTGGACATCTCAGTGTGAGAGGGAGCAGCACCCCCGGGACTGGGGAGCCGCCCACGCTCAGGAGCCATGAGCCACTGTGCCGTCACTTCCGAGTCAGGGGATGTCACGTTTGAAGATGGCCTGGCAGGCCTGGCCTCCCAGACCCCTCAGGACTAGAATTAGGATTTAGATGATGACAGAGATGAGTTTTCAGACCAATGTGGGACGTGCCTTATCACCACTCAGTGACAAGGCAGCTAGACACTGGGGTGCAGCCAGGGGAGAACGAGACTTTCTCTCACTCCACTGCCAAAACAAATGCGAGACGAATCAGAGACTTGAAGATTAAAACATAAGGCAAACAAAACAGAAGGCACCAGAAGGAAACAAAGGGTAATTTGTGCTGGGGAGAGTTTCTAGGACAAATAAAGAAGAAACAGTAATGAAAAACATTAACAGATTTGATTACATTAAAAATCCAAACGGAGGCCCTCCCTGGTGGCGCAGCGGGTTGAAGCACAGCACTGAGAAGCGAGAGTCACTGCAGCAAGAGTTTGAACCCCGCCCCGGAGGTGACCCATGTGGTGCAGCAGACCTCTCCTGTCTCCCCGCTGCTCCCCTCAGCAGTGGACTTTGTCAGTTCTGCCTGCTCTGCTCCCCACTCTGTCTCTGGTGAAGCCTCTCACCGCCTGCACCTCTGGCCTGTACCCCAGTTTTGTATGCATAAATAAGTAAAGCTTTATAAAAAATGCAAATGGAGGTATAACTTACTCCATATGTGATAAGAGATGCCATAAATAACATTTGCAAACAACTGATAGACTGGAAGATAGGGTTGTGACGCTTGAGAGAGGAATACTATCCAAAGTATACAGAGTGCTTACTCACTAATCTATAAACGTAGAACTAGATTTTTTGTTATGGTCTACGATATGCGCGTGTCTAGGATATGCGCGTGCAATATAAGATGCTCAAAAATACCCTTCCTTGGCCTTCTAAATACAGATTATTTGAAGCAGTAAAACAGCTGCGCATTATGTCCTCTGTCTTTAATTTTAAATACATTGCCATCAGGGCCTTCTCTGAGGTGCAAGGGTTTAAAGCACAGCACTATCAGGCAATGCACAGCTACCGCGGCCTGAGTTCGATCCCCGCCCCGGAGGTGACCCACATGGCCCAGCAGACCACTCCATCCCACCCGCTGCTCCCCTCAGAGTGTATTTCTGTCAACCTGCCTGTTCTGCTCCCCACTCTGTCTCTGGTGAGTCCTCTCACCCTCCACATCTCTGGCCTGAAACCCAGCTCTTATATGTATAAATAAATAAATCTTAAATACAAAATCCATTGCAATCAAGTCTTGGCGCCAATCCTTTCACTGAAACTGCTCTGGCAAAGGCACCAGGGAATGTTTAGCTCCCTGGAAGTGTCACATGTATCAGGAAAACAAGCAGCACTGTTTGAGCGGAACAGAGGCTTGGTGGGGCTTTTTACAGTTTGCTTTCTCCTCTCTGGTGTAGTCCCCATAGAATTCCCATCACCAATTCCCTCATCCGCCATCACCATAGTCCCTGTGCTCTTTCCCACCCTCATTTTCATCCTTCTCACTCCCCCTTCCCTGCAGAAATCTCTGATTTATCGTTGTCTGTTTGTTTTTGTTTTGCTATTTTTTGTTGTTATTGTTTCCCCCCATGCATTATTTGGTTTCCATATATTCTTCCTATAAGTGAAACAGTCTGATATTTTTTTCTCTTCTGACTTATTTCACTGAGCATAATCCCTTCTAGCTCCACTCATGTCGCTGCAAATGGCCTTCGGTCATCTTTTTAATTGCTGCATAGTATTCCATCCTCTTGATCCAGTCATCTATTTTTGGACATTTGGATTGTTTCCATATCTTACCTATTATAAACAGTGCTGCAATAAACATAGGGGCACAGGTATTCTTTTGAATTAGTGTCTTTGTGTCCTTTGGGTTAATATACTGATCCCTTTAGAGAAAGCTAACACTGAGTACTGCTCCAGGTCACAGACTAGAAGGCATAGGATTGGAGAGTGCCGCCACATGTCCCAGTGGAACTGACCAGAGGAAGGAGTAAGGAGCTGGCCAGAGACAGAAGGGCAGTTGAGGTGTAAACTCATTGAATGGGGGAACAGAAGAGCACTGAGCTGACGACGGCCCACGGAAGACAGCCTAGTCACAGAGAGGACGCTGGACCCAAGGACACCTCTAGACTCTTGTTCATTCCACATATCTCCCTATTACCACCTGGGATGACTGTAGGTTTTGCAGAAAGCCCAAGGATAGCAGGGTTATCACTAACTAGTACAGTTTCTCCAAGGGCCTGTCTGTCCATTTACTACCATAAATGGAAACGTAGATGCTTACCAAGTGTTATCTGGAAAGACACCAACAGTGAATCTCAGCTAACTATGACACCCATTCACATAAGTCTTTAGTGTACAGGGTCCCTCACACCCCCCCCCCCGACCCCAACACAGTCTGTGTAAGTCCAACAGAGGGATTTCCACCACCTTGCCTGCGATCACCAAGGGTCTTCTCTACGCCTGAGACCATCTGACTGTGGATTTGATTCTGAGGATAGTTATGTGGGCAGAAGAGGGTCTTCTTTGCTGCACTGATTCACCCTCCACCCCCGGCCGGCTGGGAGCCCTCTCGAAAGAACAATGGATTTATAATATGAGTAAAACAAAGGAGTCGGGAATGAACAGCTCTTGGAAATAAGTAGGTCAGGACACAATCAATTTCCAAATTTAAAATTATGTTTGAAAAATGTACCTTTAATACAGGAGCCTGCTTGGGCCCTGTGGGGTAAAGCATGTAAAGTTGAAAGTTCCTGAGTGGCCGCTTTATCAGGGAGCCTCAAGTTTACCCTGGAGGTTAAGCAATAAAATGGAAACAAAAATAATTTAACAGTTTTGCAGTTAGTTTAACCCAGCGACAGCTCCTTAAATGGCTTTCACCTTCCTGAAGCTTGCCGTGCTCATAAAGCTACAAGATGCATTTCAAAGCTATGAATTTGCTAAATAGAACTTCATTTCCTCTTCTTATTAGAGGTAATTAAATTTATTAGATGTCAGTAAAAGCCTTGTAAACAGAAAATATGAATGCTTATAAAAGTCTGCCCTCTCTTTTCAGCCTAATAATTAAGATGCAATGAGAAAGCAGCTAATAACAGCTCATAATTTATGAGGTGCCATTCAACCCTGAATCTGAGACATATTGTGGAGGTATTAAACACTGAAATGAAAATAATACCCACTGAAACACATTATTTATTAAATATATAACCACTTGGAGAAATAAACACATCACACACAGAACTTGATATTTCTGATGGAAACAGTATATACATCATCTCCTGCTTTGGATATATTACCCATCAAGTCAAATTCTTAAATCAAAGTCACAACTTGTTTAAATGCAAGCTGCCCAGGGGACCCCGGCAAGCCCCAAATGTCCACCTGACATTCACCTTGATGTCAGTTTTCAAAGACTGAGTCACGGTGAAGGTTTTTCATTATTGTTATTTTTAATATTCTCCATAGACATCCCCTCCCCCCCCCCCCCCGTAAGCATGAAAGAGAAGCGGGAGAGTTTCTAAATACAACAGTGAGGACCATAAATTAAGGAAAACGTGTCCCATCCTCCAGTGCTGAGGACACAAGAGCAAACTCAGCTTCAATGCTCCACCCTCAGCGATATTATCTGACCCAACATGGAGTCTTTTCTTTATTGCAGTTGAAGAATGTACTTTATCAATAGCCCAGCTGAAAGGCACACTTTGAGTTCTTTAGAATAAACAGTGATGGGAATTTGAGGTACCATATTTCATTGATTCAAAGACGCTCTTGATTTTTTTGTTTAAGATTTATTACTTATGTGTACAGAACTGGGGTACAGGCCAGAGATACAGGGGCAGTGAGAGGATTCACCAGAGACAGTGTGGGGAGCAGAACAGGCTGACTGACAAAGTACACTGCTGAGGGGAGCAGCGGGCGGTCAGGAGAGGTCTGCCATACCATGTGGTCACCTCCGGGGCAGGTGGGGATCGAACTCGTGCTGAAGTGGCTTTAGCTTCTCAGTGCTGCGCTTTAACCTGCTGCACCACCAGGGAGGGCCCGACACCCTTGATTTTAGTGGACACGCTTATTTTATGAATCACAAAGAATACACAGCAAGTGGGTCCCGGGGTGCCCTCGTGGTGAGATGTACCCTAATGTCGCATACTGCTAAAACTGGGAGGAGAGCGCACTTTGCAATCCACACCATCCAGTCCACAAGGCTAGACGAGGCAAAGGTTACAACTGCCTTCTCAGTCACAGTGTGCAGATTCTATCTCAATAAAGCTGCCATTTTAAAATGTTATTTAGGCTGAATGATGAAACCATTTGGTAGACTGTGGTCAAGAAGAGCCTCACTTTGAACACAGAGTTAAGGAAGCACCTCAAGGAGAAGAAGGCAGCACAAAACACAAGTGCGAAAGCCCTGAGGTGAGTGTGTGCTTAGCACAGGGCATCAGACAGTTGGGTACAGAGACAGTGGTGGCAGTGGCGAAATGGGGGTGTGGGGGAGATCATAGGAGATGACATCAGACAGGCAATGGCAGAAACTAAAGTACTCCCAGGTTGAAGTTGAACAAAACATATCAACCATTTTGGAAAATGTGATCTATAACGTCTTACACCAAAACCCAATCATGGAAGCTTCCACGATCGCTGAAGGAGCAGGTGATCTTCACGTTCCTGCCACATCTGCAGACTCTTCCCCAGACCCACCTTCACGAACAGACTCGATGTCTGAGAGCAGGTCCCTACCCCGTGTGTTCAGAGGGCCGGTCCAGCCGCCTGCCTCTCCGAGCACCACACAAGGGGCTGTTCCAGACCAGAGCTCGCCGACGCTGTGCCTCTGTTTGCCAACAGGGACCAAAAACTGCTCTCTCCTAGTGTCACGCTCATGAAGAAGCTCTTCTGCTCCCCTAAATGCCACCAGCTCAAAGATCAGCTGTCCTTAAGGAGCTGGGGCTCCCTATTTTGAGCAATCGCTAGTCTTGCAATACGCTGAACTTTGGGTACTTTCTTTTTGTGTAGTGAGCGCCCTATAAGAGAAACTGGGGTACAGAGAGGTTAGCAAGCTGCCCACCGTCACACTGTTCTCTCTGTGTGTAGCCCTGCTGACAGTGAGATCCTACCCCCAATGCCCCAGTAGCTAACCATTCTACATTGGTCTCTGTGAACGGAAGTCACGCTGGCTGTCCCCTGCCCCAAGGTCATGTTCTGAGTTCTTTCCTTTTCCCTTCGCCTCCACTGGCCAAGCTTATCTTTTGTGAGTTACTCTCCAGAGCTGTGAAGTAGGACGCTGTGCTGGGTCTACTGAACGCCATCCATGCGGTGTGGTTGGGCCCCAACCCAGCCTGAACTCTGCCCACTCCTTGCCTCCTTTCATCCGTGGCTAAACCAAAGCCTCTGTGCATCCCCACCACCACACTCCCACCTCCGGCTCATATCCTGGCCTCCTTGACCAGTGCCCCATTGGGACACTGATTTTATCATCGAGTCGTCCCCAGCATCCACCCATTTCCAGCCTTACCCCTGACCACCACTGAGTCCCACCTGCCCATGGTCAACTCAGTTAAGACACAGCTCAGAGCCAAGCAAGGACTCAAGGTAAGGGGCAAAATCGGAACAACGGTGAGAAGCAAGTTTTGGGAGATGAACTTGGAAACAGAGCTTGGGGGAAGATCTCAAACACCCCTGTATGCCGTGTCTAGAAAAATCCTTGGGGAAGGGATCCCCAGGGCAGATTTTAAAGCAGAGGTTGGTGATGATAGGTTCAGTTTACTGTAGGAGATAACCAGGCAACAGGTGTTTATTGAGCACCTGTTATATGTCAGACTAAAAGCTAGCTGGATCGACAGCTAATACATGTTAAATGACCTGAGGAAGAGTTATTCTCCGAATGATGGAGGCACTTTTCCTGTGAGCTCTGCCCCCTAGTATGCTATAGCTCTATATGGGAACCAAAGTTCATAAGTAAAATGGTATCTGCAATAGATCCAGCTACAGAATGAAGGAAAAGGAGCCACATGGAGGGATTTACTTGTAACTCAGGGTGGCAGGCGATAACCACTACTGGAGACTGGGGGGAGCAGGAGCAGGGTACTGAGGGCTAAGGAGGCCGAAAGGCCAGCACCCCAGCAGGAGAAGGTTGACGGGACAGCCATCTCACTTGGCGACTGGTGACAATTGTGACATCTGTATGCAGATGTGCAATCTGAAATCCCTTAGTCGAAACTCAAAGAACTCGAGGGTTCTGGGGAATCAGTCAACTAACGTGCTTTGTGCTTTGTAATGACACATGAGTCAGCTCTGAAGGTTATTGCCACAGACAGACGTGTGCGTCTCCAAAGAGGATCACGGACCTGGTCACCACCTCTGCCAGTGAGGTATTAGAGTCACATCAGGGTCTCAGAGCACGGGCTCGGGAGTGCGCAGAAAGCCTCTTTGGCCTCTCTGTGCCACAGTTCAACTCGGAGCCAGACTGCAGCTCGCTCCCCCGGGACCTGCCCTCTGTTGGGACAAGAGGCCTGAACCTGGCTCCCCGTCTATTCAGGGGCTGCCTGAGACAGAGCTCCAGAGTCTGTCTCTCCCATTCATCACGACGCTCTGGTCTGGCTCTTCCGTGGTCAGCTGGAGAGCGCCTGGCCAGGCACTTGGGCTGGAAGCCGTGATGAGGTCGGCCACCATCAGCAATAGGTGCTGGGATGTGCCGACCTTGCTGCTCCAGGTGACGCTGTTGGGACTTTTGCTTGACCTGCCTGGGTTTGATGTGATGAATCTTGGCCTCTTTGATTTTAATATCCTGCACCTTAAATTCCAGTGGCTCTTTTGAGGGGCTTCAGATCTTGAGGATCTTTGTGACCCAAAGGGAAAGAAAAGGAATGGCATACAAACTGCTTTCTAGGTCAACAAAATCTCCAAATAATTGGAGGCTGGTATTGCAGAGATGCCATTTTTGTTCTTTTCAATCCTCTGGGGTCATCTTCCTGTTCAACAGACTTTGGGTTTTCTTGGGAGGTGGGCTCAAGACTATTCCTGGTCTTCCCAAACCTCAACACATGCTAGAAACTTGAACAACAATTTCTATATTTCACCTTCAATGACTTAATTTCTCCCCCTGGGCTTGCCTAGCTTCAGCTGTGTAATGGCCACGACACATACACTTCCTGCCGGGATCACGCCTTCACCAAAGTGGTAAACCACGTCTCTGGCCAAAGACTCTTATTCTCAGGCTCTGTATTAAAGGAAGCAAGGGGCTGTGGGCAGAAATGCTACTCAAGAACTGAACTTTGGGCCCTCCCTGGTGGCGCTAGGGGTTGAAGCACAGCACTATGACGCTATCAGCAGCCACTGTAGCACAAGTTCGATCCCTGGCCAGGGAGTGACTCACAGGGCGCAGCAGACCTCTCCTGTCTCACCCGCTGCTCCCCTCAGCAGTGGATTTCAGTCAAGCATCCTGTTCTGCTCCCCACTGTGTCTCTGGTGAATCCTCTCACCCCCCCCCCCCACACACACCTCTGGCCTGCACTCCAGCTCTTGTATGCATAAATAAATAAACCTTAAAAAAAAAGAACTGAACTTTGCAGACAAGGGTCTGTATCCCTAGCACAGGGCCCAGCCTTTAGGGACGAATCCACGAGGGCTTGTTAGAAAGATCCACTTGGGCTCAGGCTGGAAACAGTGAATACTACCAGGGACAGAATACGGCAGCCAGGAGCGCTCAGCTTTGGCCACCTCCTCGCTGGGCCCTTCCCAGCAGCTCCGGCGGACAGCCCAGCTCAGCGAGGAGGCCCTGAGGAGGAAGGCCCTGACACCGCCGAAGCCCTGGCACAGTGTTTCGCTGGCCTGAGGCTGTCAAATTCACTTCCATTTCGGCCTCAGCTGGGCTTCACGCTTTCAGAAAAATTTCCCCCACCGCCTTTCACTCGAGGCCCTTGGCAGCAATGCTGTTCCCATTCTGCTCACTTAATGGGCACAAAGAAATGGGAGAAAGGGTGGGGGCCAAAACCCAACGGCCCGGCCCAGCCTAAACCTTGGGAAATTCAGCAGGGTCTGCGTCTCTTTAAAAACTCTGCACAGACGTTCCTGGCCCAAGTGAAACCATGCTTTGGGCAGAGTCCTGGAGACAGCAAATAAAGGCCGAGTCATACACAGTTAGTTTCAAACTTATGTTGCTGCTCACGGGGAGAAATCAATGTACAGTATATTAAAAACAATCACTGCAGCCCTTAAATGATCCAATAGTTTAGCTTTGAACGCATTCAAGCTAATGGGGGCCTTAATGGCTTCTGACAGATCATCCCATTGATCAAGGGGCATGTATAAAATACGCGGCCTACTAAACTCTGTTTTGATTTTGAGAAAAGAAAACTAAACGTCCGTGGTAAACAGGGCCTGATTGTCGCATGCTTGCCGAGAGGGCCCCAGCCTGACCCTGGGGGGGCGGGAGGGAGGACAATGGGAATCCTATATACCTGGCTCGCTTCTCTCCCGGCTCTAATCAAGGCGTAATCAACTGGAAAGCTCTGTCTGCAGAGTTTGGGGGGTGGACAGGGGGGCGCACAGGAGTCCGGTTGTCTGTGTGATATCAGGAGCGGTCGCTTGAGCTGCTCCAAGAACCCAGGTCGTCCTTGCAGGAGCCCAGGGCGGGTGGGTTTAACCTGGCTTGCTCCAAAGTGCAAAACGGACTCCCCATGGCAAAGCAGGATTTTCAGTTGGGGCGGCAGTTCCGTAAAGCATGGAGAGCTCTCTCCGCCCGCGTGGGCCTCGTCCCAGGATCACCCTAGTGCAATCTGAGCACCCCCAGGGCCGGTATTATGGGCCGGGCACTGGGTCTGAAGGGCCTGCAGCCCTTTCTTCGTGTCCTCTGGGGTGAGTGCGACCTTGGCCCGGCTGGGGGAAAGGCAGCCACGTGGCTGTGGGGGCGAACAGGTCCCGCCTGATCTGTGATAATCAGGATGCAAACTCTTGTGCTACGCGCGGATCAAACCCGCCCCTCCTTCCTTGAGTCTGCCCCCAGCTAGCTGAGCCTCTAGGGTCCTTTCCCATCAGGGGTCCGCGCCCACAGCCCAGGGAGAACTTCCACGTGCGGCTTGATCTGGTGTCCTGGTTCCGGGAGCTGGCACAAGCAGCAGCTTCCCGTGGAAGCTGGGACCCCCACGGGCCGGCTCATCTGTGGTCCGGTTGTCACATCTGACACCCAGCAGACTCCCCGGGCCGCCACTAGCCAGCGGCACAAGGACCCACAGCCGCTCTGCTGTCTCAGCCCCCTAGAGCGCTCTGACCCTTTCGTCCCCATTGCTGGGGCAGAGGGCAGCCTGCGAGCACCCCCACCTCCCAGTAGGAAGTCACAGCACTTACCAGATTAGAAGCAGGGAGAAACTCCCCGCTCAAAGCCCTTCATTTGTATTGGTGCCATGTTTAGGCAGTGGCTTTTGTAAAATTGATGAATCTTGTCTAAAGGCAAGTGCAGACAGGCAAACAGATCTGTATCTGCTGTGATCCATTTAGCTTGACACACATGTGCACAGGAACTATTTCCCCTCGATTCTTTCAGGACTGATGAAAAGTAGATGCAGGCAAAGTCATGAACTGCATCATCGGGAAAGAATCACGGAATCTAATGCTGCAAGTTAATTAATGCTTCCCGCCTCTTGAAATAGACTGACCCGGCTGCTTAGACATTCAGTCAATAAACAATTGTTGTACACAGATCATCCATTAGAGGGTGATGGCAAGAATTTTTTTAAGCAAATCTAAAATGGCGATGGGTGACCTAATCCCACAGCCGTAATGGGAGAACCGAAGCATCATTTTTCATAGTATCTCATTTAGAAAAAGTTCCGCGCCATCTGCCCGGGGACAAAATGGAAGCTGGGTGGAGCAGATGGGATTGTGCAGGCTGCTAACATCTCATTCCGGGGCCGTGATGGGACCGTCCCGGGACGAGGCAGAGAGGTCACCGTGGTCACCTCCGGAAACCTGGATAGTGGCCCCCAGAGTCGCTAGCTACCTCGCGGCACACCTGTGCCAGGTACGGCTGGGGACATTTTATATGCACACTGGCTTATTTAATCATCCTACCGATGTAGGGAATTGACACATGGCTAACACTCTTGTTCTGCAGGCAAGAAAACAAAGGCTTGGAAGGATGGGAGCGTTCGGGCCACACAGGACTAGGATGCTAACTCACAAGTCTGTAGCCAGAAGCCTCTGCGCCAGCAGGAGCAGCGGGCGATTCTCAACACACCACCAAGGAGGATGGGGCAGACGTCTGCATAGGAGGAAGAGGGGCCAGGTTTCCATGGAGAAGGACAATGGCTTGACTCCCTTGGATAGTGGGGGAGCAGGAATTGGAAAGGTCCCCTGAGCGTCGGGGGTGTGGCTTGGGAACCAGGGCAGCCGTGGGGATGGGGTGCTCGCAGCTTCTCCTTGTTCATAAGAGAAATGAAAAACAGACTTTCCTGGGGTTGCCTCTGGCTTGGGCATGGCTCAAGACGGCTGGGGTGGGCGCAAAAGCCAGGTGTGTGTCCCTTTTCCTGACAGCTCTGAAGCCTGCCCCGGGCTCTGGGGTCCCCCAAAGAGGCCTCGTGGGCGCTCCCTGCCTCTCCCCTTCCCGCCCCGCCTCTGAAAGCTGCCCAGCTCTCCCTGTCGCCGCAATCATCACAGCCCTCGTGGGCTTCCCGCTCCCGTTTATGGTTGTCAAATTGATTTCACCACCGCGATACCTATGGTTCCCAATGAAACTTAATTAAAAATACCATTTAATCACAAAGTAACAAAGGCAAACTGGATAAGCGGCATGAGCACTTCAGCGCGTTTTAATCCGCGCTGCTCTGTTCCCTCTCGATCTGTTTGGATGAAAATTGCCTTTTCAAATAAGAATCCCCCCGTCTTCCACGCGCTTGCCTCTGACAGATCTCCAAAATAAACAGTATTTAGCGTGGCATGAGTCCAAATGTATGCAGTTTGCCCAGTGGTAAAATCAGCCTTAACTAGAACAGGGAAAAATGTTGCATTCGAAAATCCTTCCCTCGAAACACAACAACCCCCCGAACGTGGGGTTTGCATTCAGGAGAACCTGTGCAACCTCACTCTGGCCTCCCACCCCTCAGCTACTGACGGATTTAGCAGCTTATTACTAAACTTGTATCACAGGCAATGCCACGACCCTGACTTTTCCTGCCTACCTCTGGGCTGGAGGCCGTGGGGGACTGGGTCACTGCAGCTTGCTGGGTTCTACTTACCGGGGGGCCCCGGTGCTGGCAAGGCCACCTCCCCTCTTGTGATCTCCTGGGATATGTTTTTGGATGGTGTCACCTGCTCTCTGAGACCCTCTGGGCCAAGCAGGGCGATCACCTAGAATTGCAAGGATGTCATCCTATCAAGCTACCCACCCTCAGCATTCCTCAGGAACTTGAAATAAAGCCCAACGCAGGTTCCTCTGAAGCCGCACCCCTGACCCTATTTTCCTCTTATTTCTTCAGTTGCCACAGTCACTGACCCTTCTTCCTCCACAGGCCCCTGACCAGCACTTTCCCAAGTCCGACCCTTCCGACCAGCTCTTTCCTCTCCTCCTCTAAGACACGCCTTCCACCAAGCCACACCCTCCGCCAAACCACGCCCACCCACCAAACCACGCCCCTCTGCTAAGCCACGCCCCATCGGTCCCCATCCCCGCTCTCTTCCCCTCACTCCTTAGCGCTCCTTCCTGGCATTCCTGCTAGTCACACGCTGGTGTGTGGTCTGTCTCCCTGCAACAGGGTGAGCTCTCTTGCTCTGGTCACTACGCCCACCGGTGGCAGTGGGGCCAGCACAGAAGCAGGGACCGGTGCATGGATGCCCAATGCTCTCCACGTCGCTGGGGTGGGTCACAGGTGTGTGGGCAGAAAGGTCACGTGGCATCTCAGTGCAAAGCCACGGGCCTACGTGGCCCCTGGGGCATGGACCCCACACTCAGGGGGGAGGCTGGTGCTGGGCCCGAAACTCCCCGGAGAAGCACTATCCCTTGGCTGGCAGGGCCTGAGCTGATTGTCAGACAGCAGCCCCTGCTAGCTGTCTCGCGCCCCCTCTCTTCCCACCTTGGAGAGCAAGCACAGGCCTCAGCCGCGCCCAGCTCCAGCTCGCTGGAAGCTCCGCCGCCGCATCTGCTCATCTGCTCCAGAGAGCAGCTTCTCAGAGCTGGTCCTGCCCACCTGGAGGACTTGGAGAGTCTCCTATGGCGGGACCCCGGGCCACGGAAGCAGGTCCACCCACCGCGGGAAAGGAGAACACAGCAGAACCTCAGTTGGCTTCCCATTCCATCCTTTTAATATTTTTATTAATTAGGAATGTTTTATGTTGCACGTGACGCATTCACAAGCGGTCCATGAATATGACCCAACAGCGACACCCCAACTGGGGTCAAGACGAAAGATTTTATTTCTACGACGGGGTACAGGTAGGCAGTCTGCAGCGCGCTGACAGAAGGGGGGAGGTCAGGGTCACAGCACGTGGGAGCAGGGAGCAGCGGCGGGGGTGTGGGGGGTCACGTGTTCATGCCCTATGAGGAGACGCGACTCATCTCACGGCCCCGCTGGCGCGAGCCGGGGCTGCCGCAGGCTCTGACTTCCAAAGAACACACACGAGAACACAGGAAATCTCCCCGTTTTTAAAATTTGGCACCTAATGATATGTAACAAAACAGAAATCGGGGGCAGGATAAACCCAGTTACGCCAGCCCGGACCCGCCCTCCTGGGGCCGCTCGGGCCACACCTCGTGGCTGACCCGGCCTGGTCCACGCTGGGCTCCCCGCGAGATCGCACTTCCTGAGGAAACCGAGGCTCAGGAACACGGCATGAACAGACAGACCGGGCATGAGACTAGAGAAGGGGGTGCCCCCAGGGTGAGCCCACCCAGAGAGATGACCAGTCGGTCCGTGTCACCATGGCTAGGCCTGGGGCTTGGGGACTCCATTTCAGCTTCACCCTATGCTGCTGCGCTGGTGCTGTGAGAGGCCGGTGACACAAGTGGGGAAACTGAGGCACAGTGACGGGCCAAAGGCCACAACACTAGTGGGAGCTGGGTGCAGGCATCCCTTAGCCACACACACTTCCCTCTCGCTGGTCTCCGACATTCCAGTGCCCTCGGGGTGGCAACCCGGCCTCAGTTCCATCTGCCATGACGCGGGCCCTGGCGGAGCTGAGGCGCCAAGCCAGGCTTCTCTGTGAAAAGCCATTTCTTTGTCCCCTGGGCATGGCGGCCGCAAAGGCCTCTCCTGCTCTTAAAGGGTTTCTGGATACCACCCACTGGCTTCCTGCAGGGAGGACGACATGCATACCTGCGCCGCCCACGCAGCTGGGGAAGGCGGAGGGCGCAAGCTTAGCCTGACTGAATCACGACGAAAACTGCACTGACATCGAAGAAGCTGCATTTGGCTGGCAGCCGCCGTGCCGGACAGCACAGCCTCTGAGGAGTGTGGCGAGGGAGGGGAAATTGGGGTGAGCATGTCTAAGTTCTGTTGCCCGCCAAGACTCAGAGTCTCGGGAGGCTTGGGAAGGAGGAAGCCAGGGGAGGCGGGGGCACGGGCCAAGTTCAGCACCTCCCCCCTGTGTCTCGGGGCCGATGGGCTCCCCCCGAAACTCCGAGAGAGGAATAGCTTGGGGGGCAGGGTCTTGTTTCATGCCAGTCCACGGATGACGCTGCATCATTTCAAAGCATGTTAACTTTCATGGGCTTGCTCCCTAGTTGCTCTTGATGGGGACCGGGGTTCTACTATCTCAAAGCTACGTCTACCCATTGTCCTTGCCCATGAGAAAGGGGGTGAGAAGCCCCAAACATGTTTCTCTCTGCATCTAAAATGTGCTTTCTTCCTGGGGTTTGGCCTCCAGAAGCAGAACTTTGAGCTCAGAAATGATATCTGTGAGGTCAAATGGCAAAGGCATCGAAGGATCTTCCTTCTCCCAGTATGGCCGACATTCTGGCTTCTGGTCCAGGGGTAAAGTTCGGGCAATTCTGGACTGGCACCTGGAAGAGGAAGAAGAGGCAATCAATTCACAGGCGGGGCTTCCTGGATGACCCCAGTCTACCGGCAGCTTGGAGCGACAGCAAGTGCTCCCCAGACAGTCCTCTCTGGTGGTGGGGTGGCCCGCAGGGAAGAGGCCGGGAGGCAGAAAGCAGAGTCGGTAGAAAGGAAGAACTTTCTTTATGGACTGGAGCTTTTTGCTCTTTGCTTTTTCAGTTCCCAGCTCTGTCTTATCTCCGGTGGCTTCATGGAAGTCAATCGCAGGGAGATTCGGTGTCTCTCAAACGACGAGCTACTTTTTTTTTCACGGTCTCAACTGTTATTTAAAGTGTGTGATTAAGCCATTATCAGATTTAAATGTTTGAGGGACTGCAATGTATAACTAGATTACTGGGAGAGATTAAATTGAATTGGCTGCCTTAAAACATCTGAGAATAGATTGAACCATATTACAAACCAGGATGGGCTTTGGAGGTCCTGGAGATTTGCAAGGGTCGCAGCTTGCTGTGCTTTGGAAAAGGCTCTCCAAGGAGGGCCCAGTCGATAAGGATATATGCAAATAGAGGTTAATAATCATTTCCACTGATGAAGAGGTGGGGAAAACTTCCACAAAATTAAATTAAGAGGCTAGCAAGAGTTACTCCCTAAGGAAAACACTTAAATCACGGTTTTTATTAAATGGATTATTCATCGATAGTAGGAAAATTAATTATAATAGGCAGCTAGAGATTGCCTGGTAGGAAGAAGTTGGGGCACCCTCATCCCACCTTTAAAATTGGCCTGAGAGAGCTCAGTGGCTTTAGCCTTACTTGTCTGAAAAAGAAAAAAGAGGACCAGAGAGTGGAAACATGATGGCAATAAGGAACGAATTATTTCTCTGCTCTCCTGGGAGCACAGGACAGTGAAAAACCTGTGCACCCCCCCAAATTACTTCAGAGGGACGTAAATCCTTCCCTGCCCCCACTTTCCTGCATTACTCTCTAAATCAGTCATCACCTTCCTGGTGGCGCCATGGGTTAAAGCGAACCACATAGTGCCTGGCACACTAGGAAGCTGTCCCCAGCCACTGTGGCCTGAGTTCGATCCCCGGCCAGGGAGTGACCCACAGGGCGCAGCAGACTTCTCCTGTCTCCCCGCTGCTTCCCTCAGCAGTGGATCTCAGTAGATCCCTACTCTGTCTCTGGTGAGTTCTCTCACAGACCCTGCACCTCTGGCCTACACCCCAGTTCTTGCACGCATTAATCAATTAATCTTTAAAAAAAAAAAAGTGGTCACCCCCACTATTTGTGTGCTGTGAACCACATGGGGCTCACGGCAAAGAGCCTGAAAAACTGGAAGCTCGCATCTCCGTGTCTAAGCCTGGTGGCGCAGAAGTTTCCTCACTAAAAGACATCTTCTTCTCTGGGGAATTATTAATGGTGAGGGGATCCCCACGGGAAAACATCCTTCAACTTTACACCTACTTCCTCGTGCGGTTAATTGCCAGACCGGCGTGCTAGGCGTTCAATCCACCGTACATTACACATAACATCCCAATATATCTTCAGCTCTCCGCATCAGGCCCTGATAATAGCGTCTGTTAACATGCACTAAGTACTGTTATGTAGCACATCACTTCATAAATAATAAGATTAGCTGACCTCAGGGCCCCAAGAAGAGGAATGTGTTTAAATGTTCTCATTATTTATTTAAAACAAGAATTAAAGCAACAGAAGCTGCTTGTGACAATCCTCTTAGCATAAATATTAAACTGTTTGCACTGATAAGCCCCACGCAGCACTAAGAACAGAGGGTGTGTTCTGCAGACTACTTAATAATAGGTGTTTGCGACATGGCTGCTTGGCACTGTGCTTCTGAGGGTGGATCTCCAGTCCGGGGACAGTCTCTAAATCACATGAAAGGGATGGGGGAATTAATATTCAGGGGGAGCCGCGCCTAATTACAGAGGAATGCTGCACAGATTTTTAAAACTGTGCTTTCTCTTGCTCTCGGAACCAGAGAGCAAGCTCAATTCGCTAGGTAGGCAAACTTATTACAAATTGAGCATTTCGGTCCCACTGCGGATAAATTATCTATGCACATATTACTCTGGCTGGCAGATTAAAGAGCTGTGATAAGTGTGGATCCACCTCGAATATCATGAGGTTCGTAAAAAGTCAATAGAGATGCTTTTTCACTTGTCAAGTGGGCTTTGCCCTCTCATTTTGGGAAAGTATTAAAAATATGAAAACCTGCTGTGAGGTTTGCTTCGCTATTTCGCACCAGCTGCCCGAGCCCACTGGCTCTCTGTCGGGTAGAGTTATTCTATGATGTTGCATTTCTGGGCAAAGGACGGCTGGCTGGGGGCAGCCTGCTCCCAGGAGGCTCCCCCCAACACCCATCTTAGACCTGCGTCTATCCAGTTCCTCTCTCGGGGCTGGGCCAGGACCCTCCACTGGGCTTCTTCAGGGAAGTCAACTCAGACGCTTCAGGGGCTTTCACAGTCTTCCATTAATGCCCCGGGCTCCTGGCCAGTTTCCAAATGGCCGCCGCTGGGCCCTGTAGAGAGCTCACTACTGGAGGAGGTGTGTTTACCTTTGAACAGGACAGTCACCCCCAGTTCCAATTACACTGTTTGCTTCAGCATCTTGCCAGACTGTGGAGAGGAAAGAGGAAGGATGACATGCCCCTTGGAGGCCTAGCTGGCTTTGGGTTTGGGTGTCTCTTGCTCCGATCACCCTTTCTGCCCTCTCTGGTCTCGATTTCCTAGATGGGGAGGTCGGAAGCTTGAAGCAGCGAGTTCCGGGTGTGTCTCTGCTATGTTGATGGCACTTGGTGCCTCAGGCCGGCTGCTGAACTTCGCCTGTCAAGCGGGCGAGATGCTGGAGCTGGGGTTGGGCCCGCGTGTGCTCAGGACAGGAGTGCGGCTGCCGAGAGCCCCACGGGGCACACAGTGAGAGCGCACCCTGGCTTCCTCACAGCAGCCTCAGCCCTGCTTTTGCGTGTGTATGGGTGATACCCTGCCAAGGCGCTCGGGCCCCCGTGAGCGCCCCTCACCCTGACTGAGTGGGTGGCTGTCACCAGCTCCTCTGGGGAAGCTCTGCTGACACCCACAGGCGCCCTTTCCGGCTTGACTCTAGCGTGGCCGTGGCCGCATCCCACCCGCAGGTACATTCCAGGCTCAGGCCTTTCGCTAGAAAGGAGAGCAGTGACCGGAGAAGATGTCTAGCTTCAGAAAGACCCAGCAGTGGTTCCTGAAGACCTAGGATTAGTGAACGGGCTGCTGGACTTTCTAAGTCACGATTGTGTCGTGAGATTTGTCGTTTGTGGGAAGTGGAGCTGAATGTCTCTTGGCCCGTGGAGACGCTCTCGCATAATAAGGCGGGCCGAGGTGGCATGCGTGTTTTGGGAATAGGGATCGCAGTGGGTACTGGTAGGGATCGCAGTGGGTACTGGTTGCCTGTCTACACCCCTCCCACCAAGAGGTCTCTGCTTTTTTCCCGGGGGGGAGTCCTTCTTTGGCCCTGGACTCAACACCCCCACCCCACCTCCGGCCAGCAGGCAGGGCTGCCACTGGTTGAGCCCAGTCAGCGCATCTGGTTCCCAGATGCCTCCCACAGGTTCAGGCACAGGGAGACACAGGCCTGGGGGGGCGGGCGCGAGTGTGCAGAGTCACTGGCACTGGTTGGGGGCAGAAGGCCAGGCCTTCCTTCCTCCTGGCCTGTGAGCCACGGGGTTGCATCTCCTGGAGCTGCCGGTCATTCTGCAGCCACATAGCACCTGCTGGTGCTGGGCGGTCATGTCCGAGGCACGGGCCAAAGCCTCCCCAAGATCTTTTCAGCCTCAGGAGCCATCATTTTTGGGATTTGAGCCTGTCACCTGTTGTCACTAGTAACCCAGAGGCCCAGCTGGGCAGGCCGGCTGAGCCCTCCACCTTTCTTCCCTTCCTGCCTGACGACATCTATGGCCGTGACCCTGCTGGCCGAGTGGACGCTGATGCTGCTGCCCACAGTGTGTGCAGAGGCCAGGGCACAGGAAAGCAGGAAAACACCGGGTTTCTTGGTCTCGGTTCAAATAATTCTGTTTGGGGCAAGCTTCTATCCAGAAAACGAGGATGTGGTAATGTCATTGATATTAAATAACGGGACAATAAGTTAGCTTTACGATCTGTCTAAGGGAAGTTTTGCAGAAGTTCCCCGAACTCGGAGCTCTCGAGAAGAGCAAGTCATCTCAGTCCTCCAGCCAGAGCCATTTCCCCTCAGCTGGGAACTCCATCCTCCCGTCCTGCGTCCTCCCGTCCTGCGTCCTCGGGTCCTGTCCCAGGGCTGGGCTGCCTGGGTTAGCAAAGGCATTTGATTCTACTCAGAAAAGCCTGCCAGCTCATGAAGCATTGAACAGAGAACAAAGGGAAATGACAGATACGGCACCTTCCTCCCTCCCAAATTCACCACACTCGATCCAAAAGATTCCAGGAGTTACTCGCGAAACACTTGCTATTTAAGAATGGTTCTCCCAGAGTGACTAATGACACAGTAGAAAGCAAATGGAAGGTGTCCCACTGGCCGGCCTGTTAGCAGGTCGTCCAGACACCCTGGGCCCCCCCACAGGTGTAACACACGTGGGGTGCTCCCTCAGGGCCATCCTGACATCTGATGGCCAGGGCTGCAGCCACATTAGTGAACACCGGTCGCCATGCTGAAATTAACCACTTTAGCTAAAGTGTGTGTTAATTATGGGTATGCACGCAGTCAATAAAAGGTTAATGCAAAAGTCAAAGGATAAATTTCTTCCCTTATTGCATCACTTCACAGACTAAATGACTAACATTATACTTCGTGTTTTTAATCAATAGGTTTTACAGTAATGTGCTGGCCATTGATTTTAAGAAAACACACACGGTCATCCTCCTTGTCCCTAAATTTTGCACCAAATGAAGGACAGGTAAGGCTTCCATTCTTCTTGCTGGCATGAGGAGGAAAGGTTTTCAGAGAATGGTTTCTGCTCAAGTGTCATCGGGATAAGCAAGCCTCAAAATGAAGGCCAAGGAACTGGAATGCCAGTTCCACTAAGTGTGGGCCACGGAGGAGACAGGGCCAGTGAACCAAGAGTGACTCTTTACTTTGAAAGAGTCCAACTCTTGCTTAAGTGGCTCCATGTTGTACATTGTTCAAATGTCCCAAAGACACGGAAGGCACAGCGGTGTTGGAGCATTTTCATGATGAGCTGAGAGAGAGCCATGAGCCCGGAGTCTGATTCCCATTTCAAAGGAGGGCTGGTGGCTGTGCTTCCCGGGGTGAGCCCAGAGCTAGGTGGGTGAGGAAAGGCCTGGCCAGGCCCCGGGCACCTGCCTGCTGCACTTTCTGCCGCATTCCACCTTTTCCATGCATTTCCTGTTGGCCTAAAATGGAAACACAGGCCACCATGTCCCTGCCTGACTCAGCTGTTCTTTCCAGATTTAGGTATTCGGGAGATTCCAAACCATTTTAGGGAAAAAGAAGGAGCAGAACCTTTTCCCCCAAATTTTTAGACAGACTATTACTAAGAGAAACATGTATTAAACTTGCTTTTCATTTTCATGACAATGAGGCTCTTGCAGCTTGTATCTGTAGTTTTCTAAGGGCATCCATTAATTATATTTATTTCCTGGGGTGACCTTGAGAAAAATCTTTCAATGTTAGTTTCCTAGACTGTTGCATGAAGTTAATTCATCTCTGCTTCGCTAAATTATGTGAGATAAAAATCAAATGAGGGGTATAAAATTCCTTTAAAATCTGCCAAGCAGCACACCAATACATAATTATCCCTCAATATCTGTTACTTAGATGTAAGATACAGTTCCTTTTTTTTTATTGCATAATATTTTTCATTCTTTCTTTTTTAAGATTTATTTGTGTGAGAGAGATTCACCAGAGACAGAGTGGGGAACAGAAGAGGCAGATCTACTGAAATCCACTGCTGAGGGGAGCCATAGGCGGGTCAGGAGAGGTCTGCTGCGCCCTGTGGGTCACCTCCCTGGCTGGGGATCAAACTCATGCTGCAGTGGCTGTGGACAGCTTCACAGTGCTGCACTTTAAACCATTGCACCACCAGGGAGGGCCCTGTATAATATTTTTCAAGGGGGTAACATTAGTTTATAGCACTATGATTTAGAGGTATAGGATCATGTTTTCAAATGCATGTCTCCATACCATACCCACCACCAAGGCACCCCAAGTCCCCACCACAGTCCCTGAGCCACCCCCTTGCTCCCCACCTTTCTCTTCCTGCTGTGGTAGCCTCAACACTATAGTCAGGTTTCTAGGGTTTGTTTGGTTTAGTCTCGCCTGTTTCTTTGTATTGTTTCTTTATATTCCACATATGAGCAAAACCATCTGGCGTTTGTCTTTCTCCTTCTGACTTGTTTCACTTAGCACCATTCCCTCCAGCTCCACCCAGGTTGTCTCGAACGACACGATTTCATCTTTAAAATACAGAAGACCAGGCAGCATTGGACCAGTGGGGTTTGTCATGTTTTTAAATAAAAATGAAAGAGATCGCATTTGCAAAGACTAGAGCAATTTAAACTAACAACGCTGCTAGAAAATACCCCATGTAATGGGCTCTTCTTCAAGTCGGAATTCTGTCTAGAATTTTAATTTGCAAGGTGTTTATAATCGTTCTAGCTAATGTTTAGCAGGGAGCTGTGTTAGCATTTCAGCTATATCAGCAGGCAGCCTCAATGTAAGCCAGGATAGTGACTTACGAGCTGCCTCACTGGAGGAGAAAAAGAAGCACATTTGACCTGCTGAACGCAACTGCCAGGGCCAGAGTGGAAAGGTGGGAAAGAACAATTTCAGAGGCAAAGGTCCTCTCCAGGGCCGAATGTTCTGCAGGAGCTGGAATGTTCTTTTGGTGTAGAAGAACAGGGGTGCAGGTCAGAGATGCAGGGCGTGAGAGGATTCACCAGAGACAGAACAGGCAGATCTACTGAAATCTACTGCTGAGGGGAGCAGCAGGGAGACGGGAGAGGTCTGCTGTGCCGTGTGGGTCACTCCCTGGCGGGGGCTGGAGCTCATGCTGCAGGGGCTGGTGATAGCTTGACAATGCTGAGACTTAACCCTGCACCACCAGGGAGGCTCTTTGCTTCTTCTTTTGTTCTTTGGGAGCTACTTAGGAGTTTCACCTGGCAGGCCCATTTGTGATATTTTGAGACTCTCCATTCTGCTTCCTACAGGGGAATGGAACCTACAGCTAGCCTAGTCTATATTCCCGCCAACCCTGTAAGAGGGCACCTATTCTCCACATCCTGCCAGCACTTGTTTTTTTTCTGGTCTTTTGACTTGGGCCATTCGCACAATGTGTAGGTGGAGTCAAGCAGTACCTCTTGTCACAGGGGTACAGCAGTGTCTCGTTGCAACTTTGATTTGCATTTCCCTGATAAGTGACGACGAGCATTTTTTCATGCGCCTGTTGACCATCGATATATCTTCTCTGGACAAGTGTCTATTTAGTTCTTCTGCCTGTTTTCTGATTGGGTTGTTTATTTTTTCTTTTTCATTGAGTTGTAAGAGTTCTTTGTAGATCTTGGATATCAGTCCCTTGTCAGATGCATGGTGAGTGAATATTTTCTCCCATTCAGTAGGGTGTCTTTTTGTTTTGTTTTGTTTTGATAACAGTTTCTTTTGCTGTTCAGAAGATTTTTTTTTTAGTTCAATGTAGTCCCAGTACTTTATATTCTCTTTTGTTTTCCTTGCTGCTAGAGATGAATCCACAAAGATCTCTCCAAAGCCTATGTCGGGTAGTGTTTTGCCTATGTTTTCGTCTATGTATTTTATAGTTTCAGGTCTCACATCTAAGTCTTTTATCATGTTGAGTTGATGTTTGTGTCTGGTGTGAGATAGAGGTCTAGTTTTATTCTTTTGCATGTGGCAGTCCAGTTTTCCCAGCACCATTTATTGAAGAGGTTTTTGCTCTAGAGTATGTGCTTAGCTCCTTTGTCATAGATTATCTGTTCATGTAGGTGTGGGTTTATTTCTGGACTCTCAATTTTCTAAGGAACTATAGTATTTATTTATGCATACAATCAGTAGGAGGGTGGGTGGGGAGAAGATTCACCAGAGACAGAGTGGGGAGCAGAACAGACAGATCTACTGAAATCCACTGCTGAGGGGAGCAGTGGGAAGACAGGAGAGGTCTGCTGTGCCCTGTGGGTCACTCCCTGGCCGGAGACTGAACTCGTGCTGCAGGGGAGGGGCTGTGGAGAGCTTAATAGTGCTGAGACTTAATGCCTGTGCCACCAGGGAGGCTCTGGGCTCTTGATTTTGTTCCAGCAGTCTGTGAGTCTGTGTGTTTATTTTTATTCCAGTACCCTATTGCTTTGATTACAAAGTGATGAAGGAGCACAGAGTATGTTGGGGGGGGGTGGAGGTGGGGGTGCCCTGCTCTGTGGTGCTGAGTGTGATGCAGGATCAACACCTGAAGAGGAGATGCTCTATTTCTAAAACACAAGTACTGCTGTCAACCAGTATTAATTTAAAAAAGAAAATAACTTTACAAAGTGGGAAAACAAATACCCAACTATCCCCATCATTTTAAACACTGGATTAAAACCAGCAAGTCATGGAGGTAAGTGATTCATCTAGAAATCAACGCGCCACTCGGCACAAATCACGTTGTTTTCTAGACCCTAGAAAGCCCACAGGGGGTGGACACACTACTGGACGTCGACGCTGTGCTCACACTGGCAAGAGAAAGGCACTGCCGCGCCCCGCCGAGTCTGCGGGAAGCTCGCACCTCTCCACCCTCGCCCGGCACGCGGAAGGTTATCTGTGTGTAAATGATGCTTCTCAGAGCTCGCAATTCTGCCCTCCTCGCCAACATAACCGACATCATTTCTTGGAAAGCTAGTAACTACCTGCTGTAATGACCACGAATAACCTTTTGAGTTCCATCAAGTCTCTAAGAAGCACCCCACTCCCGCAATGGGGGCTCCCCTCCTGGCCTCTGAGCCAC
>NW_004567140.1:3472444-3506878 GCF_000260355.1 Condylura cristata | reverse complement strand
GCTGTGTCTCTTCCCCTTACCTCCAGACCTACCCTTCCTCCTGGGCATCTTCCCAACGTGTGAGTATCTGCTCCCTACCCCTCTGAAATTGCCCTGACAAGTTTGTTACAGACGTTTTTGTTGCTGCTGTTTAGAGATAATATACAAAGGAATTCCATCTGATGTCACTCTTGACACTCTTCCCACGACAACTTTCAGACCAAAGGAATAACAGAACGGTTAAAAAGAAGTGGGGGCCCTCCCTGGTGGTGCAAAGGGTTAAAGCGCAGCACTAGGAAGCTGGCCACAGCTCCTTGGACAGGAGTGATTGCAGGCTAGGGGGTGACTCACAGGGCACACAGACCTCTCCTGTCTCCCCACTGCTCCCCTCAGCAGTGGACTTTGTCCTGTCTCTGGTGAATCCTCTTGCCACCACTGTACCTCTGGCCTGTACCCCAGTTCTGTTTGCATGAATATATCAATCTTTTTTCTTTTTTAAAGTTTAAAAGAAAAGAAAACCACATGGAAAATAGCCAGTAATAAACACTGAGTGTCAGGTACTGTATACATCTCCTATTTAAATGCTCATCATCAAAATGGAAACTGAGGCCAAAAAGATTAACTAAAAACGGTGTCAGCTAAACCACAGATGTCAGGATTTGGCAAAACTGCCTGATGCCAAGCCTCGGATGCCATCTACCATTCCCAAAGGACCCTACGGGCCCTTGATAAAAATACCACTTCCCAAAGGCACCTAGTCGCAAGTCGGACTCTCCAGAGGAGGCTCCTGGCATTTGAATTTTCGTAAGAGACTCTTCGATTCAGACCGGCTTGAGAAGAAGCTGCGCTGTGTTAACCTCAACAAAAGATCCATAAAGATGCCTGAAGGTGGAATGTGGGGGGTGGAGGGGGCGGGGGTATCTGTAGTTATCTTTGGACACCCACTCAGACTAAAATCGTCTCCATTTCAGGGGACAGCAGGCTCAGGCTGAGCGTTTTTGGACCTCCAACTTGGGCCCCCAAGAAGGCAAAATGAAACTGGCCAGCACTCCCACCCCCACCCCCTACTTCAGGGAATCCAACAGGCCCTTGTAACCACTTAATATGTGAGACTGCTTGGCCCACCACTGGGGTGTAAACCCAGGAGGCGGAGGGTTGAGAACAATTTTATCCCTGGGTTCATTTGTCGGCTTGTCAGTTACATAATGATGATGATGAATGGGCTACCTTGACAGCTGAACATTTAGGAGCTGCTGACCTTTGATCTCTGGTCACATGATAGGGTCACCTGAAACTTGCATACTTCTACCTGCCCATGGGTAACAATATAAAGGTCAAATAGGCTGGACGATTATACGTATCGAGTCTGAGGCAGCTAGGTTAGGAGCTTTAAGAGACCAGGGGTTGGGTTCCCCAGCACACAAAGCTTTGGAACTACTGCAGAAATGTGCTCAACAAAAGATATACAATTTCAAAGCAGTCTAGAGTAACTTTCCTTGCAAGGGAATAGAATGAACTCATTATTTTTAAAGGGCAACAATGAAAACAAACACTTTGGAAGAAAATATATTCTACCAGTGACTCCGCCATTGGGAGGGAAAGCATGCAGGCGTATGACTTAATGAGTGATATTAATGCTATCCCTGCAACGTGGCAGAAGGTCCAATTTGATGCAATTACTGGAACAAAATCCCCACTGGGTAGTCCAAGCCCTCCTTTCAGCCACAGAATACGGTTTCTCTGCTGTCTTCTGTCAGCATGGTACCCCACAAAGGCGCATGATTGACAAAAGATAACCCTTTCCAAATTTCATGACTTCCTTGAAACTTAAGTCAAGTTTGCACGGGGCAGTCTCAAACTTCAGAAAGATTCCAGAATAACTCACAGTCCGAAATTCAAGGAGGCTGTGACTTTTAGGTATACTATCGCATTCGAAGGGGAAACACACACACAAATATTTCTTCCTGCAAATCTGAAGATTTTTGCTTTTTGACTATTTGGTTCAATTCCTTTTGCTCAGAATCAGATGAGAGCAGTCACATAGATCATGAATCCAGTTAGGAAAATGAAAGCGAGCAGGCCAACATCGTTGCTTTCCAGAACCCAGAAACTTCATAACCGGGAAAGAAACAGATAGTACAGAGAAATATGATTTACATCAAGAGCCTGTTTTATACAAAGCATTTCCCCTGCAAAGTCAAAGACCGACAGACAGACTGCCATTGGAGAATAATGTACTCGTACTCTTGAGAGACAGCAAAGCAGAGGACAATGGCTTCTGGAATAAAAGGCCAGCTGTTCTGACTTTGGGAGGCTCATTTAGGTTGTAAGCTGTGAAATAAATTTGAGTTGATGTTCCCCCATCTGCTCACCTGTCAGTCTATTTCCACTGTACTGCTGTTTCTAGAAATACTTCCATGTAACCTGCTTAATTGGTTTTGGGATGCTGAGAAACATCTCCCAAGTTTATCTCAACCTTACTCAGAACAAGAGACTACGGGGCCTTTGTTTCACTTCCCTTGAAGAGTGAACACCAACAGGTCAAGCGCACCGAGGGCCAGGGCAGAACACTCGCTGTGGCGCAACCCCAATGAGATTGGGGGTCGGGGTGGGGGGGCATCCAAATTCAGAATCAGAGAAAATGGCGGCGGGCAGGGATAGAATGTAAACTGACCAAAGACGCACCAGTTTTCTGATGAACTTATGCTTTCTGCTGATTGAAAAGCTGAGTGAAAGTGAAAGTTCTTACCATGGTCCACAAGTCACTACACAACCGACCCCTTCCTCACCCGAGTCTCTGCTCTTCTCTCCTCCCACTGGTCCCCATCACTTTGCCCCAGTCACAACGGCTCCTTTGCGTTTCCTTGAACGAAGGATACACCCAAGAAATAGGGTCTGCTGCTTCTTGCACCCCGAGAATGGCTGTCCTCCTTACAGCCACCTCTCCCTCCATCTCCCTCCAGCCCCCTTATCGTCTCTCCCTGCACTGCTTTTCTCCGCAACACTTGATACAGTTTGATATGTGTGTATGTAAGAAAAGCGCCCTGAAAGCAAGGAGTTGGGCTTTGTTCAGGCTCTGTTCCCCAAGCCCAGAGCAGAGTTGGCATATCACAGTCCTAAGAAACTGACGGATACACAATGATGGAGAGCAGCTTGGACTTGAACCCTGCCTCCTGCAGATAAAACAAATTTCCCCGCTATGCAACAACCTCATAAGACTGATCTAAAGCATGATATAAAAATACAAGACCCACGCCCTCCCTGGTGGCGCAGTGGGCCAAACACTCAGCACTGCAAGTGAGCCACAGTCACTTAGGTGTGAGTTTGATCCCCGCCCCAGAGATGACCCACAGGGCGCGGCAGACCTCTCCTGACCTGCCCACTGCTCCCCTCAGCAGAGTACTTCATCAGTCGGCCTGTTCTGCTCCCCACTCTGCCTCTGGTGAATCCTCTCACTGCCCCTGCACTTCTGGCCTGTACCCCAGTTCTGTTTGCATAAAAAAATAAATCTTAAAAAAAAACACACACACACAAGGCCCAATCAAGGGAGTTGTAACAACAAAATCATTATGACCCACCCACCAGGAGGATGGTTTGGCGAGAAGAACATTGGTCTGGGAATTCAAGCCCCACTTCTCCCACTATTTTGCCCTGTGACCCTGGGGAAAATGACTTTCTGGCCATCAACACTGACATCTGTAAAATGAAAGGTGGGTCAGACAACCCTTGGTTCTCGTTAGTTGGGACTTTATACACAAACATGGTTCCCCACGGGCCTCATCTCCCAGACCCGCTACCTACGGGGTCGGCGGTCATATCTCCAGGGCCTCTCTGGGGTACAGGACTAGGCAGACACACGGCGGGGCCCGGACTCACTCCCTTGCTGGCGGCCCTTCCCTCTGCACCCCCACTTTCTCTGCTGGTGGAACTGGAAGGTCGCGCCGGTCACTCTTCTTTGACTTGAAGACATGTTTCTGCAGGCACCTTCAGATTCCCTCAGAGGCAACACATTTGAAGTTGGGCTTCTCTGGACACTCTTCTCCTCCAGCCAAATCACCCACGGGTCTCTAAGCGGCCATTTGACCTCCAAAACAGGAAAGGCAAGCCGCTCGCCTATGGGTGTTTAGCAGGAGGTGCAGTTTCTGTCTGAAAGGCTACGGGGTCACAGCAGCGTCGCATCGAGCCCCCTGCGTCAACAGTGCGCCCCAAACCCAAAGCCACAGGGATATCTGATCTTAAATGTAGAGCAGGCCTAGCAAGCAATGGTTTTTTTCTACTAGAATATTTTTAATCATTTTTAAATATAACAGGTTATTTTTACATCACTTTGTGTCTTTTCCCATCTCAGTTGTAACCCCCGGGGGCTTCCCTTCACCAAATCACCCGTGTGCCATCACCACAGTCCAGTGCACTTCCCCCCGCCTCCATTTTTGTTCCCAATGAGTTAGGTTTTTTTTAATGTGTTTATTTATTCATACAGGAACTGGGGTACAAGCCAGAGGTACCGAGGTGAGAGGATTCCCCAGAGACAGAGTGGGGAGCAGAACAGGCAGATCCACTGAAATCCACTGCCGAGGGGAGCAGTGGGAGACAGGAGATGTCTGCTGCGCCCTGTGGGTCAGCCCCCTGCTGGGGGATCAAACTCATGCTGCAGCGGCTGCAGACAGCTTCAGAGTGCTGCGCTCAAACCCACTGCGCCACTAGGGAGGGCCCCAGTGACAGTTTTTATAGCTAAAACTTAGTAACCGAAATTGCCCCTGGCCACATAAGCATCTGTTCTGGCTTCGGTGATCAAGAAGAGGAATCAGTGTAGGTGACCAAGCGCACACCTACTGATAAAGTCAGGACTGGGCAGAAAGCGTGTTGCTGTGGGCGTGGCGTGGGGGGTGTGCGAATGCCTGAGGTGTGTATTCCCTCCTCAGCACACACCCACGGGCAGGGGCGTCAGAGGTACAGCAGCGAACGAGTCAAGTCCCAGGCCCCTTGGCGGTTCTCTCTGGGGAGAGGAAGACAGACGAGAGCCCTGTATGTGAGCTACAAACTGCAGTTAGCCGCCAGCAAGACGATTAGAAATAATAGTGGCTAAAGGAGTTTCTTTCTTCACCGTCAAAGGATTTCAAGGTGGCATAGGAGAGCAGTGGACAGGCATCCAGAGCCTGCTGTTGCAACCACCTCTGGAGTGGGGCTGCTGTCTTGGGGTCATCCTGTGGTGGAGAGAGCTCCGCCTCCCGGCCTTGAGCTCCAGGCCAGGAGAAAGGGACAGGGTAGAAGAGGTCCTTCCTCCTCCAGAGCACTACTAGAATGCAGGCTCGGGGTTGCTGGGGAGACGGGAGGATGGGTTTTCAGCTGGATGGACTGTCCACTTCTTCTCTGTGCCAAAGCCGAGGTTCTGAGTGAT
This sequence comes from Condylura cristata, assembly GCF_000260355.1. NCBI lineage: Eukaryota > Metazoa > Chordata > Mammalia > Eulipotyphla > Talpidae > Condylura > Condylura cristata. The sequence continues at coordinate 3,501,501 of NW_004567140.1, read as the reverse complement.
AGAAGAAGGAAAGAGTAGAGACGGGAGGAGAGACGAGTAGGGTCTGCCCGTGCCGTGCAGGCAAGCGGTAGTGTGGTCATTTCTGCAAGAGCGCGTTCCGGAGCCAGTGAAATCGGGGAATGAATACAAGTGAGCGGCGAAGCCGAGGGAGGACAGGTTAGAGGGTTGTCCAGGCATCTCTTTGGGGGAAGCGTATTTTAGGGGAGAACGAGCCCAGCACCTTTATGGGCCCGGCAGGAGGCCGCTGTGGCTAAAGAGGGTGAGGCGGGAGGCGGAGGGAGGTCAGAGGGCCGGGACTCAGAGCCGCTGTGCAGACTGAATTTATTCTAGGCGAGACAGGCAAGTAACCAGTGGGTTACACAGGGGAGCAACAGGATCTACACCCCAGTATTCTGCAGAAGGCCTCAGGTCCCTTTAGAAACTGGGGCCTCTCGTGAGGTCGACCCCTACACTCAGCCGGCAGTGCTGGCTTGATGGAGCAAAATGTCCTTCTGCCGACCCTTCCCTGGCCCATGTTGGCCCCACAGTGAGCTTGGTGGGGGGAGGAGAATTGGGGGGGGGCGCACGTTCTGAGCCCCATCTTCCACAATCTCCCAGTCTTCGATGCTTTGTTGCTTTTGTCTTGGGGTGGAAAAGGAGAACTGGAGCCAGAGCTCCCCGTGTCTCTAAGTTCACCTGATGTGTATCTGCAGACCCCAACTCACATCCAATTTATGTTGCTCTTATTCTTTCGGGGGCTGCGGGTTCGGGCTGAGGAGGAAGCGTAACCCTAGATGCTGAGAGCCCCGGAGGGCTGGGCGGGCCTCTGAGTCAGTGCTGGGGCTGCTTCTAAAATAACTTGGTTTGAAAGGAGTTTTTAAAACGTGCAGTTCAACAGGAAGCAGACGAGATGCTAAAATCCTGCAAATGAAATGTCCTCTCTGTTGTGAATGCCGCTACTCGTGGCTCGAGCCCACGGGCGTCCGAGGGAGGGGGGGCGGCTGGGAGACCGCCTTAGGGGTACAGCGCGACCTCCAAACTTCAGGTTAAGTGGGCGGGTTTATTAATTAATCATCACAACCACAACTTGCCCACCTGGGCATCTCTGAGGAGAAAGCAAGCGGAGAGACAAGTCATTATCTATTTATCGCCTGTAGTCTTTACCCGGTCTGTGGGCCGAGGCCACGTCTCCCATGTCAGCGCTTTGAAAGCTCGGGCCCAGTCGTTCCTGCACTGTCTGGGGGTGATCTCATTCTCCCCGTATCAGTGTTTGCTTGTGGGGTGACCTTGGGAAGGGCGCTTCAGTCGCATTTTCTCATCTGTCAAGTCGAGACAGCCACAGAGCCCCGGAGTCCCATCTGGTGAATGCTCCAGCGTGGATCTGTCCCGCCGGCCCGGCTCAGAGCCCCCGGCCCTGGGAAGGCTTTTCCAAGGGGGCAAATGAGCTGAGGCCATTAGCGGTGAGGGCAGGGCGGTGTTTGTGTGTGTGGAAGCCGAGGTGTCTCCAGGCGGGAAAGACGCCCTCAGGCCTTTGCTGCCATCCCAGCCGTTTTCTCATTTGCCAAAATTCAGAAGGTCAGAGGGAATCAAAGGACGACATCTGCTTGCGCGGTGTCATTAACAGAGGAGTCTGGGAGCGAGAGGCCTGCGACAAGTCACCTTTCCAGCTCCTGCAAACAGGCTGAGGAGTGGCGAAGCCGGCTCCTTGCTGAGCATTACAGGCGCAGGGTCAGCTGGGAACCGGCCGGGGCTCGCTGGTGACGGGACAGTTCAACGAGGACTTGATTAGCTGCTGTGACCTCCTGCCCCGGCCTGCTTTGCCCGGAGCCGGGCTCCTCCACAGACTGCTAAGTTAGAATTTGCACTTTCTGGAAGAACAGCTCTGCCATCGAGGCCACCTGGGAGTTGGCCCAGGATTCCTCGCCTGGGCCCATTATGCCTTCTCTGCAGCATTAGCGATAGGTTAGCTCGGGCGAGACAGCAGGGCCTGAGGAAGGTGCTGCTCCTGATTTAAATTGCTCTTTCTAGCTAGACAGTGACTCACAAAAGTCCTAGTGCTGAAGACACCCCCAAGTGAGCAATAAGGGGGGCCCCCGTCCGCTCCAGCCCCTCTGCAGGTCCTACGTGATGTGAGCGGAAAGATCTCCTCCAGCCAGGAGCTGTACTCAGAACAAAAGGGACAGGCATTCTGACAGTCACATTCTGACATCTCGGAACAAAAGGGACAGGCATTCTGAGGGTGACTGAGGGTAATGTTCTCAGTCACCTTCTCAGACAGGTGGTGCTGCTTCCTGCTGGGAGTTCTGCTTTCTCTGGGGTACCGGGAGAGGTGGGCTTCTCCAGAGCCCAGTCTTCCCTTCTTGACACTTCCAGACAAGGCCGACCATGTGAACAGCCTTCTGGGAGAGACTCGTTCAGGAGGCCGGCAAATACAGCCGAGAAGCAGTTTAATTGGGCCCAAGCTAATGTCCTTTCCCTGTTGGTCTCATGGAAGCACCTGGGAGTTATAGCTACTCACTTAAAATGATTTATAAGGTTCTTTCCCAGGAGAAAGGTCTTTGGACAAGCAGCAAGTGAGTCTATGAATTATTTCTCCATAGTGGGCGTAGAGTGAGGATGAAGAAATAGGTTCAAGTGTAAAGACTCGGAAGCTCTCTCCTGAAAGGCAGGGAATTGTCATTTTCCAGCAAGGTCATTTTTGACAGCTCACTCTTTTAGGCGTGGAATTTGACAGAATCTCTGCTCTTAGCAGCTAGTCTTGCCTCATACTCCCTCCATGTAAAGGTGAGGGCGGAAGACAAGTCCAGCCCATCAGGCAGAGTCCGGAGACAAGAAGCCTGGTCCCGGGATCCTAGTTGTCTGTGGACTCGCCTGCTGCCTCTCCTTTGAGGTATTAGTTCTTCAACAGCATTTTTTATTTATTTTTATTTTATTTTATTTTTTTTTAGGATCGGTGCTCAAGGTTGTTCGAAGAGCTCTAGCCATGCAATCACAATCTAACCCCCTGGGGTGGATGGGATTAATATCTCCAACTTAGAGACGGGAATATGGAGACACTGAGTCATTCGCAATTTGCCGAAGGTCAAAGCGATTGTGAGCGACGTGGCCAAGATATGAATCCAGGCAGTCATAGCCAAAGCGTCGGCCCATAGTATACCCCAAACAGTGCGCACCCATAGTTTTACATCTAAAGATAAATGAAAAAGTAAAGGTTGCCCACTCTATGGCATCGGTTAGCTTCTGTGTCTTTCACTAATACACACCCTGCTATTTCTTGACTTGTCAGCCTCATCCGTTGTCTCTGACTCCCTGCAATGTTAGGTGAGAATGTGGCTCTCCTTTGTTCTGTGTGGATGGTGTTTGTGGTGACTGGTCTCCAGTGGACCACACCACGGGCCTCCTTTCTTATCTGGACTCTCCTGCCCGCCACATGCTTTAAATAGGTACAGCAGTGGTGACTCTTGAACATTTCCTCGAAAAGTTTAGTTGCTTCTACTTTTGTGCATGAGAGCCTAGAATCTTCATACAAGAAGTGTGGATACCCTGCAGGGAGACCACATGGAAGGCCAGTGTGAGCAGGAGCGGCCTGCTCATCCCAGAAGGACAGCTGCACCCAGCCTTTCTGTCCCAGCTGTCACCGGGATGAAGTCACAGGCAAGACCTCCAGAGAGGCCAGCAGAAGAGCCCTGACCCAGTTGAGCCCCCCAGATAACCTACAAAGGCCAGAGTCTTAGGTCAGAAATAAAAACTGTGGTTGTTTTAAGTTGCTAAGATTTCGGGAGGATGATTTGTTATGTAGCATTGGAAGACAGAAGTCATGTTTTCTGTGTTACAGCTCCTTCCTTAGATAACTCTGACCTTGAGATGACTGATAGGCCTGTATTTTCTATCAAGTTACATCTCCATCTTTTTGGTATTATAATCTATATCAACACAAAATCTGCCGTGTTCGCTATTTTTAAGTATACAATGCAGGGCATTAATTACATTCACAAATGTACGCCCAAAGTATCAAGCCTATCGCCACCATCTATTTCAAAACCTCTTCTATCATCTCAAACAGAAGCTCCATGCTCAGTAGGTGAAAACTTCCCCAGCTCCCCCTGAGTGTTAGTCCACCTTCTGATTCCAGGAGTATGCTCGCCTATTCCATCATGTAAGTGGCAGCGTCCATGGTGTGTCCTTTTCTGTCTGGCTTATTGTACTTGGCATCCTGTTTTCAAGGTTCATCCAGGTTACAGTGTATATTAGGGCTTCATTTTCATTTTTATGGCTGAGTAATATTTCACTGCGGGCATGTAACACATCTTGTTATCCATTCATCTGTTGATGGATACCTGGGTTGACTCCACCTTTTGGCAACTGTAAATAACGCCACTGTGAGCACTGGTATACAAGTCTCTGCTTGTGTCTCAGCTTTTGGGTGTGTACTTACAAGTGGAATTGTTGGGTCATAGGAGAATTTATGCCAATTAACGACATGAAGGGGCGTTGAAGAAACAGGAGATAACTTGAGAAAGATCATTTTCCATATGCGCCATTCTCTAGTCAACTGCTCATTTCCACAGCATTAACCCAATTTTGAGTTATTTCCTAAATTTAAAAGTCATTAATGTGAACAGTTAGAAATATTCTAAAATCCTTAGTTCACCGCTCATCAAATTGGAAGTTTCTGTTCTGCTACTTCTACGAATGCTTAAGATCTGGCTGTGTCTGTTTATTTCTTCTGCTAACCCAGAGCAAACTGGTGGATATCTAAGCACTAATCCCACCCCGTGGAGAGGGGGTCAGTAACTGATCTCTCTCGTAAGACTTCATGAAACTTAAAGACTTCCATCTCCAACCCAAGTCTTTGGGTCCTGTGAAAGAATTTCCTGCTGTCTCCTACTGAGAAATGGCTACTGAGGCCAGGCATCTCAGACACCCTAACTGGCGAAGCCTCCGTGCCTAATTGGTGACGCCACGTTATGAACTGAGTGACAACAGGGTCAGCAGAGAACCCAGCACCGTGCAGGAAGACACTGAGGTAAGGGTTGTGGCTACAGCTTAGGGGCAGAGTTCAACTGTAGGTATAACCGAGTTTCAATAAAAGAAACCTGCTTGCCTAAGCATGCTTCACTGGGGTATTTCTAATTATCATTTTCTCCCTGACTGAAAACATTTAATTCACTGCCATGTGCAATGTTTATTTATTGGTGGGGTCTCTTAGGATAGCAAGTAACTCCAAATTGTTTTTGCCCTTACCACTAGAAAAGAAGTGCAGCTTGGTAGAAACCACTTAAAAATTGTTTCAAGCTCTCAGGTCAGTAGAAACATTCTCAAAGCTGCATTTGCAAAAGCCAGCATGCTGTGAGTACAACTATATGTACTACTTGCATGCCAGATAATATTTGACAGAATTGCTTCTGATTTGAAAAACTGGAGACTGTAAATATCCATCCCTGTGGAAATGACATTAAACTATGGTCTATGTGTTCCATAGACTTCTATGCAACAATTAAATGAAAATGAACTTATTTACATAATATGTTCTAATACGGGAAGACTTCCCAACATAAGATGTATTACTGCATAACAAAATGAGTTGAGTATTGATTTGCATAGCATAAACACACGTATGTAGGAAAAGAAACTCTGTCTGCAGATTTTCTATCTATCTTTAAATGCCTAAAAAGATATTTGGAAGGTTAAGAAGGTCTAAGATGATGGCTAGGCTGAAAGAGGACTTTATCAAGTGTTAATTTTTTAATAAAGTGAATGTATTCACGAATTATTTGGCTAATTAAAAACAGTTAAAGATGAGGGCCCTCCCTGGTGACACAACTGGCTAAAATGCACTCTATGAAGCTGTCCACAGCCACCGCAGCACGAGTTCGATCCCCGGCCAGGCCGTGACCCACAGGGCGCAGCAGACCTCTCCTGTCTCCCCACTGCTCCCCTCAGCAATGAATTTCAGTAGATCCGCCTGTTCTGCTCGCCACTCTGTCTTGGGAGAATCCTCTCACCGCCCCCCCCCCAGATGTCTAGCCTGTACCCCAGTTCTGTATGCATTAATAAATACACCCTTTTAAAAAACAGTTACAGTTGAGAACTGATTGATAGTCTCTAAAACCAAATGCCTGAACTGGGAGGGGGGTGGGGTTCAGTTTTAAGAAGTAGAACTGTCTTCAGTTCTAATTTCCTTTCTACAAGTCTGAACCGTGGAAACTCAGCATGATACGAATTCTTGGCTCGATCAGTGCAGGACTTTGAAGTCAACTAGGTACAGCAATTCCCTTGCAGTTACCCACAGCATTTTTGGCTGTTTTAGTCAAGGTACGGTCACCTGAGCATTGAAGTGCAGGAAGTTCTTTTGCCTGTCTGCCGCGCCTTCCTGCCCATCTGCTTCCCACTGATGCCGGAGTCTTCCGAGAAGGAAGAAAAACTCTGGGACAGGTTACTACCCTGATGTTAAACACCTAAGCTTCATGAAACTTCTTTCATCTGCATGTCTCTTAAGAAAACTGTCAAGGCAACAAAGATACAAAGTGGAAACAGATGTTTCTCTAGAAAAGTGCTCTTAGGAATGATTTTAGATATTCGTGTTTGTTTTCTAAGTAACTGGACCGACTGATTTTTCTTATCCACCATCACACAGCCCCTGGCGTGTTTCTGGGATCGTGAGGGGCACATGTGCTCAAGCAAGGCCTGTGCTGGGAAGCCTGGGTTTCCAGTGAGCCCCAAAGACATAGGAAGCTCAGGACTTCAGTGTCAGCTCAGTCTCCGAGCGCCCTGCACTGGGCCCCTAGAATGTGCCCGCAGGCCAAGGGTGGGCAAAGGCATATTCTCTGGCAGTTTTTGTACCCCCTTCTGGGGAGGGGCAGCCCACTCGTATTCCTCTGAAATGTGGGACTTGGGCACATAAGCCCTGCCTCTGCGGTTCAAGAACCCTCCCCTAAGTGCCCACTTTTGGGCACCTTGGTTGCAAAAGGCATTTAGCTTTAATTCCATTTGACTTCAATTGTGTCCAAATTACTGTAAAAAGGAAGAAGACAACAAGCTGTAAATATGAAGAGAGACAGAAAATCATTGAGAATCCTGCCTTTATGAATATTTGATGAAGAAAGGTTAGATGCATAGCTGGTAAATTATAAGAAATTATGTCCATCATGTGACTCTGTCAGCAAAGGTTAATACAAGTGGGTTGGGACTTAGTTGGGATGACAACGCAGATTAAAAAAGATTTGTCCTGTCCTCACTGCAATTAGTTTTTCTCCTATTATTAGTGTAATAGAGTTGATCATTAGGACTATGGTCACGGAACAAATGCTCAGTGAAATCATTTTGTTTTGCAGCCTAGCGCTGCATTTTCACAATAAATGTTTCATCTCTGCTAATCTTGCCCTTAATTGTGTGGTTGCTGTGGGCAGGATCCAGTTATTAACTCTTTTGATCCTATACTGCCCTCACCGTCAAGCGCACCGTGAGACGCAGTCTGAGCAGCAAGCTGCCATTGCTCTGTCGCTGCATCCGCGGGCCGCAGGGTTCACGGAGTGCAAGCAGAAAAATGGCTATTTTGGCTCAGATAGCAGCTCCAGTCAAATGTGAAATTGTATATAATTGTGTTATTGGATTCTGTCCAGGTTAAAGGGCTTCTTGGGACATCCATTAGAAACCTCTTTCCTTAGGTGTTTATGGCTCGTTTTCTACTTTTAAGAAATAGGACTTAGGGGCCCTCCCTGCTGGCACAGAGGGTTAAAGTGCAGCACTGCAAGCTGGCTGCAGCTGCTTTGATGTTGAGTTCAATCCCTGCCCTGGAGGTGACCCACATGGTGCAGCAGACCGCTCCTGACCCGCCCACTGCTCCCCTCAGCAGTGTACTTTGTCAGTCAGCCTGTTCTGCTCCCCACTCTGTCTCTGGTGACTCTTCTCACCACCCCTGCACCTCTGGCCTGTACCCCAGTTCTGTCTGCATAAATAAATAAATCTTAAAAAAAAAAAGTAACCATCCTGCATTCTTCGTGCAGGGTGGGGAAGGTGATTGACTTCAGGGAGCTGGCTGCAAAACAGATGGTGTCATGGGCCCCAAGAGCTGAAGCCACGGTGTATCCAAGTGGTCATCTGCCCTTCCAGTGGCCTTTATGCCCTTTCAACGGGCTACAAAGTTCAGAAACGGAAGCCTGAGAGAGGGTGGAGTGACGAGCCAGCAACTAAATAAACACAAATCAGAGGGTCTTTAAGTCTCTGGCTATGCCAGACCAGGCTCTAAATCAACAACTTACACATTTCCATGACATAGTGCTGGCTTATTTATCATCACTACATTCCTTCTAGAAAACTCCACTGCCCTGGCTAATGTCGCCCTTTCTTTTGCTATCTACATATCCCTAATTGCATGCCACTCATAAAGTTGTTTTTTGAGTTCCATTCATAAATTCCTTTTAAAGTGAGACAGCTGGCTGATGGGAAGATTAAAGGACCATAAGGGAGAAGGAGAAAGGCAAGTAAAATGTTCATTATGGAGGGGATTGAAGGTGGGGAAGACCAGAGATGATGCGTACTTGCAGCAGAAAGGGGAATTAAAAAGAAAGTTATCTTGGCCCTCCCTGGTGGCACAGTGGGTTGGGACGCAGCACTGCAAACTAGCAAAGTTGCTTCAGTGTGAGTTCAATCCCCGCCCCGGGGGTGACCCACAGGGCGCAGCAGACCTCTCCTGTCTCACCCACTGCTCCCCTCATCCGTGTATTTAGTCGATCTGCCTGTTCTGCTCCCCACTCTGTCTCCGGTGAATCCTCTCACCACCCCTGCACCTCTGGCCTGTGGCCCGGTTCTATATGCATTAATAAATCTTAAAAAAAAAAGTATCAGTGTATGGAATATAGGTTAATGAATCAAGAGTTTGTTTAAACCAATGGGGAAGACAAAGGACTTTTCCAAATCTAAAGGTAGGCTCGATTAAAAAAAAAAGGGTAACCAGTGAAAAACCATCCTGGGAAGGGTTCACTCAGTGTGACAGCCGCATGAATCATTGGCCTTCACGCCCAGAGCAATCTCAGTGTAGCACAGAGACAGCAAAGCCCACTGAGAGCCTCCCAGTCGAAGCCCACTCTGTCCGTCCTTCCAGTCATCCCAAAGTAGGAAATTTAACACATCGGGACGCCTGCTGGAGTAGCAGATCAACAAATCAATAGCGCTGACAATATTTCTGCCTAAAAGCATAGGGAGGCAGCGAGTTACTGCCAAGCAGACAGGACCTTTGCCAATACATCACCCTGCACATTTGACTCTGCTGAGGGCCCAAGAGGTACGTGACTTTTCTCCCCAAGACTTGGGATCTTCCGCCTAAGTGATTCTGGCCTGCTGGAGCCATGGATCCTGCATCAGGGGTTGGTACAGGGGACGTGTGCAGGGGCAGACCCCCCCCCCCAGGCGCCCGAAACAGACTGGCAGAGATGATGCCATTACTGCCTCAGCAGCCCCCCAACCCCCCAGATTCTGCAAATCTCAGCTGTGAGTGCAGTCCCGCTGGACTCAGAGGGACGCAAATGGCTTCTGCGTGTTTCTGGATGGCTCCTGAGACTCAGCCACCCGATGGGTTCTGTCCCCTTGGCGTGCCCCACACCTGAGAAGACATCTTGGCCACTCTCGACTCACTGCGTTTAATGCTCCAGAAAGCAACCCCATTTCATCCCTGAGAATGATGCTAACTCGGAAAGACAAGGAGAATGTGCTCTTCATGTCCTCGGCCGTCAGGAAAGCTGGGGGCAGAAGAAACACAGCTCGTCGGATTCACGGCTGACCCACTGACTGTCTCCCACATGGCTCCTTTTCTGCAGTGATCTGGAGACCAGCTTCGAAAGACCAGGGTGAAGCCCAAATCAAGAAGCACATTTGCAGGGGCTGGACACTTGTTAATTGTCTGCTATGGACAAGTTCCTTTCACTTTCTTTTATTATCATTATTATTACTATTATTTCTGTAAAGATTTATTTTATTTATGCTTACAGAACTGGGGTACGGGCCGGAGGTGCAGGGGCAGTGAGAGGGTTCACCAGAGACAGAGTGGGGAGCAGAACAGGCAGACTGATGAAGTCCGCTGCTGAGGGGAGCAGTGGGGAGACAGGAGAGGTCTGCTGTGCCCTGTGGGTCACCTCTGGGGCCGAGGGTGAATTTGCACTGAAGCGGCTGCCTCTAGCTTGCAGTACCAGGGAGCGCTGCACCACCAGGGAGGGCCCTCACTTTCCGAACTCTATGCAAACTCACCAAATTCCCTGACGAGGCGATTGCGTTAGCAGGAGAGGCTGAAAAACTACATCAAGGATACAGAACTACTCCAGGGATTTAAATCCAGGCCTGCCGGGCTCCAAAACCACCCACTTTGTGCTCCCAAAAGTCTCTGCACCAGACAGTGTTGCTTATTTCTACCAACAGAATATGAAAAGAGCTCCCCAAATGCACCGAAGGTACAATGTCGAGCACCCCCAACTTCTGAAATCCCAGCGCGGAAGGCCGGGCAGTGTGACCCTAGGAAAGAAAATGACATTGGTCTCTGTCTGCTTCAGGTTATATGAATACAATGGGAGTGTAAGATTGAGGTTAAAAGAGGTACCCTGAAGGAGGGGTGGGACACAATCCCTCGAGGTTCACAGCTGTCCCAAGCCACCGGGCTCCGACCATGAGAAAGCAAAGACTTTCTAAAACTGCCATAGTATTGTCCTGGCTGAGCTCTAACTATTTGAAGGACTATTAAATTAAACCCTGGAGACAGTTTCCCTTAAGATAAAGAGCATGCTTTTTATTGTGCCATCAAAGGAGACCAGAAAACCTGAAGCTTTCAGCTTTAAAGACAACATAATGAGATCAGAGATTTTGCTTGCAAAGAAATTAACTTTCGGTTAATTAATGAAAGTAACCTTAAACAGTGGGCATGTTGCCAACAAGCACAACACTATAATAATAAAAAAAAAGGGGGGGATGTGTGGAATAATGGGTTGCTTTCAAGGGGCCAGGGCTCAGCAGTCCAGAAAAGAAATTTGATGAGGATGCTGCTTGTAAATTTGATCTCAAATTCTTAAGATGAACAAATAATAGTCTTATCTGTAATAAAGTCGGCTACAAATGCTTTCTTTTTGCCCATAATTTTCTGTTCAATTTAGATAGAAGATTTAATTAGATGTTGGTGAAACACCCGTTATTTAATAAAACCCTTAATAAAAATCTAATCTATGGTACATAGAAACCACTGTAACATAATTACAATTTAAAAAATACATTTTAGAGTATTTACTTTTTACAATTAAGAAAATATATGTACGTGATATGTTCTGGTTTTCACCCACAGTACAGAGGAGGACAAACCCAATTTTTAAAAAGCCCCAAGTTCAAAGCTTTTCTTTTTTTAAAACACAGGGTCTGTTTCCAAAGGTTTTCTTTTGTCGGTTGCAACCCAAACGGGTCCTTGAATTTGAATAAAGGGATGAAAAATAACCCTGATCTCAGAAAGTTTTTACCGGAATCTGCCAATCATTAGACACTCATTTTTAAAAATTCCTAAACTTATATTAGAAAACATATGGTTCGCTAAATTTGTTACGTCTGAACATAATTTTGCAGTTACATATGATCAGAAATCCTCCCCCACCCCAGTGGACATACATTTTCTCTGCAACGTAGGGCCTCCCTGGTGGTGCAGGAGCTAAGTCTCACAACTAACAAGCTACCAGCAGCGAGAGTTCGATCCTGGCCAGGGATCAGACCCCCAGACGCAGCAGACCTCTCCTGACCTGCCCGCTGCTCCCCTCAGCAGTGTATCTCAGTAGATCTGCCTGTTCTGCTCCCCACTCTGTGTCTGGTGAATCTGCTAACCACCCCACCACCACCACCACAGCTCTGACCTACACCCCAGCCCTTGCATGCATTAAAAAAAAAAAGACTATGTAGATTAAAAAGGTACCAGGAATGAAGGAAACATGAGGGTGGCCAGGCCATGCCCCTGATTAAGGACCCTCACCAAGGGCAGAGCTCTGGACAGACACCTGGCGCCTTCCCCCTCTCCTCCCAAGCAACTCTCAGAGGCTGTGATTGCACCATGACACTGTGGTATTGGCAGAGACAATGCTGGTTTCTGTGTGACGTTGCTCCTCAGTCCCCTCTGCAGTGGAACTGGCGTCCAAACTGCTGGAAGCATCGGGTTGTCTGCTTGTGGCAGGGCTGAAACGCTTGAGGCAGTGACACTACCTGAACTCAACAGTCACCCTGTACTTCCTGCACGCCGTGTCCCTTCACGCGACATCCCCAGCCCCGACCTTCCCGATGACTCAGGTGGCAGAATCTGAGTAGCATCTCAGGTAACCAGAGTGCAGGTGGAGTCTGACTAGGTAGGAGAGCTTCTTCCTGGGCCGGAGGTAGATGCTGGTGCACATCTGTCTGTCCTTCTGCCGTCCGTCTGCAGCCCCAGAGCCAAGGCCACGACACCTGTCAAATGCGTCTTCCTGCACCCTTGGCCAGCCCACGGCAGCTGTGCTCATGTCTGACCTGAGAAGGTCACTGCTTAATACATCTGGATGCTGTGATTGGATTTAATCATCGGGATGGAGTTCAGGGGCTTCCAGAGTATATAAATTTAAATAATGGGCCCTCCTCTGGTGAAGGAAGGTTAGCCCGTTGAGTCTGCCCATCTGTTTGTTCTGTGAGGCTGTTCCTTCCAAGTCTCTGATTAGATGTCTCCTACGACCCTCTGCATACCGTAACCTCCAAACAATGCCACCGCGTTGGGGACAGTCCATGATTGTTAGTGCTTGTTCATTTTGGTTCAAATCTGATTCCTCGTTGGGCCCCGACACAGGGTTTGGCACGGACTGAGCGTGGTCAGGACACACTGTGTCCATGGGGCAGCCAGCGGGAGCCTCTCAGGACTCTGGGCCACACAGTCACCCAAGAGTGGGCTGCGACTGGGCGTGACGGTGCACGAGAGTGGGTTCCGTGTCTGTTGGCCCCACTAATATCTGTGTAGCGGGCACAGCACTTGCACCGACCCAACCCAAGACTGGGCTGGAGGACAAGAGCAATTCAGCACATGCCCCGGGGTGCCCGAGAAATGGACGTGAGTGCAGCGAGGAAAACATCTGCATTCACCGCTGATTGCCTCCTGGGGGAGGGGCTGTGCCGCGCCACACGCCCCCTGTTCTTGTATCTCTTGGCGATGTGCGCTCACTTCCACCAGTCACCTCCTCTCCCTCTGCTCTGTAAAAGCTGGCTTCATCTTCCCTGCGACCTTGCCACCCCCAGGGACAAGAGACAAATTCTTTTGTGGAAAAGAAAAGACGCGGGTGCGCTTCCAGGTCTGCAAAGTGAAGGAGAGCGATGTCCCGGGCCCCCTTTTGGGGGAACACAGGCATGCAAGCACGCTGTTGCACCGCTCTCTGAAATATGAACATTCTAAGGAGGAGACGTGGAGGTTTGCTTCACTTGCGGGTTTCACACAACATCCTGGCTCAACAGGATCTTCTGGAGCCTGTGACGTCGCCAAGCACGAGCTGTTCTTCCAAAGGGGATGTTGACTTTTGTGGTCTGTTAAGCAAGCAATGCATAAGTCAAAGTATACTCTTCCAGGAACAGGCAACTGGCATACGCCTCAGGCCAAACTGTACATAAGTCAGGCCCCTTTCCCATGGGGTTTGTCGAAGAGGCTTCTGCAGAACAGGACGAAGGTGTTGGCTAACGATGACTAACCAGGTAACAAGGGCCACCGAACAAGGGTACCATCTTGATGTTGCTGGGAAAGACAGCAGGCTCCAGGGTGCCGCCCATCAGACTGATACTCCAGGCAACGCAGCTCTGACTTCTTTGCCCAGTTAACGGGGGCCCTCCCCAATGGCTGCTTAGCCCCCATGGTTGAGCCCCAACTTTTGAAATCCAAGAGAGGCTAGGTTGGAGTCTTGCTATCGTGAGGGAAGTTGTTGAAAATTAGAAAACCTTACCAAAGCCTCTAGGTGGGGATACAACTATTTTGTTGGCTGCGGTGAAGAGCCCCTGGAGTGTGGGCACAAAGTGGCTCATGGACCAGCTCCATCAGTGAAGCTGCTATCATTGCTGATGGCAAGCTGTGACTTTGGTGACAGCCATTCCGACACATTCAGTAATATGTCTGTTCTCGTCACGAGCAAGCTATGGGCCTTCTGGGGTCTTCCAACGCATGAGAACCAATTGACCGTCAGCCACGTGGGTCAGTTTAAGATTCTGGCAGGGAAATGGCAAAGAGTGGCCCAAGGGCCGCATTGAGCTCCTGGTGGTTTACACTGGCCAAAACAGCATGGTCCTTGTGTGTGATTATTTTTTTTTTTAATGAAGAAAAAGAAAACGAGAAGCTCAATGCAAAAGTCCAGATTTTTGGCTTTGGTTGAAACCCTGCAGTATCTGCTTAAACTGGACAAATCTCCCCCCTTAACTGGCCAGAGCTGAGCAGTGGATGCTCCCTTTAGACAGGACAAACGTGCTCCAGCGTGAAGGAATCCACACCTCTCTATGCTGGGATGCTTCATCCATCACTACTACCAGTTCTGTTCCAGTTCGCTGGGTTCTACAAGAGTCGGCCCATCTGTGCCTGCCTTCACCATCCGCTGGCTGGCCAACGGGCGTCATGCGTATGCCGCCATTTTGTCTCCCGAAATCTTTCAGCCAGAAGGGTCTCTGGGTCTCCTGAGTTGCCCCCTTCTCAGCAGTTCCTTGGGTGGCATCTACTACTTGTCCCAAGGGACCAACAAAAGTCAGTCTGTCCACCATTTGTCTTCATTCTGTAATGCTAGTTGAATTGCCTTAAATTTGTCCTGCTCTGAGGTCAGTCCAGACTTGGCTTTGCGACTAGTTTAGAAACAGAGATTGTAGGGAGATTCTGGATCACAAAGCTCAGACTAACTTGACTCTTGGGTTGGCCATTTTGTGCCTTATTTCTGCTTCCTTAATACAATGGGCTCTCGGTGGGGGGGGGCACTGATGTCATCAGGCACCCATAAATCCACCCATAAATTCAGGGACATGACTGGCAGGTCAGACAGCACAGCAAGTCATTTTGTATAAGCTATTCTTCTATAAAACTAAATTGTCTGCAATATAATCACATAACAATTAGTAATAATTATTTTCTTAAACTATATTTAATTTTAAATAATTAACAAAAAAGCTGAATGTTAAAATATTATCCAGATTCAGTGAATTTTTTTTTTTTTTGGTGATAACTAAAATGTTCATTTGTAAAATAAAACCATCACACAGAGAAGTTGGTCGACAGTCTCACGGCTTTGTATCTTAAATAAAAATGTCGCGTGGCCTTATGGATAGGACAGGGTGGAAGAGTCTCAACGGCCACTTCTTTGTTTGAATCACTGTCCGGCACTGGTTATTTTGAAGCTACTGTTTAGAGGGGGGAATACGTGATGCTATGATGACTGGAGGCTACAGCTACATCAGAACGAGCTCAAACAACCCCAAGTGGTAATGAAATTCTTCTCCAAATGACAGTGTGTAGCTGAGGGTGTAACTGCACAACTGAGGTCTCTGAGTTAACGTTCATGAAGACCACAATGTTCATTAAAGCTACGTCACTGAAATGTGTTCATCTGAAGCTAATTTAAAGATCTGTGTATATTTATGTATTTACTTTAAATATACTTATTACATCACCCTTCATTTTTGTACACTGTATGGCTCCCAGATGAAATCCCCCAACTCCTGCACCATCACCGTAGTCTCTGGGCTCTCCCCCTCCCCCCTCTCTCCCTCATCCTCCCCTAAAGAGCATCTCTGATCAATAGTTGCCTGATGATTTTGATTTTTACTTTATTATAGTTACTCCCCACTCTGATTCCTGTGTATATTTATCCATTTTAGCTATTATTTTAAAAGTTATTTTATTTTTTAAAAGATTTATTTATTTATGCGTACAGAACTGGGTTACAAGCCAGAGGCGCAGGGGCAGTGAGCGGCTTCACCAGAGACAGAGTGGGGAGCAGAACAGGCGGATCAACGAAGTACACTGCTGAGGGGAGCAGCGGGGAGACAGGAAAGGTCTGCCGCTGTGTGGGTCACCTCTGGGGCGGGGATGAACTCCTGCTGAAGCGGCTGCAGCTGGCTTCATAGTGCTGTGCTCCAACCTGTTGCACCACCAGGGAGGGCCCTCCTTGTGTATACTTAAACTCAAGGAGCAATTCAGAAATTATGCAGAAATCAGAACAACTATAGATTATTTTGAGAGAAGAACTCTATCAGTGACTTTATTTGGAACAGACGAGGGCTGGCCATGACGAATGGGTGGCCGACTCCCATCAGTGTAGAAGCTGTTAAATCCTCTCCAGACGAGTTACTGGTCACTGCCAGCATGGAGGAGGGGAGGAGATGGAGGGCTGGTCAACAGTTTCCACATTCCACCTTGGCTGAGTCACTGACCATCCCTTAACGTGGTTTCTGCTTTTAGCTGTTCTGTGCTCATGTCCTGACTGACCGCTTCTGGTCCAACACTGTGCTGTGAAATCTTGGACCTTCTCCTCCCAAATCCATCAATCTGGATTCTTGTTCTAACTGTCTGCCACCTGCTTGTTCTTCTTCTGACTCAGCTCCCCAAGCCTTGTAGGGACCAACAGAGCACACAGCAAGAGGGCTCTCTGGATTGACCTTACTGATGATCTCTCCACACAATGTGGCTCTTTCTTCAAGAGCTACGAGCTCTTGGCCTGCCTGACCAAAGGGTTCACTAATTTTCCTTCCTTTCTGGATGACCTTGGCCAGAGTCCACACTGTCTACTACGTAAACCTCCAGTTGTCAGCCACGTGAGTGTCATCTTGACATGAGTAGCTTGGAGAAGGACGTGACTAAGGATGCCTTCTTGGCTGTACATGTGACTCACAAGAGAGTTGAGAATCAAATGGCTCATGGGAATGACTGGGTTACAAATGGCAGCCACGTTTACCAATTTCAAAGCTAAATCAGATGACAACGCAGCAGGTGCTAGGCCCGACGTGGGGTTTAATGCTTTATTAGACTCCAGGCTGGGTCTACTGGGCCCCCAAAGGTGGCTTTGGGATTCATGATTGTCCATGTCTTAGGACAGTATATTGCCTGATAGCAGAATTTATGGTCTTTTAGTTCTGAAATGTCAATAAAATCATATGGTCACGTGAGAGCTTTCTCCAGGACAGTCTGATAGAAAGTGCTTATCTTATTCAAGCACAGCATCAGCTTTTAATATCCCACTAAATCTGCAAATCAATCCATGATTTTTAAGATTTCATTGAGAGGAGTCTCAGGAGCCTGGAGTTCCTTTATATGTGATGATGATGATAGTCGTTAACTTTATCAGTTAATCATGGAAGTCAACAATTGTGTCGGCCAGTTAACAGAAATTGTTTTCCTCTGCCTTTTATTTTTATTTTTTGCTTAAAGATGTGACCTATTATTATAAGAAACAAGAGCTTTCAAAAAGGGTGGTGGCTGTGCCTCATCATTCTGGAAAATCAAGACAGAGGTTCAATATTTAATTCTAAATCCTAAGCACCCATTACTAACGCATGTGTTTTACTCTTACTCAGCAAGGATTAATAGCACGAACCTTTCATCCTTGTCAAGTGAAATAATACTAAGAGAGCATTTTAAGGCGTGTCTTTAATAAGCTAAGATAATGGTTGTATCCTGTTCATTTCACCTCTAAAAATCTCACAAAATCTCACTGTCCAATCACATATGCTGCTTAATGCCACATGGTATTTTGTAAAGGTCTGGAGACAGGCGTACATATTTACTGGCAAAAGAAATGTAGGGGGATTTGTATCAGTGTGTTTGAAGCACAGTGAGCAAATGACTTTCTGATCTTTGTTTGCATACATGCTTGTTTTGTGCAATTCTTCCAAGGATGCCCATTTCTGTCTAGTTCTACACGTTTCCAGAATGTGGCTTGCAAAATCTGGGCCACCTTCAAAGATTTTATAAAGTGACTCCTTTATTCTCATGGAGAGGAAAAAGGCAGGTTAATCATCTATTGACTCCTCCGTCTTATTACTGGCATAAAGCTCTGGCTTTGCTAAATTTCCTCTTTTTAGTTACCTAACAAACATACATCGGCAGGAGGTGCAGATAAAGATCGAAAGATTAAGCTTTGTCACTCAAATGATAATTAAAAAGAGTATTTTAAACACACTGTAAATATACACAAGCCATCATAAAATCATCAAAACCCTGCCAGAGCTCACCACCTCCAGAGTATATAGATTATCAGGGCGAGGGATATTGATGTTAAGTCCTGCTTGTCTTGGAAGATTGTCATTAGCTGTCCCAAGCCTGCACTCAGCCAGCCACCTGAGCTAGGGAGACAGGAGCTAGCTTCACACACATCCTGGTGACAGATTAGTGGGATCTGCGGTGTGCAGTTTAATATGCATTTAATTGTGATCCTTTTCTGCTCATCTCCAAGATTCTTTCAAATATTTCATTCCGAGTACTTAAATCAAAACAACAGAAAGCAAGATTCTGTTGTCCTATTTCTAAAAAATAGATTTCATATACAGGCCAGATCTGGTAAAGCAGATTAATTTCTTCTAAAAATTTCATTTATAACATGCCATAAAAAGACACATGAGCCCATAGATATTAGAAGCGTGCAATAACATCACCTTTCATAAAAAGCAAAGCTTGTCATCACAATCTTATTAGGATGTCATGCATTGCTAAACTGGTAAAATATTTCTGTATATTCCAATTAGTGCAACTCCTTCCTAGCACTGACATTACAGAGAGAACTATCTTCTTTAAAAAGAAGTCCTTTCCACTGGGAACTAATCCTTTGTTTGACAATTCAGAGAATGTTATTTAGAGATTTTAATTGCTCAGTTGATCTGTGGCTGGATCTCAATAATCAAAACAATAAAATTGTTGGTTTTTTTTTTTTTTGACAACTGTAATAAAATGCTGGTAGTGTCCAGGGATAGTTAACTCTAGCTAGATTGACACTGTCAGATTCTTTTTCATATATCTTTTTTATCACAGGCAAACTAGCCATTTCTTTTAAAAGTAGCCAGCAATACATTAATAACACTGCTATTACCAACAATTGATTCTGTTCATCTATACATACAACCTGATTGTCAGTGAAAAGGGGTCATGTAATTCTAATGAAAAAGGAAACCATTCAACAAGAAAAAAAAAACAAACATCCCAATCAAAATGGACAGAAGAAATACTTTACAAAAGTGTGTCTTTTTATGGCATGTTATGAATGTTTACATTCATATAAAAGGAAATATTTGTTTCTCATTGGTTGTAAAAGTGTAAATAAGATAAAAAAAGAAATTGCTTTTCTAACACATCAAGTTGCAAGTGTGTACATCCACACACACACTCTTCAGGGAAAGGTTCAGAAAGATGGGGTGTAAATTGCTGCTTTGGGGGGTACAGGACCAGTGCAACCTTGGGGAAGAATGTCTTGACCTTTGATTATTAGTCTTTGGTCCAGTAATCCAAATTCTGGGAATGTGTCCTAAGGGGACAGAGATTCACACCAAATGTTTCAATAATGCTATTCATCACAGCATTTGAAATAAGAACAAAATGGGAAGGAAGCAAGCTAAATGGCTAACAGTAGGAGAAAGATTAAATACATGTGGCCTCTCTTTCCAAGGGAGTTCCAGTATCTACTCATAATCCTGTTCCCTGGAAATCTTTAAGATTATGAAAACCTGCTCGTGACCAAGTGGACAAAAGTAAGTTCTAAAATACTATGATCAAACTGTGTCTTTCAATGTATGTATGGATATAACTATGCATTGAAAAAAGATCAGAAGAGAGTACACAAAGTGATCTCGAGGTGGTGGGGTTACCGGAGACGTCTTTTTCTTTACACTTCTGTGAATTTTCAGAAATTGATTTTACTGAGCAGAGATGACATGTTTGTTTCAAACCTGGTTTATGGCTGGGAAATATTGTTTGCTGTCACATTTTCTAAATAACTGATCTTATGGCAAGTACTCTTAATTATAAGTAGGTCTGTTTTTTTTTGGGGGGGGAGAAGAATCTAGGTTATCTTCACACTAAAAAGATTTATTTATTTATGCTTACAGAACTAGGGTACAGGCCAGAGGCATGGTGGGTGAGAGGATTCACCAGAGAGAGTGGGGAGCAGAACAGGCAGATGTACTGAAATACACTGCTGAGGGGAGCAGCAGGGAGACAGGAGAGGTCTGCCGTGCCCTGTGGGTCACTCCCTGGCCAGGGCTTGAACTCGTGCTGTGGTGACTTCGGAGAGTTTCATAATACAGTGCTTTAACCTGTTCCGATACCAGGGAGGACCCCCCTCCCCGACACCCGACAATGATGCATTTTACAAAATGCAAAGTTTACACGGACAGATCGGGCATCTTAGAACAGCAAGGCTACAGGCCTGGTCAAACAGCTTGTCCGTGGTAGGAGGCCAACTCACTGGACAGAGTGCAAGACTCCCAGAGCCTGGTATTTGGTGCCAAGGGAAACCGAGCATCTGACTTAGCACAGCCTCATTCACCAGCCCTCCAAGTGCACTCGATTAAAATTCCATCAATTGCGAGTTCTTTTAAATGCTCATTTTCCAAAAGGAGGGCTGCTCCCGGCAACTGCCAATTTCCCACTGTCACCTTTTTAAGACCAAAATGTGTGGAGGGACAATAAAGAAGCCACTGGCAGGAGCCCCAGAGCCACACGCTGAAAGCGAAGGCCCAGCTGACCATGGAGACGAAGAGCATGGTGACTTGCTTAGGTGAGATGTTTCAAAATCTAAGGCTCATTCACTCTTGAGAGGGAACACTGTTTGCTCATTGAAGAGTCAGGGCAGAGAATCGGCTTATTCCCTAACTTATTCCCATCTATCTAGCACCCCCTTCTTCCACGGATTTTCTTTCCTGCTGGAATCAATTTGGGAAGAGGATTGGGGGGGGGGGCATGGAGGATGCAACAGGACACGCGAGAAAGAAAAGTGGATTTTGACAGGTCCAGGCTGGCTGGTCGGCTGGCTGCACGCCTACTAAGTGCTGACTGCACGCCTACTAAGTGCTGACTGCGGCACCTCATTTGATTCCGCCCAGCCCAGAATACCAAGTCCAGCCTTGCAGAGTCCTGTCCTCCGCAGACTCCCAGCCAGGATCATTCTCTGCGACTGTCAATATAAAGCGATATTTCAAAACACAGGGCTCAAGAAGGAGTCCGGCCACAGGTTTCTCATTTTTACTGCAAGGGGATGATTTAGAGCCACATCCATCGGCGGAGGTAAAGAAAGTGGCTGGCTTTTCTTTCTGAATTAAGCAGATGGGGGCCTTCAGGAAGCCCCCAGCGGCCTCCCCTGTAGCTGGTCTGTTGGGGGGCTTTGCTCCGGCCGGGGCAAAGGAAGACGCCCAGCCTGCTTCTGACCTCCCCTCATGCCAGGCTCTCTGTATTTGCTTTTGCTCCACAGCCCAGCCTTTCCAAATTCGCATACTGCAGGAAGAACCCTTCCCCTCCCCTGTTCCAAGCTGCCAAGTGCCCCATGCCACTCGCTAAGCGGCCACGCTATAAATAGCTGGAAGGAACTTTATGCTTGGCCACACTTCCGGCCGAGACAACTGGCTTTCTCTGTGGCTGAGCGAGCCCCACGGTGCCTCGGCTGAGGCCTCATTAGAACGCAAGGCACTCCCCGGGCCGGCTGCTGTGGTCTGCGTTTGCAGTCGTGACCGGCGGCCGAGACTGGCCTTCCACTGAAGACCAAGTACATGATCCACTGCAGTTAATCAATAGGATAATGGAATGAATCAATAGGAAAGATTTTTAGAAGGTCTTAATTAAAGAAACACTTGCAGATACAAATGATGTCTTCAATCTATTGATAGTGCCAAGGTGAAGGGTTAAACACAAACAAAACCATCAACTTTATTTCGCCGGCATGTCTTCCACCCGAGAACAGCCCAGAAGCCTCCTGGCCCCAGGGTCAGCCCATTAATCAGTCCCTTGTCAATTCCATGGCCATACTGTATGGGAAAATTAGGCTATGATCAAAAATTTTAATTACTAAACAGCAGCTCGAAACAACGATGAAAAATAGACATGCCTCTCTCCTTCCTGCCCTTCCTTCGCTCTTAAAAAGGGGCGCTGCTCCCCATAAACATGGGCGCTGCAGGCTGCAGACAAACTCCCTTTCCAGTGTGATGCACAGAATTAGAATAATTAAAGGAAGCCTAAATTGATGGGTCCCATTTAGGCAGGGAATTCTCTAGTGGGCCTTCTGCTCAAACATGTTACATCAATATTTTTGATTCCCTAGACGGCCCTGCACTAGGTACTGGTTTAAAGAGACATCAATCTGTGATGTCAGCATTTATCTAATGAACCTTCCACAATCAATGTCCAGGATGGCCTGTTACATGTGGGCCCCCAATTTGTCCAGTCCCTTGACCAGCCTCTGGCTAAACCTGGAGCCATAGTAACAGGGGCTCCGGTGGGGAGCTGGGGTGCTTAGGCCAGAAGAGGCTGGGATTATGTGATCAGTTTCAACCCAGAGAACTCCGTGATACCGGAGCAAACCAGGAAGCCCAGATACCCCTCTGAACTTTCCAAGAGCCTCGTCACGCCAGACAAGCACCCCCTAAGGTGAATGCTTCCCGATATCGCTTCCCCCAGTACATGCCTTTCCCTGAGTGGCCCCCCTCTCCTCCGCCACGGCCTGACAGGTGCCGCTCCTGACAGCTACGGTCATTTTCTGCTTTTTCGGGTTCCCTGACTGGGATTCCCATTTAGCTACACTCCACGGGAGGCCTGTTCTTAGCTCCCTTGTTAGTGTTTATGCTCAACTTGCCCTAACCTTCCTGTTAAGAGGATGCCTTGACGCTGATAGCTTGACACCCTAACAGACAGAGGAGAAAGCCCAAGTTTGTTTCACTTCTTTTTGCCTCTTTAAAGTAAATTGGCCTGGACTGGCTGCCACGGAGCTGAGCTGTTTCACGTGCAGAACTTGGGGTGACAGGCATGCCATTCCCACCCCAGGTTTTGGGCCTGCCTTATCATCTCCGCTGCTGTTCGCTGCGGTTTCTTCTTTCCTGACCAGATGAGTGAGTCGTGGGAGCGGCGTGGAGCTTGGGCAGTTGTGAGAATTGGACAGTCCAGGCTGAATTAGCTGTTGCTCGAGTCCTGTCCATCTCCTGCAATGCGCCTTTCAGCAGCCCCTCATGCCAAGTTTGAGCCCAATTAAAGCCCAATGAGAGGTCCCATGATTTCATCTGCTCGGATTGTCACATTTCAGAAGTTCAGTGGCCTGCAAAATGTTTGCTGTCTCTCATTAAACCAGTTGCAGCCTCTGTGTAAGGTCTCTAATTTAGCCGGTTTTTATACTTGGCTTTCAGACCTGAATATGGAAGAATCCTGGGCTTCCGCACCGTTAGGGGTTGTTTCTGACTAGCCCGACAGGAAACGCCTGAGAAAAGCAAAGCTGATGCTATGAACAAAATGAAGCGGAGGCCTGAGGGTCTGGTCATGCTTTCTAGGCTTTCTTTGGAAGAACTCATGCCAGAGAAGAGGGATGTGTGTGTTGAGAGGGGGCATTTTCTATGCTAAATCAGTATGGCGGTCATATTTTCTGGACCATAAAGACCTAATCCATTTTCTCAATACAGATATTTATTAGTAAGCATCCTCAAAGAAATATGAAAACAGAATCTCATTTGGACATGTACTTGAAAATGAATTTCCTTAAATCAAAAAATGTCACCTGAAATCAGGCTGGTCCTGGAAAAGGATAGCTTTCAGGGGAGGGATAGAGCGCTGCTGAGTCCCAGTCGGGCTAACGAGAGGAGACAGAATATGCCAACTCCCATGAAGGTGCCGAGTTGGTGAGCACAATTACTATTTATTGAATGCCTACTAGGTGCTAAGCGCTCTATTAGAAGCTCATACACATGATCTCATTTAATTCTCTCTGTAGCCCATTTTCCAGATGAAAAGCCTGAGGAACAGAGAAGGTTCAGCAAATTTCTCAAAGTCATAGCAGGTGAGAGAAAGAAAACAAGAATCTAGCCCATGTCTGTCTCATTCAAAGCCCTTCTTCCCAATCGCTTTTCACTCATGCTTTGCAGCAAAGGCTAGCACAACCCCCGTGGGGGTCAGAAAATAAAAACTGGCAGGCATGGTCTCGGGGGTGGGTCCTGCCTCCTTAGGAATAGAGATTAGCATGGCTGGCGAGCCAATTTCAACCTTGGCTAATGCATTCACATTGGTAGACGGAGCTTTCCTGGAACGCCAATCCTCCTCCCAACATTTTCATTAAAAAAAAAAAAAAAAGAAAGAAAGAAAGAGAAGAGAAGAGAAGAACACTCACTTATGTAGGTTCCCTTTTTAGTTATAATAGAAAAAGCTCTTAAATGTGGAAATGCCTAATGATGAAAATGCAAACCTGGAATTCCATCCCCCAGATAGAACTCTGGGGTGCAGATTTTCTATGGCCTGCCCCTCCCGCTCCTTGTTGTCTATAAAACTTAGGGTTTCTTATATTATTTGCATGGGTTTTGGCATTTTGCTCAATGAAAACACAAACCCACCCAAACCGCGTGTCACGTCCTTCTTACGGACGGACAGGATTACAATCACCAGGTTAGGGGACTGCCACCTGAATGTTAAGTGCCTGGTCTTTTAGAGGCACTGCCATCTCAGCTGATTCCAGGGAGGCCAAACATGGAACTTTCCTTAGGTGGAGGCGTTGAGAACAGCCCCAGCTGGCTGAGAACTGAAGGTCAGAGGCCCTGTGCCTCTGCCTGAGTGTGCCAGACTCTGAATCCCAGAAGCTCTGCATACAGTCGGTGCCCCCGCCAGCTCAGGAACCCTGAATCTTCTAGTATTCCTTCCAGAATGACAGAAAAAGCCCACCATGAAGCTGACGATGTCAGTTTAATTACGTATCTGTACACAGTAATCCAGGTCAAGGCGCGCCTCATTTTCCTGGGTGATTTTATTTCGGGGAACCCACACGCCTGTGCGTGGAAGATGGAAACGAAGCTCAGGCCGGCAGCCGTCAAGGCCGGACGGACCCCGGCTGCTCTCTGCCTGGCCCTGGGAAGGGTGTGATGAGCACAATCTGAAATCAATATCAGGGAACAGTTACTGCATCTCAATATTATTTGCTAAGATGGGCTGCTGGAGGAGAAGTGGGGGAGAGAGCCATGTCGATAGCTCTGACGCAGCCCTGCACTGCCACGCACAAAGGGAGGTCAAATAACTATCAGCCGGCCAATCCCCATTGTAAGTAGTAAAAATGATAAAATCAATTTTATTAAATAAAAAGTTAGCACTGCTATTGAACTCTCTCATGATCTTGGCAGTGCTTGGCTGAAAATGAAGGAGGCTATTTTCTCCTCTCTTCAGGGGCGAAGGTTTGGGATCATAAACATTTGCAAAAAGTTGGGGGGGGGGTGGATGGCTCTTCCACACAGGACCTGGAGTCATGGCAACGTTGGGATAGTCAGGTCAGGGTCTGTCCCCGCGCTAGCAAACAATGGACCTTTCCACCCAGGTGAGGATGCATCCTGGGGGCAATGGAAGGGCACTCCGTTTAAAGCCCACCTGTGCAACTCTGTCCTTCAGTGTGAAAGAGGTCGGGCCGGCTCAGGGCTTTCCAGGAAAAGAGAATGGTGCTATTTGCTGTCCTTCCAAATGGTGAGATTTAGAAATTCACCAGGAAAGGGGGAAAAAAAATGGGAGAGAAGAGAAAGAAAAAATCTCAAAAGGAAGAAAACAAGGGCATTTCAAGAGCAGCCGCCACTGGCCTGGTCTCAGCTGCCCACGGGGTGGCAGGCAGGGGAACACAACTAGCTTCTAGGGATATTTGGGCTCGCTGGAGAGCAATTTTTATGTCTACTGGCATCTCTGCATAGCCAAGGCTGTGTCTGCTCACGGCGCTGGCACTGGGTGGGGAGCGCAGAGCAGGTATTGAGAAAGATAAATTTAGAATAAAGGTAGTCCGGCCAAAAATTCCTGTGAAAGCGGCAAGTTCCAGTTCTATCTGGAGGAGGAAGGGGGGACCAGGATGTAAAACTGAGTGACAGCCCGTCAGCCAGGCTGCCTTGGCTGTGGTGACCTGCATTTAAACACAGAGCTGTGGTGCCTTTTGAACACCTGAAGTTGGCTCCCTTGTTTGCATTTCACAGAAACTACTATAGAAAGTAAACAAGAACCTTTGGTGAATTATTTAGCATACAAATAAACCGGCAAAGGAGGCTAAGTAGGCCTATATGAACTAACTGGATTGAAATATTCATCTGTAAATAACCCTCCAACCTGGCGTTTTCACGCACAAATACTACATGGAACATTAGACACAACTAGCTTCTAGGGATATTTGGGCTCGCTGGAGAGCAATTTTTATGTCTACTGGCATCTGTGGGTAGTGATATGGACTGCCTGTTAATATAACCAACATAAAATTTATGGGAACACTCACCGAAATAGCAACACACTCAGACAGCTGGTGGCTGATGTGAGGCACATGCGGATTTTATATGCGCTGCGTAAACTAACCTTTGCAATAAAGATTTAGCAGGTTTATTAGTTTAGGAAATCGCTATAATTAAGGATAATTCATAATGGCCGCTTATCCACTCTCCAGCAATAGCTAGCTTAATTTAGACTCCATTTCTTGGAGTCATAAATAAGTGAGCTGCTATCTTTTGCACAGATGTGGCATTCAACCTGTTCACGTTGGCTGGTTTTTGTGTCTGTTTTAATCAAAAGCATTAGTAGGTAAGACTATAAAAGAAAAAAAAAAGCACAGGATTTGGAATAAATGAGCAAGAAATGCATACGCAAAGTTGATTTTTTTTTAACGACTCAAAAAAAAAAAAATAATGTAACTTCTCCTTCCAGAGGGAAAACAATTAAAAATAAATAATCCTTCCACGTCTACTAAAGGAACTTGCATTTACAAACCCAAGGAGGGGGCACGTGACACTGCAATAACATTAATGAAGGCCAAAGAGACATGTGTGTGACCCTTCTACAGTATTTCCATTTAACTGTGCATGTAATTAAAGCCTGACCTTTGCAAATGCAGCTTCCCCTGTGAGCCCAGCCAGGGCTTCGGGACAGGGGAATGCCACAATGGAGCGTGCTGCCCTCGGAGTCTGCACCAGGAGCAGTGGCTTTTGCTCTCTGTCCCTACAGAGGGAACACCACTGCTGCAGGCCCCCAGTAACACCTGTCCCTGCCACCCTCCCGCTCGATTTCTGTGCAACAATCCACTGGCGGTGCAGTGACGCGGCTGCAGTCTGCAGAGGCAAGGCAGTGCCGGGATGCGGGTCCCGACCATCCCGGGCAACTAGTGAGTGAGAGGACCCAGGGCCTGGTCTCAACGGCCAGTCGCAGGCCACCTTTCCCTTGCGAGGTGTCCCCTCGGGGACTGCAACTTGACTGACGTGGCAATGTGGAGTCACAGTAAGGGTGAAACTAGAGAGAGACTCAAGAGTCGCTTTGCTTCTGAGCTTTCCGAGATGGTGGAGTTAACCCGGGTGTTATGGGAAGGGTGTTGGTCAGCAAGTGGGCAGGTCTGGGATGCCTTCTCAGCGGGGTCACTCATCACCCCGTGTCCCCAGGGAGCCTCTCTCAGCTCAGCCTCCCCACTCGCAGAGGGAGATGCTGTTACCCGCCCTAGGCAGGCACAGACGCCCGCAGGACCCCAGGACAGTGCCCACTGGAATGCCCACTTCAGCACAGAGGCCCCAGGAATTCCAGCGACGGCGGTGGGTAGCGGGACCTCTCCGTGGCCAACATCGGTCTTATCGACCTCCCTCGGCCCCAGGATGAGGAGAGATGGTCCTCGTAGGGAAGATGGAGTAGCTTAGGCTTCTTTCTGGCTATCCCCCGACCCCACCAGCCTCTGCCTCCTGGGTCCCTCCCGGCTGTGGATGCCCAGGCCCAAGGGGTGTGGACACAGGGCCCCCCAGACACCTGGGCACAGAAGGGAGAGGGAAAAGGGGCTCCCGGCCTTGCCGGGGGGATGAGGGCAGCAGGCTGCTCCGAGGCTGTGGGCTCAGGGCTGCGCCTGCCTGCTGGTCTGTCTCCAGATTCAGCAGTAGAGGCCTGCAAAGTGATACCACACCTCTTCTCTGTGAGAATCAACAAGCAATCTACCCGGCCTGGGGGTGGCACCAATCACCCTAGAGCGCATTGCCATCCGTGGTTCTGGAGCTCAGTTCCTCCCGATGGGTCCTAGAAGTGCTGTGGGTCCAGGGGTCCCCCAGCACCTGGGCCCCCACAGTCCCTGGCACCACAGCAGGAGGGGCAAGACCCTGCCCACTGGAGGCGGCAGGTGCAAATGACTGGGACAGCCCTGGCAAGACTGCACTTTGGCGCCAAGATGCCTGCCATCCCAGGGCCCCTCAGGCACTCCTCGGTCTCCGTGAACACGAGGACAAGGGGAGCCCCCGACAGGAATGCGCCATTCCCCAGAAGTCTCTCCCCCACAGCCTCTCTTGTAGAAGTGTACTGAGGAGAGAAACTGAGGCCACGAGCATCATGGGATGCTCTTATTTTTTCCTCCACGCGGTGGGTGAGACTTTGATTATTTTTACACTCTGACTTTATTTTATACATATTTTACATTGTTCTTCCTTTTCCTACAATGCATGCTTTCTCCTCTCAGGTGTAGTCCCCGCAAAATCCCCACCACCTGAACCCGATCCCCCATGCACCATCACCGCAGTCCCCACCACACACTCCCTCCCTTGTCTTGACCCCTTTGGGGTGGACAAAGGTGGGTGTTGGCTGCATGCTGGGCCCATGAAGTCCCCTAGGGCCCAGAAGGGCGGCAAGGAAGGGCAACAGGAAGAGACGCTGGGATGCTGTGGCAGGCTCAGTGCAGCCCAGGGTGGGCACTGAGGTCACTCGGTGAGAGGGGGCAGGTGGGCCCCCCCACAGGAGGGAGGCCTGTCCTCAGGCTCTCGGGAAAGGCCTCTGGCCTGAGCTTCATGAGGCCCAAGCAGCGGTGAGCCCTGAGCTGTGAGTTAATAAAGAGCCTTGGTGGCCCTCCCTGGTGGCGCAGCGGGTTAAAGCGCAGCACTGAGAATCTAAAGCCGCTTCC
>NW_004567140.1:3427785-3472264 GCF_000260355.1 Condylura cristata | reverse complement strand
CTGCCGCCATATTGCTGGGGAGGAAGGTTCTGCTGTTCCCGCGTTTCAGCAGCGCATCGAGGCCAACGCTGCGTTCTCACAGCCGCCATGATGGTGCAGGAGGAGCCCACCTGCTGGTTCCCACACCGGGTGGGCCACCACCTGCCGGCCTGCCACCTGACCTGCTAACGCCACTGGACAGTTTCACAAATGCGTCCATAGCCGGGAGATTTATATCCCATTACAAAAGTGATCTTAGCAAAATAAAAATCCAGCGTGGTGAGTTGTAAAATAACGCTGGTTCACAGAGTGAGAAGCAGGTGGGGTCAGGCCCCGCCCCGCCCAGTGTTCAGGCTGAAAGTATTAGCCCAAAATGAGGAACATATTTATCAGGAAAGTCTTTTAGGCTTTTAAAATAGAGTTTCCTTCAGGAGTCAAAGTTGACAGGAACATTTACCATGCTGGTGCCCAAATTGACATCTTTAATAAGCTTCTGAAAATTCAGAATTTAAATCACGGGTAGAACCATAGGGTCAAAACCTGTCAAACCAAGAACCGAGGGTCAAAAAAAAAAAAAAAGTTTTCATTATAAGCTGAATGGCTTTCAAACATTCGTAGCTTCCAAAATGACAAAGGAAAGTAAAGAATCTAAACACCTACAACTAGACCCCCAAATTTCCTAAGAAATAGCTGTTTGCAAGGCCTCGCCCAGACAGGCGCATGGCCTTGGACAGACAGGATGCTGGTGGCAGAATTATCAGTAGCGGCAGCATTAGCAGCCCTGGTTGAAGCTCAAGGGACGATTTAAGGGGGGGAATAACCGAAACACAGGGCCCCCAGTGTGAGCTCCCAGAAGCAGGGTTCGTTAGCGGCGCTGAGGTGAACCACATCCATTTGCATCCATGATAAAGACAGGGGACAAAAATGAAAAAAAAAAAAAAAAAAAAAAGGAACAGGGGAGGGGAATCATTTGTGGGTGAGGAACTATTTACTGTAATTCTGCAACTAACACAGATGTTAAAGCCAGAATCAGAATCAACCCGACAGAAGGTTCTCCGAGGCCACACTCGGCCAACTCAGCAATGCAGACCACTGTCATGGCCGTTACAGGAAATAGGAGCTGGAAGATGGGCTTGCGTCTGGCGGGTCTCCTGCTAAACAGCACTCGAGACCAGGGCCCACGGTGTGTGGGACCCCCAATGCAGTGACACTTACCCCAGGACCCCCAATGCAATGACATCTACCCCGGGGTCAAATAGTCCTTCTAGGTAGAGGAGAGAAAGGAGCTCGAAACGGTTGTGCAAGATCTCGAAGTTTCTGTCCCAACTCCCACAAGTAACCTGAGGTGGCTTTATGCTGATCATTTAAGCTTATTTTTCATTTCAAGTCTATTTCATGACTTCTTTTATCCTTAATATTTATTTTATGTATGCATCCAAGAACTGGGCTATAAACAAGAGGTGCAGGTGGGGAGAGACTTCCCCAGAGACAGAGTAGGGAGCAGAACAGGCGGATCGACAAAGTACACTGCAGAAGGGAGCAGCAGGCAGGTCAGGAGAGGTCTGCTGTGCCCTGTGGGTCACTCCCTGGCCACGGATGGAACTCGTGCTGCAGGGACTGCCGACAGCCTCACAGTGCTGAGAATTAATCCCTTGCACCACAGGGAGGGCCCTGTTTCCTAATTTTCTAGGAAGACCAAGGGGCACAGCTGGGCGTTGAGCACCTCAAGAATAATTAAGACAAAGATGGCACAATCTGGTCAAACAACACATTTCAATTCTGCAATGACCTGGTGCTTGCTGCTCAGACTTCAAGTGGGAAAAAGCAGGACCTGGGAGGAACTGACACACTCAGGATGTCTTCCGTTGAAGAAAACCAGATTCTCAGCCCAAAACTACCACCTTCCCAGCGTCGGGTATAGAGATTAATCCCAAGCCCCCTCGCCTGCCCACCCTTCACCCGGGGTCTTGCACAACTTCGGCGGTGAGCTGTAATATTTTGCTATCAAAACCTGGATTCATTTAATTTGCAGATGGGGACCCCTATTGGTATGAAAAAAATTTCAGGGAAGATGGAAAGGAAGTCCAGCGTTAACCCAACATGCCTGAGCTTAGCCATCACAAGACACACACTCCAAGGTTGCATTTCATAAGAAAAACACAGAGTGCTGAAATCCTCTGCTCCCACGTGCACCCCCTCAGAAGCCGGACCATCCCCTCAGGGCTCCAAGGGGTTCCCGCACCCCGCCTTCAGGGATGCACTGCAGGGGCCCCCTCCCTCCGCGGCGGGGGCCTCCGGCGGTGCATCTCTGCTGACAGGTCTCGCGCTGGGCGGGTTTCCAATCCTTCACGACTATCTATTTGTCACCGCAGGTGAGTGGTGGCACTTGGGCTGATCCCCAGCCACTTCCACAGTTACTTATCTGTCTTTATGGATTCATCCTTTGTGTCAAGCCAGCGCATAACAGCATTACTGTCAGGGTGACAAAACTGTCCCCAGAGTGTCACAAATGATTCTCTCTCCTTATGGCCGCTAGCAGGGGGAGCCGTGACACCGCCGGCTCACTCATCCTCCTGCAGCCCTGCCTGGGCCGCGCCTCCTCCTGCAGGGAGGCCCCGCTGATGCGGGCTCGGCCCAGATGGGCTCTGGGTGGCGAAATCATCAAGAAAAGGGGGGCGGGGCTGGCGTGAGGGACAGTCTTTCTGGGAGGCGCCCGTCACTGGCTGGCGGTGCGGCGCTGAAGTGTGGACTCCGGGTCCCGGAGGCAGCCCGCGTGGATGTCACCCTCCCGGGCCGCGCAGTCACGGGTCCTGAGGCGGCCGCCACCTGCACGCCGGTGAATCTCTGCGGAGATCTACATGCTGTCACTTCTAGAGCCGAGATCCTAGCGGGAACTCATCATAAAGAAGCATTTCCAGGGGACGTCGGGTTTGCCAAATGACTTGTAATCGTTTCCGTGAGTCGACTGCTTCAAAAATAACACCTCCGTGGTTTTCTGCTTTGAAATGGCGCCCTAGCTCCCTTCCGGCACAGGTTTCCTTCAAAACGTCACTCTGACAGCCACGTGGTGCCTGCCGCCATATTGCTGGGGAGGAAGGTTCTGCTGTTCCCGCGTTTCAGCAGCGCATCGAGGCCAACGCTGCGTTCTCACAGCCGCCATGATGGTGCAGGAGGAGCCCACCTTCTGGTTCCCACACCGGGTGGGCCACCACCTGCCGGCCTGCCACCTGACCTGCTAACGCCACTGGACAGTTTCACAAATGCGTCCATATTCAAGGTCAGCGGGCACAGCGCCCGTCGCCCGAGCAACTGTTGTATATATCTCCGGGCTTCACTAAGTGTTGGGAAAGCAGACCGTCAACAAGACACCCCACTCATCAGGCAGGTTTGGGGTGAAGACCTTTCCCTTTGAAAGGGCAACAAATACAAGTGCACATGTGGGTGTGGGGGGTGCCTGTGTTCCCCCGCACTGCGCGCACCCGCCGTTCAGACGCGCCACACACTGGGCTTTGTTCTTACCCTGATGAGCGCTTGCTGTCTTGGGTTGTTTTAAATAGGTTCAATCTGATTTCTGACACTGGAAAAACAAACCTAAAAGCAATTTAGAAAACACCTGCCCGTGAAGTCAGATGGCAAAATATCTAAAGCTTCTCTCGAAATCTGTGACCTCAGAGGCTGACATGGTTTGATGGGAAATTTAATGTAATAGGCTGCGAAAGCCAAGAGGCCTGTTGTCGGCGATGAAGTCTGAAAGTTAGCAGAATTAATAACGCCTTACAATGGGAGAGCCCTCGAGGGATAGGGCTGCAGAACCGGGGCAGTGGGGAAAAATGACTTTTGAAGTCATTTCACTATGACATTCTGTCATCACCGCTAAACGGAAATAAAAAATCATCCGAATCACCACATGTTTCTTTGTGTGTCCTTCCCTTATCTAATATAAAGTAATAACACCCCACCCAGGCTGGGAATGGACCCTCGAGGGATTCCGGAGCTCCATTTTGAATCACTAAATGCAATAAGAATAAATGCAAGTGGGGTCTCTTTAGCAGAGAGTGATGCTTGGTCTGTTGCCCATCGAAAGCCAATAAATCTCAATGCTTCAACAAGAGATGAAAATGGTTATCTCATCATTGCAGTGCCAGGGCGAAATTTTCTCTGAGCCAGAGTATTTTTATAGATGATTTATGTCTGGGAAGGATAGTTATTTAGCAAAATGGCAGATAATGATGAATAGAAAGTAAATATGAATAGCAGCAAGGGAGAGGCGCTAGGCAGCCACGACAGACCAAGCAAAATGCCTCCGTAAAGTACACGGCACAGATAATTGCCATTACGTGGGATCCCACGTCCCCGCATGACTGGAAGTGAAATACAAATGAGCCCATCTGATTCCGTAAGTGATTGCTTTTTGCTGTTCTAGAATACATGCCCCAGGAGTCTGCTAATTTTTCTGGAAAGCATACTTTCGTGTCGAGACGGTGGAAGTTAGGAACATGGATTCAGAGCTCCGGTGATGAGGCTTGAAGCCCAGCAGTGGCTCCCAGGTGCCTAACACTGGGCTGTGTCTTCCCCTTTCCACCTCAGTTTCCTCATCTGTAATGTGGAGATTACCAGACCGACCTGGGAGTCTGCTGTGAGAATGAACCAGAGACTGCACACCTCACCTCACGTGAGGCCAGGCAGGAGACACGGCACTGTCAGTACGAGCTGTGCAGTGTGGATTATGTTAGGACCAGCCACCGAGAGAACGCTTCATGGCTCTCGTAATTGGATCCAATCCTCTTTGGTGGCCGAAGCTTTCGAATGAACCCAGAATAAGGGCTGAAAAGAGGAGAGCGGTGAGTGGAGGGTGTGTGGCTGGGGAAGAAGTCGGCTGGTGCTTGATTATCCCGCGACATCCCCCCACCCTTAATTCTCCAGGCGCACGAGGCGGTCACATTATCAAGTTGGAAGTGGAGGAAGGGACAAAAGAAATTATTCATGGAGTTCCAGTGGCGAGGACGACTGTTGTAAAAATAAACAGAGCTGGAATTTGGGAGGCTTTGCAGCAAAGATACGTTGGCTGTACGCAGGATGTCAAAATGCAAAGGAGGGGGAGAGTTTTTGCAACACTTTTTCCTGGACCCAAGCACCGCGCAAGGAAGAAAAACTCATTATGGTTTTTAAATGTCCAAAACGCATGTCCACCCAAAGCCCGATGCTCATTAGTAGTAGTAATTAACTTTACAACTGTCAACACACCCGGCGCTCGGGCTGACAGATAGAGAGCAGCGCTGAGGGTGCTAATAAATCCGGAAATAACAACTTGACACACAGATGCACAAAAGGATGCAGGTGATAAAGAAATGTTGACATCAAATCTAATTATCTTCCGAACGGCCAACTAGGCACGGGCCAGCGAGGCGGGCGGGCGGCGCTGAACCCCGCCGAATCAGGCAGAGCCGCCAGCCGCCTACAGCCCTTGTCAGAACTGCAGAGGACGATATCAAACAGGAAATTATGAGCGCCGTGACCCCTCTGAGTCAAAAACCCAGTGATGAGTACGGGCTCGGCAAGGCATGGCAGATTACCCCCTCACGAGTTCTAAAGCGGGGATGATATATGACATTTTTATCAGGCACTTTCTCAGGAATGTCACCAAGAGGGAAAATAAAGGCCTGCGAAGAGACGACTAGGTGAATTATGCAACTGTAATTGCCGATCATAACCTGATAGGAGTCGAAATTGCTCTGTTTTCATATTGAGATAGCATAAAATTGTCGGGAAATGCAATGGTTCCTTAATGTGGGCTAGATGAGTCTAATATTCTGATCATTTTTCACTCGGCTGCAAGGTAAATCGAGCTTCCTTAACACAGCCACTGTGGCCCAGGGCAATCGAGGGGCCCAATTTTACACTTGAATTGAGCAAATATGTGTAAACTACGATTTTTCATATTTTCTGCATGCATAAGAAGATGAAACATCTTTATCATCTGTATTGTCTGGCTGAGCTTATACAAAATATTAGTTTATCTCTCCTACTTTGGTTCATTCCATAAGCGAGACACATAGATCTGAGGGACAGGCAATATCCCATATATAAAACAAGCCCATCTTTTATGCAGTCTCATTTCACAAGTTCTCCTATTTAAAACAACAACCACCACAACAAAAACAGACGCAGCAAAAGCAGACAAAGGGAGAATATTTTTAAAGGAGAGAAGGCAGGCCCTACACACAACCTGTGGACTCATACTCTGTGCGTGCACAGGAGGACGGGAAAGCCGAGGATTCCTTGGTGTCTCTCCTGGACTGTCTCCCTTTTCCAACGTGAAGCAGTCATATCTGCAGAGACGGGTCGGCCCTTTCTTGCTGAGGCCTGTGGCGACGGAAAATGAAGGTGTTGTTTACTTTCTCGTGGGAGCTGTCTCTAAAGCCAGGAGCATCTCGGCAGCATTATTGGGGTCCTGGGATGCTGTGTCCAGCTTCTCCTATTGTGGACCTGCTCCCCAGCAGGGCACAGGACCAGGCCCAGCAGAGCTGCGGATTCACTGTGATGTGAGTGCTCGGCTCTGCATCCGGGTCTCATTCCCAGGTCCTAGGTCAGCCACACGCACCGTCAGAGCACAGGGGAAGCCCTGGCGTCCTCATCCAGGTTTACTAATGAACAGCCACCAGAAGGTCGGAGGGCATGAGGTCTCCTGTGTCGCGCATTAGGGCTTTGTGGGGCCAAGGGGTGGCCCATCCTGCTGTTGCTCAGCCTCATGTCACGGGGGGGCGGGGGGGAGGGAGTGGGGGGCTGGCTGTGTTATGTCCGGCACACACAAAGTGTAAAAGTAATGTGTCACTTTTACTGTTCTTTTAAGAATAGGGCCCTCCTTGGTGGCGCAACAGGTAAGGACGCAGCATTGCAAGCTGGCTGCAGGTGCTTCAGTGCGAGTTCGATGCCCGGAGGTGACCCACATGGCGCAGGAGACCTCTCCTGACCCGTCTGCTGCTCCCCCCAGCAGTGTATTTCAGTAGCTCGGCCTGTTCTGCTCCCCATTCTGTCTCTGGTGAATCCTCTCACCATCCTGCACCTCTAGCCTGTACCCCAGTTCTGTGTGCATAAATAAATCTTTTTTTAAAAAAAGAATAACCCAACCATACATTTCTCTTCAACAGACCCCTAGATGAGAGTGTGTTAGGGCAGTGAAGCCAGGGAGGACAAAGCAAAGTGGCAGACTGGCAAGGGCCTCTCCAATGAGCCCAGTGCAGCACAGGACACTCACAGCCAGGGCCAAGGACTTGGACAGGCACTGCCCTCTGCAGGGACCGGCCGGCCGGTATGGCGGTGCACCACCTGGAACAGCTGAAGCAAAGCCGGCTGCACGGGTAAGGCCGGCCAGGGAAGGCACTTCCCGAGAGGCACCTCGGATGAGAGGCGCTTGCTCAGTTTCGGGGCTCCCCGACCCCGCTCCCTCTCCCTTGCACCTATGTGGACAGTACTCCAGGGAGCCCTGCTCACTGCCCCGTCCTCTCCCAGACTCTGAGGCCTTCAAGGGCAGGGACTTGCCTTATCTGTCCCAGAGCCACGAGCGTCTGGCGCTGTCCCCACGGAGATGGCAACTGATCAAATCCCTCCTGGGAGGGACAGTGGCCAGTGTGTCGCCGTCGACTGTGGGATGCTAACTAACCCCCCCCACCGCCGCGAGGACATGCACGCAGGCCCTGGCTGCCCCGGGCTGGGTGGCCCAGACACAAAGACCAACCGCCTGGCCCTTTGTGTGCTGGGCCTCCCCTTTGCCCCCCAGGGGGAGGGCCACAGGGGGTGCCTCGGGGACTTCACTGCACCGTGGAGGTGGTGCTGGGATTCTGAGGTGGCAGCTCAAAGCGGGCGCCCCCACTTTGTGCTGGAGAGGGGGAGCCGGTGGGAGCCCCACCCTCACAGAGTTGTACTCCAGAAAGAGCGCTGGTGTTAACTAGAGGGTGTGACCTAAGGAAAGTGTGGGTGCAGGGGCGGGAGAGGGGGGCACAGAGCACGCGGCACTTTGGATATTTACGCAGGACCCGAAGGCCATCGCACACATTGTGTTGATATTCGCGCTGGGCTATGCGCTGGCCATGGGTCTGGCTTCTTCCCAAATAATCATGCACCGTCCCGAAAGGCAGAGCTCTAGTGTAAGGGAGGATGCGCCCTGCAAGGGGACGAGGCGGTCAGCAACTCCTCTCAGGTGAGGGACTCCCGGCCAGAAGGGCCGAGTTTTTCGGATTGCACCCTGGGAACTTTGCATCCACACACCTTCAATCTGCTGGGAGAACCCAAGTGAGGACAGAACCTGCGTCCTGCGCCCTAAAGACACCCTTCCAATGACCAGATGATGGGGAGCGTCACTGCCCTTCCTGGGTCATTAATTTACTGTTTTATAATAATTTTTGAAGGTAGCAGAGACACGAGTGTATGTTTCTCTGATGCTGTTTTTCTCGTTTTGTTTTGTGTTTTAATCCAAGAATCGACTTCCTGCTTCCAAGGGACCTTTATTGAATTGTAACACACTCGATATTATTAAGAATTCTGATCAGAGGGAAACATGCAGAACGCCCAGGCAAGGGATTAAGACTCTTTGTTAGTGTTTACGTTATCTGTTTTTAATTCCTATATATCCTTTCTTTATCTCAGTGTTTCAACACTAATTGCAAAACAGCTCTCACTAACAATAATGAGTCCCTGGACCTTCCCAGACCCGCAGTGCAGCTCCTTCCCAGATAAGGCAGCCCCTTCACTGGCTGGGGATCTGGATCAAGGTCTTGTGCTGTTTCCACTCTTTTACTCCTCTGGCCTTCTAGGGCTAAGCCCGCTCACGAGCTCACGGAGTTCAGGTGATATCTTAGTCTGCTGAGGGGCCCTCAACGCTGCCTCCAGGGGTGCCATGGATACGTGTTCTCGACTGGTTCCAGATCCTTCCTCACTCCAATGGTGCGAGATGGAACACAGCACCATAAACAGAGCGCCGGGCCCTCCCTGGTGGCGCAGCCGGTTAGAGCACAGCACTGAGAGGCTAAACCCACTTCAGCATGAGTTCGATCCCCACCCAGGAGGTGACCCACATGGCACGGCAGACCTCTCCTGACCCGCCCGCTGCTCCCCTCAGCAGTGTACTTTGTCAACCTGCATGTTCTGCTCCCCGCTCTGTCTCTGGTGAATCCTCTCACGGCCCCTGCACCTCTGCCCTGTGCCCCAGTTCTGTGTGCATAAATAAATAAATAAAATAAATAAATTAAATAAATAAATAAATAAATAAATAAATAAATAAATAAATAAATAAATAAATAAATAAATAAATAAATAAATAAATAAATAAATAAATAAAATCTTAAAAACAAAACAGAAAACAAAAAACACTGAGTACCAAGACCACCCCCCACCTGAAGCAGGGCTGGATCAGAACCGGGTCCTGCCTGCCACTGAATTCAAGTTCACTGAATTCGAGTTCACTAAGCTGCAAAATGAAATGCAGCGTGTTCTAGGGTGTCCAGAACCAAGTAGAACTCGACTCTGCGTCTGTTCCTGCTGTGAGGGTATCGGCTGCATTTTGGGTAACTACCACAGCCTGCGCTCTGCCTGCACGCACATCGCACATCGGTGTCAAAGACAGAGAGAGCTCGCTCGCGTCAGTGCGGCTGGTTCGAATGCCACTTACCCTTGTTTTATGTAACGAGAGCGGGACTCCGTTGTGTCTTTTCTTTAGCTCCAATTTTCCACTCAGCCATTTCTATGATTACAAATATCTCCTGCGCTTTTTTCATTACTGACTCACCTACACATTGAAACGGCACCTATTTCATCTTCCTGTCTTGTCTCTCCGTCTGTGCCCCTTCCAGAGACTTAATTCAGAGGCCGTTGCTAAGCAACTATACATCATAGCAGCCAGTCGCCAATTACTAATTGTCCTCACACTTTAGCCTCACAAATCTGGGCTGCCTGCGACGATGGCAGGTAGTTTCCAGGGCCAAAAACACACCCAGACGTTTCTAGCTCCGGGAAGACAGCGGCGCTCAGAATAGGGCAAACCCCGCGGGTGACAAAGCCTGGCCGCCTCGTGCCCGCTTATTGAGGGGTTCTCCACCCATCTGCGGGGCTGTTCTCTGGCCCCGCTCAGGAGATAAACAGGGGGTGTGGCCAGAAATATCTGAACACAGCGCAGATCAAACGTGGACACCGGCATTTCACACACGTTCACCTTCCTCCCCGCTGGCACCTCGGTTTCCACAGCTTCCACTGAAATCGAGGATCTATTAGTAATCAAATTTCAGCCTCAATTTTATGGTGAGTGTAATGGAGTTAATTCCTCTAATGCTAGCGGTTGAGGGGAGGCTCTCTGGTGGCAGCGTGAACCTGGGATGCCTGCAGCTGTCAGAGGGCCGCTAAGGAATTCCTTATTAGCTAAGATGCAACCAGGCAGAAAACTCATTACACAGTGCTAAATATACTTAATCACATCTATTAGAGAAAAATGAACTTGATAATTACAACAAATAACTAAACTGCAGAAAGTGTTCAAGGAAAAAAAAAAAAACAAACATAAAACAACCCACACCAGGATCCAAGTGCCCGCGGGATCGGCGGGATCGGGATCGCATGGCTCAGACTGGAAGGGACCAGGAGGGGACAGGCCTGGGGGTGGGTGAAGCCCATTTAAGTTGTCCAGGAAGATGACAAATTTACATTTCAAAAGCACGCTTGTTTATTTGCTATATGTAAATTTTTAATTAGAA
Source organism: Condylura cristata (assembly GCF_000260355.1). Taxonomy (NCBI): domain Eukaryota; kingdom Metazoa; phylum Chordata; class Mammalia; order Eulipotyphla; family Talpidae; genus Condylura; species Condylura cristata. Next base: position 3,461,546 of record NW_004567140.1, on the reverse strand, counting down.
AGAAATCCTCAGAGGGGTAGGCTTTGTTAGTAGACTGGTTCTTGGTGCTGGGGGGTAGGGAGGGAGGGGGGTGTCAGGGAGGATAACTCCCCCAAACACTCTGACAAATAAGGATCTGTAATAGCAACAGTGGTCCACACTTCCTAGAGTCTGAGGAAAGTTCCTTTTTTTCTTTCACTACACTGAAGTCCTCAAGCCACCAGGCCTAGGCCCTCCCCAACTGAGAAAAACCCACTCGTAGCTCCAGAGAGAACGTGACCATTATTTTTCCTGCATCTGCCCTCACTCAGGAAGGGTCCAGACTTCAGAGGTGACTCAGGCCATGTGGCTTCTGATGGTAGGCCCACAGGGCCAAGCCAGCTTCGAGCTTCGAGCTTCGAGCTTCGAGCTGGCGGGAAAAGATGTCTGGAAACCCGCAGTGGAAGGGCAATTTGGTAGCAGTTCAGTGAAAACAGAGGCTTGACTTCCAGGACAAAGAAATGGAGGCAGGGACTGGGGGGGAGACGGGGCCCTGGTGGCCTGCGGGTTAGGACTCAGCGCTGCAAGCTGGCCGCAGCCTCTTCAGTGATAGTTCGATCCCCGCCTGCCCTGGGGTGACCCACCTGGCGCAGCAGACCTCTCCTGACCTGCCCGCTGCTCCCCTCAGCAGTGGACTTTGTCGCTCTGCCTGTTCTGCTCCCCACTCTGTCTCTGGTGAAGCCTCTCACTGCCCCTGAGCCTCTGGTTTGTACCCCAGTTCTGTATGCATAAATAAATCTTAAAAGAAAAAAAATGGAGGGTGATCAAGAAGAAGAGGCCCAGATCCCCGGCGCCCACATCGGAGTCATACGCAAGGACCCGGCAAGGGCCAGAGGTGCCCCGAGCTGGGCAAGAGGATGGCTCTCTGGCACTTCCTCTCTGTGGAGCGCAAAGACCAGCATGGTTCTCATGCACTACAGTAGCAAAGAGGTTTCACCTCCCAAGGGTGCTGGGCATGAACCAACCTACTACCGCTGCCTACTGCAATGAATCTACTGCTGTTCACTGATGATGGTGACTGTCCAGGCCAACCCGCCTCCAACACATGACAAGTCCATTCCCACGAGCAACCGAGAAGTCCTTTCCTTTTAGCATTTCTATTTTATTTATTTACTTATTTATCATGTATTTTAAACAGGCAGGCTTATCAGGAAAGAAAATAACAAAGAGGTACCTGCAGAGCCCTCCCTGGTGACTCAAGGGGTTAGTCTTCGCACTCTGAGGCTGCCCACAGCCCCCCGCAACCTGAGTTCGATCCCCGGTCAAGGAGTGACCCACAGGGCGCAGCAAATCTCTCCTGTCTCTCCACTGCTCCCCTCAGCAGCGATTTTGGTAGATCTGCCTGTTCAACCCCCGCACCTCTGGCCTGAACCCCAGTCCCTGTATGCATAAATAAATACATCTTTCAAAAGTGTGGTGGAGGTGGGCCTGCATCGACATGGGTGGGCCATCTTGGGACAAGAACAGGTGGCATCCATATTTTAAAGGGGATGAAAAAAGAAGCAATGATTGTCATTCCCCCAAATACTCACGGTTCCCCACAAAGAGACCTATTTCCCTGATCACTGTTCTCTGGAATGACCCTTGACATATGTGAGGGCCATTATTGTCTCTGCCACCAGCTCCACTGTGACCTTGTGCTCTTGTTCTAAGACCCCAAGCTCAAGGGCGCCCAGGAGTCAGCTGTGACCTGGTAGCGCCACACCCTCTTAGCTCCAACCAGGGAAATACACACCTGTGTTCTCCCTCTTCCCCTAAGATGTGAACGTGGAAGGATGGAGCCCCAGCAGCTGATGGCTTGTGACTAAGAGGGGGGAGTCCTCCTAAAAGCGGGTCCAAAGCTCAGGAAACAGAAGCAGCCTACATAGCAAAAGAACACTAGTCACGGGCGCCCCAGGAACCCAGATCATACGTCCTTGCCCCTATCAGACCCAAGGCAAGAAAGCACCTTCCCATCACTGCACAGGCGGCCCACCCCCCAGTCTCAAGGGAGGAATTTTAGAGATAGAATACTCTCAGCTCTCAGTCTCAGCTGTCTCAACTCTCACTCTCAGCGCTCACTCTCAGCTCTCTCAACTCTCACTCTCAACTCTCACTCTCAGCTCTCTCAACTCTCACTCTCAACTCTCACTCTCAGCTCTCTCAACTCTCACTCTCAACACTCACTCTCACTCTCAGCTCTCAGTCTCAGCTCTCTCAATTCTCATTCTCACTCTCAACTCTTATTCTCAGCTCTCACTCTCAGCTCTCACTCTCACTCTCAGCTCTCTCAACTCTCACTCTCAACACTCACTCTCACTCTCAGCTCTCACTCTCTACCTCTCACTCTCAGCTCTCAGTCTCAGCTCTCTCAATTCTCATTCTCACCCTCAACTCTTACTCGCAGTTCTCACTCTCAGCTCTCAATCTCAACTCTCTCAACTCTCACTCTCAACCCTCAGCTCTCACTCACAACTCTCACCTCTCACTCTCAACTCTCACCCTCAGCCACAATGCTTCCCATGGACTCTGTACTTGAAGAGGATTGGCCAGGCAGGATCATGGGACCTAACAGGAGAGACCTGAGCCAGGTAATGGTGGTGTCTCCCGCCTGCACTCTGCAATCCAGACGCCCTGGGAAGGGGCCACAGCTTGGCGCTCACCGGGAGCTGGCTCTCACGGCGGGGTAGTGAGATCAGAGGCCGTGGGAGTATCAGCCCCAATCAGCCATCCAGCTGCACTGCGTTTCATCACATATCAATTTTTACTGAAAAGAAAACCATACAAATTTAATCAGCTCTTCATATGGAAATATTTAACTTTTTTCCCCTGGAGTTGTTTGATATTATTGTTTAAAGCGTCAGGATTAAAAAACACACACACAAAAACCCAAGATGTGTGATAGTGGTGGACACAGAAAAGCATCCACTCCTGGCAAGAACGCAAGTCTCATTTCCAGTAGACTCAAGTCTTAAATGCACTGGCGTCTCCATCAATTGCTGGCTCAATGAAGAACATATTACATGCCCATAACCATGAAGCAGAAGACAAGAACGATCCATCTTATGCAGCCTTCACCCACAGTCAAGGCGGTATGTTATTATCAGGGAGAATAATACGATCGAAGAAAAGCTCCCGTTGCCCACAAGTTTAGGGAGTGTTCCTTTTGGCATCCAGAGAACACTCTGAGGCTTTCCATTGGGTTCTTTGACCTTCAAAGACATTATCAAACAACCTTGTTCCAGAACTTTTAATCTCTGAAACCCATAACATGGAACTCGCTTACATACCTATCTATTAAAGAACTATGTTCTCTCTCAGTAGTCATAAAACATAAAACACCTCTTAAAAGAGACTTCCTTTGTTTCCCAGCCAAGGGCACAAGAGACCAAAGAGGCTGCCTTTTAAATATAATTTTAAAACACTGTATTAAATAAAATGAAGTATCAATATACAGAGTGATTTTAAAATGAGGGCTGCTTTTGAGATTATGGGCATGTTAAAGTGCATGAGTGATGTAAGCAAGAGACCAAAGCCAAGAATTTTCCATCTCAGAAATGGGTCCTCAGAAACTGCAGGGAGGAAAGCCCAGCGCCTGTCCCACGGCGCAGGGAGGACAGGAAAGCTGAACACCCTCAAGGGTGCCGGGTCGAGAGGGGGCCCATTACCTGCAAAACCCAGCCAGGACCACAGCCCAGGCTGCCTCCGGGTCAGTTTCAGAATCCAAGGCAGTTTCTGATCCCCAAGGACAGTCTGAGCGACTTGCTGAGGAATAAGCAACAAGTGGGCTCTGTAGCTCGTGGGCCCGCATCGAGATTCATTCACGTCGGTGCAATTTCACTTTGCGGTGGGCATGTGTCTGTAGGACATAGTCACGCCAGGTGGGCAAAGGGGAAGCCCGAGGGAGGCCCCTGAAGGCTCCTTCTGCTTTCCTGTTTGCAACATCTACCTCTTTCCTTGAGGGGAAAGAAAGGGTGGAAATGGTTAGCACTGAGAAGACACCCAGGCCTGTTTCAGGACGACTTTTTGGAACCAAGGCACAGAGAACTTTATGTCAACATAATGGATGAAACTTTCTTTTTTTTTTTTTCTGCAGAGGAAAAAGAAATCCCTTTTCTATTATGCAATCAGGAAATTGAAGATGTCTATCTCCAGATAACCAACCGCCGGTGGTGTGATTTCAGTTGGAAACTTACACGTACAATGTTTTCCTACTGTCTGTTCTGGTGTTTCTGTCACTTCGCATTGACTTTTTTTTGCTGTCTGTAGCAAATAAATCAGAAAGTTAATAGTTCTGTTGATTTGTTGGAGCTTTTTTTTTTTTCTTTAAAAAAATAAAGAAAAGAAAAGAATAGCTTTAAAGGGGGAAAAACTGATCCCGGAGTGTTAACAACTCCATCGCGGTTTCAGGCTGTGGTCATGCCAACTGTCTAGTAAAAAGAGAAATTCCACTGTAGCAGAAGTAATAAAATCTTCTTTTAAAGCACAAATTCCATGCAGAGAGGAAACTAAACCCTTGCTTGGGACCGGGAAGGTGGAGCGGTAGCAAGTAAAACACGGAGCGGAGCACTGGCCCCCCCCACCCCCAAATGACTGAAGCATCTTCCCCCCACTCCCCCTCCCCTCTACAGCTGTTTCCAAGACTTTCTCTGAATCTTTCACCAGGAGAATTTCAGAAAGGGGGTGAGCGATTACCCAAGGCTGTCTTCACTGTTTTTCAGGTCTAAGCATCGCCCACTTTGCATCTTGCAAACAGGCTGATTCACTCTGGGAGGGGCTCAGAAGATGCTCATCACCACTGACGGAAAAAGACACGGAGGGCTACTGGCCAGCCGCTGCAGCTGTCCCAGCGAGAGAAGGTGACTGGCCAGGACACTTGAGCCTGGATCCAGACTCTGCCACCCGGCCCCGGAGCGGAAGGCAGGCGTCTAACGCCAGTCTCCTCGCTCCATTTCCAGGACTCATCATTGACAAATAATGGACTTTGCTTAAAATCAGGGTCAGAGCTCCCCCAAATTACCACCCCTGGAGATGAACACACGGGGCCAACTGTTTCCCGGGCAGCCAGGAGGAACCCCGTCTGCCTCAGGTCCCCCCTCAGTCTCTCCAACAAAAGGCAGCCGTTGACTGGAGAGAAAAGTCAAGTGAAAAGCAAGCCTCAGACTCCTGCAACTGGGCACGCAGCACAGCTTGTTTGCACACGACCGCTCAGTGTCTCTGATGCTGGCCAGACTTGGAAGGCGGCGGGAAGGCTACCCGGCTCCGGGGATCCCTGGGGCACTGAGAACAGCGGGCTGGAGCCAGGACGGACTCCCCTTTCCTCACGCAGGGTCATTCGACACCCTCGTTTTGCGCCTCAGCAGAAGCCTGGGAACGGGAGCAACAGGCCCGGGCTGGGAGAGACTCTAACATGTTCTATCCCTTTGCGCCCTCCCGGCTGCCTCAGTTTTGCAGCGGCGGAGGCAGAGAAACTCCAGAGGCCGTAAATGAGGCAGCTCCGCGGAGGTCTTAACACTTTCACCAATTAAGCGCACAGATACAAGGGCCTGTATTTCATTTCATCCAGCATTTCCTCACGCCCTCCCGCCGCCAGGGCTGGATGTAAACGCCGTCATTTCCCCACCCCCACCACCCCCACCACTTTGGATTTAATTGTATCCCTAATTGGAAATGAAAATTAATTTTGCGTTTGATCGATTCCAGGTGGTACATCAGCCCGCGATGGCAATGGCGCCTTTTCCCCCCTGGAAGTGACCACCCGGGCACCAGCGCCCGCGCGCCTGGCACGGACGGGCCGCTGTCCCTCCTCCGTGCTGATCGGCACCATTCAATTTGGAATAAAAGATTTACAGAAGGGAGGTCCTCCTGCAAATAAACCGCTGTCGGACTTGCTGACTGAAGTGCGTAATGAAGGCCGTGGAGCTGCAGATGTTAACAATGGCGGCGCCCAGCAAGATAGATGCGCCCAGCACAGCCCAGCATCTGGTTTCTTTATCTAAGTACCTTTCTTACGGTTTGGATCTTAATTTTTTACAGTTGACAGCAGTGTTATTTGAGCCAGTCAGTGGCATCTGGCTGCTGGGAGGGGAAAAAAAAAAAAGTGAAAGAAAGAAAGAGCAAAAAAAAAAAAAAAAAGCTCCATGCACTTTAATTAATTGTGGAGAAATTACATGGTCCTTCAACCGTGTAGTTTGTCATCAGTACACATTACAGATTTATATTAGATGTTTCTCCACAGTGTCAGGAATAATTAAAAGGGGGTAGGAAATGATGCCAACCAGCGATGCTTTACATCAGTGGTGAAAGTTTTATATTTATTACAGCCAAACAATTTTAGAAGAAGATGTCAACTCAGAAGCTGGGCTGCGCGCGGCATACATATCAGGCTGCAGGAGAAGCAGAACGCCAGGATAATGAGAGAGGGCTCATGTTTAATCTATCAGGCCGGCCAGCTTTGGGGTGGCGAGCCAGAGTTATTCATGACGTGGCATTCCCTCTTCTCATACAAACATTCACCCCAAACAATAAGGAACATATGCTTTTTTCTTCTTCCTGAAACGATCTTCGTCCAATTGCTCCTTCTGATTCTAATCAGAACCGAAGGGCTAACTGTATACAAGTCACTTTTTTTTTGCTCAATTAATTTGTGCCATCCTTAGGGCTCGGGCGGCATCGCTGGAATTATTTAGTTAAAAAAAAAAAAACAAAACTGCAAAATGACTTCTGCCTTCGTTAAGCACGGAATGACAGCATCCCTGCCAGGGCCTTCCAGAGGGGGCCGGGCCTGAACGCCAAGGACCAGCCTGTAGCCTCCCGGGCTGAGAAGCACTGACCTCAGCTTCCTCGCTCCTGGTGCCAGGGAGTGAACGGGGCACACGCTCCTTCCCCCCTTGCCGACATCACAGGCCAGGACTGCATCTAGAAACTAAAGGTCACCCCAACGTGCTTAGAAACAGGCCAGAGACCCACGCCAAAGGGAACAGCCATCGAGGACATTAATCTTCTGGCTTGTTCTTCCACGAGAGCAGACTTCCTCGGGTAGCACTGATGTGTCAGCGGCACATTTCAGGGGGATTATTAGATGCCCTCAACCGTCATAGTGCGCTTGCAGGAGAGGCAGTGCGTGCCATAATCCCCTAATATGCCACGCCTGTCACTTCTTATTTATTAGCTTCTTGCCCTGGATATTTTCATAATTTCCAGTTAGCTGGTGCAGTCCCAGAAGTGAAGACATCGGGAATCTCCACCCCAGGACAGCCTCGCCCTCACCTCATCAGACTCAGAGAGCAGGGCACCAAACAGGGACCCTCCCCAGAGCCTGCGGGTCCGAAAGGTGGGAACTCACCTCCCTTAACCAAGTTCACGAGAAATGGCAAATGGCAACGGAGCCCTCAAGACACAAACGTCCCAGGATGGACTAGCAGGGGGATCTACTTAAAGGCCAGCATGATCCTGCCACAGTAAAGCAGTAAGACCTTCCATTCTGGTAGGCACTTTAACAGCAGTACCTGTAAACTTTCATAGTGCTTTAAATAATCTTCAAATGCTTTTATGCATTTCCCTTCATTTTACCAATACTCATATAATTCAGCAGAGAGAGAGGAGGGGATGAAATCCAGCACTTTCTTCCTTAGTATGAAGTAAAACACAAGGCCTATTTTTCCTCTACTGATGACTTAGAAAACAGAGTTTCTCTGGACATCAAATAAAAACTAGCCACTCTGAAGGCCCTGACTCTCTTCTAGACTATACCGCCTCCCGCCATGCCTGGGTCTCTGAGACCCTTTGAGACCGCCATGCCAGGGTTCTGAGACCCTTTGAGAAAGCCATGCCTGGGTCTCTGAGACCCTTTGAGACCGCCATGTCTGGGTCTCTGGGACCCTTTGAGACTGTCATGCCTGAGTCTCTGAGACTCTGCTCCTCGGAGACACAGGCGCTCCCTGACCCTATGTGTGATGCTGGCTCCACATTCTGGGCTGTCTTCTCTGGTCCTCCAGCACTCCCCTCTCAGAGAAGCAGCTCCACCTCCTAGCTCACTCCCTGCAACTCTCTCAGCCTGTTGAGTAAGTCTTTAATCGGGTTGGTGTAACTGAGACGTTTACCGCGGAAGTGACTTTCCTTCTCCACGACTTTCTATTTGGATTTCAAAGTCATGGATGAACCTTTCTTTTGGGTGATCCTGCTGAAAGGAACCACATCTAAAGAGAGGTCGACTTAAAAATGTTATTAATTGGAAAAAATATTCATGAAAGAGCCAACCCCCACATCTTGGGCCTCCTACAAGAATTGTTTTAAGTCAAGGTTTTCACCATTGGTATTAAAGCAGTTCACTCAAAGAGTTTTGAACTCTGATTTGAACTGAGGTTTACAAAGACTAAACCAAGTTTCCCTACTAAATCCCACTTCCACAGGGAGCAGTGAAGCGTGACTGTGGCCCAGGTAAGAATTCTTGGGGCTCTACGCTCTCGCTTCCAACAGCAGGATTTGAAATTGTTCACAGAAGTCAATAAGATATTTCAACTTCATGATGGTGCGAAAGCAAATGGAACACAGAGATTCAGTAGAAACTGTGCTTCAAATTTTGAATTTGCACCTTACCCCACATGACTGATAATCGGTGTGATGCTCTCCCACCCACCAGGGCGGCAACAGTAAGCATGACCCCCGTCGGTCACCTCACCACCCAGAGCGCAGTGGGCACAGGTCAGAATTCCCATATGCGGTGCCTGAAGTGGCCGAGGGAAGCCAGCTGGAAGGGTGACACTAGGCAGTTTGGGAATACTGAAAGCATTTTGGATGTGCAAAAATTTCAACTAACTTCTGATGGCTATATTGGGATGTAACCCCATCATTAGCTGAGCAAAATCTCCACAGAAAATGCATGCCTGCAGGAGGTGAGAGGACTAACAAGCAACAGGAGTGATTACAACCAGGATAAACCACCCCAGACACCCTGCACTTCTTAAGAACGGAGCGTGGTTCATCTTGGAGCTCCTCTGTGTCTAACCCACGAACCCACATGCGGTGGCATGAGCCAGGGCTTCTGATCGACCTCCATGACGTAGGGGCCGTGACTTAATGCTGCTCCTCTGTTTGCTCAGTACCCAACTGAGGAAAAGCTGGCTAAGCGGAAACCATTAATCAATGCACAAAAATCAGCCAATGAATGGGAGGGCCATATCATTCCTGTAGATGCCTGATAATCCTGCAGAGATGGAATCCTAGCTCCAGCCCCACAGCTTCTTCCAGAAAGCACACTTTTTCTCAGAAACAAAGTACCCTCAGCCCTGAAATAAAGAATCCTGCTTTTGCAGAAGCAGGGCCACTTCTGAGGTTGCTCCAGAAAACCAGTCCTGCTCATTGACCAGCTGAAGTCACGAAACACGAGCTTCATAAGCCATATGGCCCGGAGTTTGGCAAAGTGCTGCATGAAAGCAAGCAGACCCAGCTACTGGGGGCTGGGCAGGAAGGGTTTAAAGACACTTGACAGAGAAGGCCCAGGCCCGGCTCCCACCCCTTCAGGTCTCATCGTCCTTGGAAATCTGGTGTGTCCTTTTTAAGTAGGAGACACTGACAGTGCAGCTGAGAGCCCTGCCTTCCAACACGGATCCTTGGCCCTCGGCAGCCCCACTGGCTGCTCCCACCGTCCCTGTCCAGCTTTCCAGATGGACGGCTGTGAAGGCAGAGTAGAAATGACTCGGTGTCCAAGACTGGATTTCCTGCTTGGTTTTAGAGTCTGGAGTAGAGCGTGAGGTTGGCAACCAAGCAGATGGGTAGGCCTGGCACGGTCTTGGCGCATCTGGTGCTGCTGCGGGAGGGGCCTCACTGAGAGCCGCCCCATGATGACCAAAGTGCTGTGCTCCATGGGTGCATCACTGCTCCTGCAGTCACGGGGCTCAGGCCACACGCCACCAGCTTCTTCCCAGCTCCGAGACCTGGACCTATTCCTGCTTCAAGACAGCTTCTGCATCAGCCTCTGGGCTGAGTCACCTTTCAGTGGTCGGCTGCAGGGCCAAGACCATAGCTTAAGCCATCGCTGCTCACCACTGAATGAAGGTGGTGACAAAAAGAAACATGCCTTATGCTCAGCAAGTTCCCTTCCATGAGCGAGACCACCAGGATACAGGTTGAGGAAGCTCTAATGTAAGACATAGAGATTAGACTCAATATTAGGGGAAATCTGGAGTTCTCCTTAGGGCCGCCATTCTGACAAACTGAGTTGACACCCACGTGCAAATACAATTTTTACATAAATTTGAACATAGGGCTGATATAATTACTAATTTGCTGTTTTCGCTGAATGGTGTGCCGGAGGCATTTTCTCGGGTCTCTTTGGTGTCTTTATAAACATTATCTATGATTTTCTGGAAGAGTCTCAGAAACATAAACCATCTATTGAATGAGAGGTTATAAACATAAACTTCTTAGAACTCAAAAAACTTCTAGCCACTAGGAAAAAAAATCACATCTGAAATCCATGTGGCTGTGATAGGGCGGAGAGTGAATAAAGGATACAGTAGATGCTTTCACCCAAAGGCATGGACACTGAACATGGTAATTAGCTTTAGGACTTCTGGAAAATTAATCACTTTGCTTTAGTTTCTCCTTAATGTGACTAAGAAGGTAGCGTTGGGTGAACTTTACAATCCTTTCCTGTTCTAAAGTTTTATATTCATTCCTTAAGGCAACTTCATTCTGAGGAATACAAAGAACTCTAGGTACTTACTCCTTGAAGGAGGGGTCCAGAGGACACCCCCTGGCTTCTGTCTCCTGTCCCCCCACTTTGGGAACTGACTTTTCCAACATCCATGTGGGGTCAGAAGCAGGTTCCTGGTGGCCCTGTCTGCTTGGTGTGGCTTCACTCCCTAGCCAAGATGATTGTTCTAGAAGGGGCAGTCATCATTCAGCCATATAGACCTAAACCACATCAGAATGGCAGAAATGAGCGTGCCAAAAGTGGGCAGGTAGGCAGGCATGCAGGGAGATAAAGAAATCAAGGATGGCCTCCCAATCTACTCCTGAGATCATGCTGAATCAGAGACAGACTCTGTCTGGACTCAGTGCTACTAAAATAATCTGTCCCCTACTTCTTTGCTACAGCTCACAGAGCAAAAAGGACTCAATGGTCTTTGTTAATGTCTTCAGCGCTACTATGTGTCTATGATTCACGGTCATTTTGTAAGGGAGAGCCCACGCATTTGCCACCATCGGTAGGAGAGGAACAGAGGCAAGGAGTCTTTAAAAACTCATAGAACTTGGGAATGAACAGAATGGGACAGAACTCAGGCCACTCTCACAATAGAGCTCAACTTCACTTTCCCAGGGTGGAAAGCCATGAGAAGGAGCTAGAGCTCCCAAGCTCTGAGATGCATTTCTGAATGAGCTTGGAGTTCTGAGAAAAAAGCAATTGAGGCTTTTTAGTTTTGATGCTCTGATCTATCTTTATGACTCAGAGGGATTCTCTCAATCAAGTCATTCAGCTCCCAATGCAAAGGCCTTACATTCCCAGTCCCAAGAAAGAGGTCGGTTCCTTGGGTGGTTTTCCCCCAATCCAGACCTAATGAGCGCCCTCTTATGCATGCAGAGATGTGAACAGAGATAGGCGGTAAAGAAGCTGGGGACTCGGTCCAGCCAAAATGTTTAAAACATTAAAGAGCTTAATATTAGATTAGGACTAATCTGGTAAATTCAGAATACTGAGAGGCAATAGGAACCTTAAAATAGGATAGACAGCTGAAAACATGAGCTTTTTTTTGGTGTGTGTGTGTGTGCTTTGCCTTAATCTACCAACCTATCTGAAGGTCTAATCTATCAGGTATTTAACCATACACCAGAGATATTTCCTTCACTCCTCGGGGGAAGGAGGCACGAGCAATTGGTTCCATATGAAGCGATGCAATCTCTATTACATGTCCACATTAGAGCTTTGCAGCCCTTCGATGTGATAATTGTGTTTGTTCATTACACCATCTCTACCACTACCACTGCCACCAATTACAACAACAAAAATCCCAAGCTCCAAGACCAGAAAATGAGAACTAGGAAGAAAGGCATTCAACACCTATCTCATATCCCAGGATCTACCATACAACTAAGGATTGATTTAAAGAGGAAGGAGGCAGTCTTCCCATTTCTGTCTTGATCCTTCTCCCTCCTCCTCCCTACAGAATGTCTCTGATCTGTAGTTGACTATTGATTTTTATTTTATTATTGTTACTTTTTTTTTTTTCTGATTCCTTATTTGGTTTCTCTACATTCCTCCTACAGGAGAGATCATTCAGTATTTTTCTTTTTCTTTCTGGCTTATTTCACTGAGCACAATCCCTTCCTGCTTTATCCATGTTGCTGTGATGGGCATGAGTTTATCCTTTTTGATTGCTGAGCAATATTCTATTATGCAAACATACCACATCTTCTTGATCCAGTCATCTATTTTTGGCCATCTAGGTTGTTCCCACAGCTTACCTATTGTAAACTGAGCTGGGGAACACAGGGGTGCAGGTAGGTGTCCTTTTGAATTACTGTTTTTGTGTCCTTTGGGATGATGCATGGGTGAACTGGTGGTGGGAATTTCACGGGGAAATCATACATTGTGTAAAAACGAAGGACGATGTAATTAATATTAAAAAATAAAAAATAAATAAATGTCTATTAAAAAATAAAATTGGCTTAAAAAATACAGAGTACATACGTGAGAGAAAGATACTAACTTGCTGACAATCCAGGTATTTCATTTAAAAGCACCAACTTAAAGAATGTTCTTGGGTTTGTCTGCATCAAAGCCTTCCCATGAGTGCAGGAAAACATTCAGTCAAGGACCCTAAAAGGCCTTGCAACACGCTGGGACAATGGTGTGCAATTAAGCGTTCTCCAGTCGGGCTCAGCCTGACAGACCATAATGGTTCCAAGGGAGCCCTTAAAATCTACCATGTCACTGAGCTCCCCCAAGCACGGGGATTTAGAGTTATGGATTAGACCTCTTAACCCTTCGCTTCCCCTCAAAATACCTTAAAGACCCCTTTCTCCCAGGGGAGGAATGGTTCTGCTTAAGAGATTTTTGTGAAGTCACGTTCAGACACAGTCACAGGACAATTCATGAGGGCTCTGCGTTCAGCCGAGGCCCCACGGTGCTACCGCTACCTGGACTGAGGGGCAAGGGGCACAGTGACCCCATGAAATTGAAGGTGGGCCTCTGAGTGGTCTCATACCACTGCTGACGTCCAGGCCCTGGGAACTACAGGGAAGCTCGGCAGTGGCATCTGCTTCCTTGTTGCTTTGAGTTTTGTAGCTACATTGGGCTGATGTGGCTGCTTAGGAGTCTGCACTAAGGAAAAAGCTTTACATGGAAGTAGAGGGTTTGACTAGAGAGAAGGCTTATTTTCAACAAAAATAACAGAACTGACAAGCCCAATGCTGTTCCAGTTAGTAGAGCACTTCCTGCTGGCATGTAAGAATTCTTCAACCCATTCAGGAAAACTTGCAATCAACTCTATACTTATTTTGTGAACTGGATGGTTACCATAACACACGCGCGTGCACACACAAGACACCCAATGGGTTGATCCCTAACGTTCGATTTAGAATAGTGACCACATACCACTACTTAAGGAAGAGATTTCCTATCCTAGTTATGTTCTCCTGGTGACTCAGTCTCCTTCGCCTCGCTTCCCACGCACACACTGATCACAGGGACCGACCACAGATACCAGCCGATTATTAAAAATCCATTTGGATGTGAAGTACGAGTGTAAGAAGGTAAAATTCCAGAAGAAGTAAAGAAAGTTCAATGGCTTCAAGGTGTGACCAACCTTTCAAGACTCCAAATTTGGAACAGCTTTGTTACCCAGTTTATGTTCACACCACCCTATGGCTCTCAAATGCTCAGTTCATTCCCCACCTGTGGTTGACAAGGTTCCAGAATACAGTGCTGTGCCCGACATTGGCAGTAATGACTGTAACAGAACTGGAAATGATTATTTCCGAGTAAGAGCTTCCTCCTTCCAAAGTTCTCACGCCAACAGGCAACATGGAAACAGCAAAGTAAGGTAGATATTTTGGCGGGGAAAAATCCCATCGCCTTCTTTTCCGTATATAGCAAGAGAATTCTTTTCATTTTAGAATCGTAAAGTTCTGAAGCTCTGGTTTTAAGATGGAAAAGCAGCTAGATCTTTTATTAGGAAAGGGCTGTGGAGAGTAGTTTTATATCCCTGTTACACAAACATGTGCCTTCCCAGAGAAAGGAAAGTTCGTGTTTATTATAAAGCCTGTTTACATAGGCAAATGCAGGAATTCACACATACCATTCTGCATTTAGGGGAAATGACCACCTCTAATGTTTTATTTTCAGATTTTTGAATGGTTTGAAGATTTGGGAACCCCGCTGTGCCTGCACAGAGAGGCAATGTGCTTCTCAGTCATCTCCATCACTCAGAAACGTGGCCTCCATGGGCCACAGCCCCACCAGGCTGAGCAGGCCGAAGTCCCATGACACAAGGTACGAGGAACTCATAGGGGACCCACTTTGCTTGGGGTGCACAGGACACAGTTGCCTCTGACCAATGAAGAATGTTTCCTGTTCCCCAGGCTGGATGAATACATGTTTTATAAAGACAGCTCCACACCCAGCTCTCCCCGTGCGAGGCAGTGGGCTTGCTAACGGTGGAGGGTTTTTCTGCTCCATTTCTCCTCATCTTCAAACCTGAAGGTGTTGCCCCAGAGATTCCGCAGCTCCAGTGTCAACTTCATTTTTCTGTTAGCTTGAAAGCGGCCGATTCTACAAATATTGCATGGTTTAGTTGCATCCAAAGCACTGGGGCTTTGGAGACAACAGGATCTCTTTTAGCAGGAGAAAATCGGGGCAATCAGGAACTGTTTGGCCAGCAGCAATTGATAGGCCTGAAAACCGAGGTGATATGAAAACCTTTTAGCCTACATAGGAATGAGGAGGGCAACTGTGAAGGCAGGAGAGAGCCCTCAACTACATGTTCCGCAGGGAGAAAGTGGGGATGATTACCAAACCACAAATCAGTCAAAATCGCTAACAAGAGGTCCTCCCTGGTAGCGCAACAGGTTAGAGCACAGCACTGCAAGCTGGCTGCAGCCACTTCAGTGCAAGTTCAATCCCCGGCCCCAAGATGATCCACACGGTGCAGCAGACCTCTCCTGACCCACCCGCTGCTCCCCTCAGCAGTGCACTTCGTTGATCTGCCTGCTCTGCTCCCCATTGTCTCTGGCGAATCCTCTCACCGCCTCCCACCCCTCCCCCCTGCACCTCTGGCCTGTAATCCAGGTCTGTATGCATAAATAAATATATCTTTTTTTTAAAAATTGCCAAAAAAGGACCTCCCTGGTGGCACAAGGAGTTAAAGAGCAGCAGCATTATGAAGCTGTCCGCAGCCACTGCAGCACGAGTTCAATCCCCGGCCAGGGAGAGACCCACATGGTGCAGCAGACTTCTCTTGTGTCCCCGCTGCTCCTCTCAGCAGTTACTTCATCAATCTGCTTCCCACTCTGTCTCTGGCAAATCTTCTCGCCCCCTGTACCCCAGTTCTTATATACATAAATAATTTTTTTAATTCACTAAAAATTTTGGAAATCTTTTTCTTGCAATGACAGGCATTGCATTGATACTGTAGGAATTACTATCTCTCAAGTCACTGAATGGAATCAAGCATTAAAATAATACTTTAACAGGAAAGTTTCTTAACTTTCACTATCAGTGTAGGCCAGTGTTTTCCCCCTTGCTTTTTAGCACTGATAGTCACCTACATGGATGAATCCTTAAAATATCTCCCAGTACTGGCCCTCCCCGTTAGAACATCAGGTTAGGACGCAGCACTGCAAGCTGGCCACAGCCGCTTCAGTGAGAATTCGATCCCCGCCCCAGAGGTGACCCACAGGGCACAGCAGACCTCTCCTGGCCCGCCCGCTGCTCCCCTCAGCTGAGTACTTCGTCCATCTGCCTGTTCTGCTCCCTACTTTGTCTCTGGTGAACCCTTTCACCCCCCTGCACCTCTGGCCTGAACCCCAGTTCCATATGCATAAATAAATAAATCTTTAAAAAATATCTCTGTCACACTGGGAGTATGTTCCCATTGTCCCTGTGTGCATGGGTGGCTGAACCCCTTTCAGAACATGCCCTCCTCAACAGTCTGGGGTCCCTCAGTGCCTCTCTGTCCCTTGTTAACAGGTTCCCTCCCCTCAAATGCCTGCTCGCTTCAAACTTTGCAGAAAATCTCCCCCAACTCTTTCCTCATCTCTGTCCCCCAAACCAACTGGTTGTGAAGTTCTTTTACATTAAACATGAAATTCTTACTTTGAAATTCCTACTTCTGCTTTCGCTGCTCCCACCTGCTGCAAGCCCCCCATCACCTCATTTCAGGAACACTGCTGACCGCCAAGAACAACCCTAAAACATGAAAGACCCAAACCATTGTGCACCCTGCAACATCTCCTAAAATATCCTCAATGCCAGACTATGGTGATGGCACAGGGGTGACTAGTGATGGGAAACACACGGGGATTACAGTTGAGATAAAAATAAAATGTAGAAAATGATGTAAAAATTAACTATTCTATTATAAAAATAATTCTAAAAATAATAAAAAACTAAAAAAAAAAAATCCTCAGTGCCTTCTCTCTTAGCCTTGGAAAGCTTTGGCAGCTCTCCAGAACACCCCATTTTCAGCACCTCCCACATATTTCATATAAGCTTTTTGAAGTGTCCGTGTTGGCCAGGTAGCCGAACACACTGAACGTGACTTTCACTCTCTCACCCCCAACCCCGCAATCAGTTCTACCTAACTGAAATGACCTTCCCCAACCACGTGCCTACATGTTACCTAATAATTCTGATTTACCTTTCCCCTAATATCGTACCTGCATTGTTTGAAACAAAACCATCACTTGAATTGGGAACTTGCTGAAGGAATAATTACCTATCCTGGGTGCATGGGCTCACTGGCATTTTTTTCAGAAGTTTAAGAGTTTATGAGAATACTTAAATAGTGTGCCTCCAAGATGATCTAAAATAATTCTTTTCCCAACTCCATGGACCAGATTTATCTTTTACACTTAAATTTCAAAATCAAAAAGCATTATTTAGAGAATAATATCTCAGCCTCCCAATAGTTTAGGGAGTCACAACCAGTGTCGATGAGCCCCTAAGCATTTATTTATTTATTTTAATTTTTAACAGTTTGAGACAACACTAGGAATTGTCAATCACATAGAGTCACGCGACATATCTTGCCCAATGTTGAATTGAACTGTTCTTTAAACCCTTTATTATACTTTTACTTTTCACGTTTCTATTTCTTATCTTTCCAAGCAGATGGAAAACTCTCTGGGGACAGGGATTATGACTGAGACATCTTTAGATTCCTGATGTACCAAACATATTTTTTGCAAAGCCCAAGCGCTTGGTCAAAATCAGCTGCTCTGGTTTTGACTATGAGGGGCTGACCTGGTATGATGGGGGTCAGAAGTGGAGAAGACAACGAAGAGTGTTTCACTAGATACCCAAGTGAAATTTATGGAGAGGGAACAGTAAAATTGTCCAAATGTCCCTCCACTTCACTCAAGCTACATGACTCAGAGGCATTTCCCATATCGTCACAGGGCCTCCTGATAAAGCTTTGTAGGGAACAAAAGGTTTCATTATTCCTTTCTTCCAAGAAAACAATAAAAATCAAGACCGTTTACTAGTACTAAGCAGTAAAACAGAAGCATTTCTCATAGCTGGTTAAGAGGCACTAGAATAAAAAAAAACATTCAATCCGATCTCTTCTTAATATTTCTGGTATGCCTCAATCTTCACTAATTTCATGCTATTGTAGCAAGAATTCTAGAGCACCATTTATCTCCCCTATGAACGAAGTGGTCCTGCGTGTCAACCCAGACTTCATTAGCAGCAAAATGAAGCCAGAGGGAGATGTCAAGGAGACAGGATTAGAAGGAGCAGAGAACCTCAAAATGGGATTTTCCCACTTGAGAACTGTGAGAAGACTGGAAAATTAATTGGCCTCTATCCATCCACAGCGCTTCATTGATTACCTGAAATCTTTTCTCATGCAAGTATGCAGAGTAAATTTATATGGATTTACAAAGTTCACATTATTGCATTATTTAGGACGTGGGCAGCAACCCGCCTCAGAGGCCAGCACCAATGAAATGGTGAGCTGATGTAACAGTAGGTCTGCTCCAACCAGTGCCTGTTCTGTTGTGGTTACCTGGAGACAGGAACGAGGGTGACAAGGAACGGTGGCCCAAGACTGGTCGTGGGGCTTCAGCCAACCCCGCACGCCCTTGAGCGCGTGAGTGCCGTCCTACCCCTCGCCACAGACAGAGACCCCGCAGCGTCACGCAGAGCAGGGGAGGATCCACTCACTGGGAATTCCCAAACCAGTAACAGACAAACATCAGCAGGTGCACAGGCACCACCTTACTTCGTGAAAAGGGTCTTCCAAAGGCAGCACTCAGATCGCGGAAAAAAGGAAGAAGTGAGCAATAGGGCAGGCGAGGAAGCTCTCACAGAAGAGCCTATTCTCAAGCCTCATGTCCAAACTAAGATGGAGGCACTGCGCAGGCAGCTGTGGAAGAGAATATCTGAGGCAGGGCGACAAGCAGAGGCTTCCTTCCGCGTGAACCGCTCTTTGTTCAGGTGCTACAGCTCATGTTCTGCATCAAAGTTAATTAACACGCAGCACACGGCTGCCTGGGACGCCTGGCACAATGATACCTGGAGTCTAATTAGGTAACTCTCCACTGTCCCCTGTCTGAATCGCCCGAGCTACCCGTCTCCCCGAGTGTGGCTAGCATCCACTTAGTGAGGCTTGTGACATGCCTGTGAAATTGAAAAGTTGTCACTTCCAACATGTTAGCGACACTAACAGCCTCACTGCGTTTCCCCATATGCTTTTCACACAGAAACTGGAGCCTCGAGAGGAAGGCTCTTCCCAAGCTCCCCTGGAGTTTCTCCTGGTGTTTCAGCTTCCAGGGTAGCATGACTGGTAGAATTATTCTTTGTGGATGACAGTGTCAGGCGATCTTTCTCAGGTATTTGTGCTGGTCTTTGCTTTTTAAAATATTATATATATATATTCATGCATACAGAGCTGGGGAGCAGGCCAGAGATGCAAGGGGTGAGAGGATTCACCAGAGATAGGTGGGAGCAGAACAGGTGGATCTACTGAAAGACACTGCTGAGCAGAGCAGTGGGCGGGACAGGAGAGATCTGCTGCACCATGTGGGTCACTCCCTGGCTGGGGTTTGAACTCATGAAGTGCTGTAGTGGCTGCAGAGAGCTTACTAGTGCTGTGGCTTAACTCCTTGCACCACCAGGGAGGCCCTGGTCTTTGATTTTAATAGGATGATATAGTGTTAATATTTATTAACTCTAAGAAGATGGAATTAAGGGAAATTTTCTCCTGATTTTTTTTCTCCTGACTTTTCTAGAATGATCCAAGCCTCGTATCATAAAGGGCTTTTATCTTTATAATCATAAAAATGTAGGGAGAAGAGAAGCAGGCCAAAGAGTCTTTCATAAGATAACCCAGCCCTTCACTTTCCCACAGTAATGTATTAAATGCTACCATGGAATAGATACAGCACAACTTAGTACCTTAGGATTTTATCCCAGACCTTGAAACACTGTACATGGGGAAATATCAATCTATAACGAAAGCTCCATTCTTACAATCAAATTGAACAAACGTACAAGCTAAGTTGCAAATCACCCTTGAGAACAGACAACTCTGTCGCGTGGGCTCAGGTTTTAGTGATGTGGCAAGAGTCGTAATCTGTAAGTGTGACAATCCACGACATTTATTCCCTCTTCTCCCACCGCTGTTTGCAGGTGACCCCACGGTCATCCTAGACACGGGCCACTCGGCGTGGCCACCTTTGTTATTGGGGCAAGTGGCCCAGGAAACAGCATGTCCGCAGCATTATCCCTGGGACAGGAGGGTCCCAGGAGCTGAGTCTACGCAAAGGACTCTGGAAATTGGTGGGAGGGGCGGGAGGCTGGGGGGGATGAGAAACAGATCTCAATTAGCAGCAGTGCCGGGCCCTCGCTGCGACCAGCGACGCTGCCCAATCGGTGGGCCAAGCCAGCGGGCTGAGACGCAGGGCTGTGGCTGCCAACTTCGCCGTCTGCCCACAGCGACTGTCAGTTAATGATAGATTGGACAAATCTGATTGCTCTATCAAAACATTCATCTAGAATCTTGATTAGTAAGCTACTGAATTATGATTAATTCACAAGGGTGCTGCTGACAGATAAGATACTTTATCTGACAATAATGCACTAGTTGCTTTGCCTGAAGCAAAAAAAAAAAAAAAACAAACAAAAATAAATACAAAACACAAATTCCCGAAGTTGTTAGCAGAATAAACAGTATCAAGTACAGCACATTGAACAGGATAATGAGGCTACAAGCACCTTTTAATTTAATGAAGAGCTTGCTGGGGAGAACCCAGTCTTGATATAAAACACACACACACACACACACAAGAGGGATTTAGGGAGAGGAATATACTGAGAACAATGACTGCAGACAAAGGGGGGCTGGGCACCCTGCCCCCCCCAGCCCCCGCCTTTCTTTTCCAGCAGGAACTGTGAGAGAGGAACTGGGGGTGGCTGCGGGAGGGGAGGGGTCCCCCTCGGGTTTGGTGACATCCCAGCTACTTAGGCCAGAGGCAGAGAAGTTGCACAGCTCTTCCAGCATCACCATCCAATTACTCTCCTCGTCTCTGCGATGAAGACGTCTACACAGAGAAATATTCAGCAGACCTAAACTCCTGGGACTTTCCGGTGGGGGATTGGCTGCTCTTGTTAGGGATGGGAGGGAAGGGGCGGTGGGCAGGGAGGACTTCTGAACTGCTTCTTCAGAAAAGGATAAAACTGCGAGTTGTTCATCTTTTCTTCCCTTTTCTTTTAACTTTGTAAAGAAACATTACGAAACACCTTGAAGTACTAGTTGAGTGCTTAATGACTAAGTGCCTCAGGAAAAAGGTGAAAATCACATCACTCATTCTCTTATCAGGCCGTCGCATCAGCCTAGAACCTAAAACACGTCTCTTGGCCCGAATCCATGACAGCTTTACCAGCCACGCTGGGGGGCTCGGGTGTGCCCAGGAAGATGTTCAGTCCTCAAATCACATGTAAGTTTAGGGTGTAGCACCATCTTCTCCTGACCTTAGTATTTTACCAGAAGCCTAATGTCGAATAATCGTGTTCCTCTTTAGCTGGTATTAACCTTTCTGTGACTTCTCTCTTCCCTCTCTGTCTCTCTCTCCCTCATAACTATCCTCTCTTAATCAATTCTGCGCTGCAGATGGGGTCAAGGAAACCTACTTCCTCCTTTGATAGTCTCCAGTGTTTCTACTCTTGGGGATAAAAGTGCTTTAAATGGAGTTATATTCTAGGAAAATCAATATATGATTACTGCAAAGATTTGTATTGATTGTCCTGTTGCATTGCAAAAAGGCTTAAGAAAAATGGCCTGGCACATTTTCCTTCAATTCCTACTCCACAGAGTTTGTTGTGAATGTTTTGGGCAAGAAGAAAATGTTGGAACTTTATTTAATGACCTCAAGTTTTCATTGTTCAATCCATTCACTTCTCACTCTACAGGAGAAAGCATGTATTTCTCCTGTCCTGGCTTCTGGCTGACACCAGATGCCCCTGGAAGAGCATGGAGAGCTGACGGATGCCTACTTCAGGTGAGGGGCTGGGCCTTGCTGCTGCTGCCTTTCTTGAAATCCACCTCCTTCGCTCTAGAACCCTGATTTTGTTGGCAGGGCACCCAGGGAAGCTCCTTTCTGAACCCTGAAAGTCCCGGAATGACTCAAGGGCCTCCCTTTTCCTGCTTCCCGCCTGCAGTGTGGATGAGCCACAAGGAAGCATGGTGGTTCTCTTGTGGCCAGAGAGCAAACCTGACCACAGGACTCACATCGAAGGCGTGGCGGAGCAGAAGGCGGAAAGCAGGATCTTGGACACCGATTTGATGCTGCGGAACCTCACTGATAGCCTGTTTTTGTGGATTTCTTCCCCATGCAGAAAATGCGAGTCCCTGTGTGCTTAAGCCTCCCTCAGGTCCATGGTATGTACAGCCAAACAGAAGACATTTTCCCCAGAAAATGGCTGACGATGGGCATCCTCAGTGAGTTCATGACTGGTAACAAATGAAATGCATCTCCAGCGATCGCAAGAGAGACAACGATCACTAGGTCACCAGGGTTCAAGTTCATCACGGTGCCCGTGGCCACTGGCTGTTCTCTGCGTCCTCAGTGCTGCAGGCTTCACAAAGGTCAGGGTGCCTTGGTCATCCTGGGCATCCAGCCTCCACTTCTCCAGTTTTCTTTGGGGACATTCCCTCTGCCAGTCCTGTGCAGCCTTAGTGGGGCTGGCTCTGGGGTGCTCCATCTGAGAAGCTGGTACATGTGGACCTAGCTCACTCTGATTCTTGGGTGGCCAGAGCTTCTTTTCACCGGCAGCCCACATGGGCCTGCACGATCCCTGCTGCCAGGATCCCAGGAGCTGCAAGGCCCCTCTCCAGCTGGAGTTACTTCCCAGGGATACTGCAAACCCACCCAAGTCCTTCCAGAAAAAGAAACCTCTCTCCATCTCTCATTCTCTGTTTCTTTCTGTTTCTGTTGCTTGCGACCCCAAATAATCTAACTCAAACATTCTCAGAAGGGGACTGTAAGTTATCTATACTCCCTTTGTTTAAAAGAAGATGTTGATCTTAGGTCGGTGACTGCCCAGCTGGCTGCGGGCAGTCTGGCTAGGAGCTTGGAGCCATCCAGGACAAGCTGCTGGGACTCCCTACTGGGGAAGGTGCTGTTCTCAAGTCTCAAGAAGATGCAGCAGGTGCAACTCATCAAAATCACCTCATGGAATAAGAGAATCTGTTACAGTGTTTCTTTGAAAAATACGAGATTTGAAATCAATTTTCCCAAACTAAGAGATCCAGGAAGCTACTTCTTTATCTAACTAAAAGCCAATAAGACCTTAAGTTATTTAAAGCAGTTCCCGACATCTAAAAGCAGGAGATGTGGGCTATCACTGAACACGAGGGGCGCAGAATCAGCAACTCTAAGCCTTCAATGCCCATTTAGATGGTTCTGGAACAACAACTATTTGTGATTATAAATTAAGGGAAGGATCTTCCAAAAGCCTCACCCATATAGAGAGAATTCTCATTACTGAGGAGCTTTTCTTATGGCTCACTGCCTAAGCGATTAAAATCTTCCACTTAGTACAGACAGAAGTTGCTGATTATGGAGTCTATTGACTACTTGGCTATGATGAACTACAAATTTTCCTCTAAAAACTGTAGCTTAAATAGCAGGTGATATTAAATTAGGAGAAAACAGCTAACCTTTATTGACTGCTTCCTATGTAGTAGACACTACTGCATAAATGTTCCATAAACGAGATGACATAATCCTTATAATAATCCATGAAGTAAGCTCTATTAGTGCCCCCTTGAATCAGATAGGGGAGTTCGATGAGATAATGATGACGCAGAGGGTTACATGACTTAGCCCATGTAAACTGGTTTGTAATTGGAATATCAAATTGCCTTAGTTTAAAATAAATAAGGAAAACCAAAAACAGAAATGATAGAAGAAAACTTATCTCTAGATTGAGGTGATCAGCTCAGATATATTATTCTGTACTACTGTCTGAGTGCTTGTATATGTGTATGTGTACACACACTTTGCAAAATATCAGTGGGAAGAAACAGGATAAATCTCACTGCTATTGTGATAACCATCCTAGCAAAGCTGCTGGCAAAATAAACTAAGAAAATTAGTCTAATAATACATTTTAGTAATGTAAAGCAAAAGGTAGCACAAATGTTTTAGACTTTTTACTTAATTACACTTCTAATAATGTATCCCACAGAAATGATCTAAACAAAGAAAAGAGATTTTTTTTTTTAAATTGCAGCATTATTCTTAAGAGTGACACTCAGTGGAAGGAACCCAACTTTCTGATGATGGAGAATGACTAGATAAAATATAAAAACTTTGTAGATTATTATTCAGGCATTACAATGCCTAAATATTAAATTAGGAAGCAATGTGGGAAGTACTTTGGTATTAAATAAAAAAAGCAAAACAAAATTATGTGCATTCAAAATTGTACCTTCTTAAGCAATGCATTCACATAGCCCCATGATTAGAAACTGACTTTCAAAATGAAACCAGCTGTGATAGGTGAACGGGACTGGGGGGGGGAGGGTAGCCCCCCCACCCCCACCCCACCTGATATTTTCACTATCATTTTCAAAAATTCACAAATGGAAGGGGGGGGGGAGACAAAGCAGGAAAAAAAATGCCTTCCAGAAAGGAAGACAAACAGCACAAAGTTTCCACTGCCCCGGAATCCTGCTGAATCGTGATTGGGAAAGTCTGTCTTCCCCCCTTCACTGTGGATTAACTAGAAAGCTACGAAGAAGCAGAGCTTAGCAATGCAAGGCTCTTTATCCAGTCGAGGTAAATGAAGTTCGGCTGGTCAGGAGAGTAAATAAGATTAGTTATGGGCTCCAGGTCATCCACTCACGGAGGTCAGCGAGTGTGAGATTATTATCCTTGGTAGAAGAGCAGCAAAATAGCATTAAGGAATAAATTAATGAAAAAGGTAGAAGATTATTTGAACTAAAGCCCTAATCAGTTTAGAGATTTCACTCAACTGCTCTACTGGCCATCAGTCAAGCTCACAAAACAAATATGCTTGTTCTCGTAAGTAATTCCAGGAGATCTCCCTTTCATGCTTCAAAGACATTCAATCTAAGGACAGTCATGAATAAGGTTACCCCAGTTGGCTGTAGCCCTTCATACCCAATCCACTGAAGCATTAAGGTGTGGGTACGGAACAGGTAACGCACAGTAGTGATACCACATCACAACTGCCAGTGCTGTCTGGTCTTGGATGCGCAACAGAGCATCACTCCACAGCCATTCAGAAACGCCGAATCCGCCAATGTGCAAACTGCATACTTTATTAAATAAACACAAACTAGGAGATAATGACATACATTTGTTTTCATTACAAGTAGTAATGCAATATTTCTCCAAGGTTTACTGCATTAGCATTTCTTGCCACGTTTCAAATGCCTTTGAACTTTCTGAAAAGCTACATCTGTTAGCTCCCGTGTATACAGCAGAAAGTTACCGAGTGAATTAAGTTTTAATAAAAATTGCTTTGTTCGCTATGAAGATTGATGTTGGACACACTATACTGTAAGTTGCAAACTGCAATTACAATTCGTTGCAATTATCTTTGGTTGTTAATAGCACAAGATAGCATGTCACTTTCTACCAAGTGTATAATTTATCATTTGTGTTTTTTTCCCGTGAACTCTTGTGGTATTCCAAATGTATAATCTTGTTGTATTTATTTCCCAGTGGTCCAACAAAATGCACAGCAACTGCTGACTAGAACAAACTAAAAAGCACTGCTATTGACAAGCCGTCAGTCGGGCGGTAATGGACATTCTGCCTCCACTTTCACCTCCACAAACCAGCAGCTTTAATTTATGATAAACCAAAGGAGAGGCAACCTCCAGGTTTATTATACCCTCAGTGCTGTTTCAAATAAAGTAATTAGAAGGTCAAGAGACAGGTCTGGAAAGCCAAATACAAATGCAACCCTTCTGTACCGACATTAAAAAAAAAAAAAAAAAGACTGGTGTGTTCAAAGAGCATTTTATCCATCTTTCTTCTGCAGAGCAGGCGAGTCAATTTTTTTTTTAATACCACCGTAACCAATCAGAAACAGTGGCAGTGCCATTCTTTGGCTCTCTAATTTACTCCATATGGGCTGGGTGCAACACACCTCAGATACCCTCCTTAGGAGAACAGGACAGACTGATCCCCCACACTGCTCTGAACTGTGCAACTTAGGACAGGTGACTTAGGAGCTTATTTCTTTTATTTTATTTTTTCGTAAGAAAGAAAATTCAATCCATGAAGCGATGGCAAGTTTCTGAAGAAAGCAACAGTCCACCAACAAAGAATTCAAAATACATGAGGAACCATTCGCTTAAAACTTCTCTTGACAGAGCACCTGGGGAAGGGGGGGAGTGGACTTGCAGAAAATCTCCCCTTCGATACACTGGTTTTGCTGATGGAGAAACAGACGATGCACTATCACCTGTCTGCATCTACTGTAGCTGGGCTGAGCCCACGCCGCCGGCCCCTCCAGCTTGTTTTCTCTTGTGTGACAATGACACCCCACTCTACAGCCTCCAAAAGGCCCCGGGACCCAGTGGACTGGAGTTTGGGTCCAGACCATCTGCTAAGGGGTCAGTTAGGACATTTCCGGGGCACATGGACTCCGCTGAGTCAGGTGACTTCTAACACGTGGACATGTGGAGTATTTCCCTGGAAAATAGTGTTCCAGGAACCGCCTCCATTTCTCCCCTTACCCTGCTGTTTCAAACTCTCCTCCTGGCCCCTACCCAAAAGGAAGGTGTGGGAAGGAGGAAGGAAAGATGGAAGCAGGAGAGGGAGTAAGAGGGGAGGTAGGAGGGGAGGAAGGCGAGGAGGGAGCAGAGACGAAAGCGAACCTCAACCAGCTTCTGCACAGGGGGCTGAGGGATATATGGATGGTGCTTTTTAACACGTGTTAAAAGACAAATCCTCTAAAATGATACAAGTTATTCTTGTGCTGTAACTTATGAAGACTCTAATAGCTACTTGGAGGTTATTATACTCATGCTGATCCACCTCTTTTTGGGGGGCGGGAGGGGGTCCTGCAGGGCATACACTCCAAGAGCCTTTCTGAAATAGCATTTGGTTGTGTAATTTTTGCTTCAAGTAATTTTTACCATTGTCTGTTCAAGTAGTCAGTATAATTACACTTGATTATATAAGTGATGGAAATGGATGTAATCTCATAATTAGAACATGTAATTATGTTGTAAAAATCCTTATGAAACTGTAAAGCAAAAAGTACACAAGTATAGTAGGTGGGGTGGTTTTGCTTTTTTTTTTTTGGTCTCCACCCAGAAAAACAACTGAAGCAATGACTGTCATCATGTGCAGGAAATGAGGAATATGTTTTGGGTGCTCAACTACCTAGGAAAAGGAATGAACAGCTTTTCTCCAAGATCACCTGATCTCCCCAGTGTCGAACAAAATATGCCAGCCAGGCATTAATAAAAAGACAATAAATACACCCCGTGATCCAACTGTATATATGAGACACCAAATGGTTCTGAATCACCACTTCAATCCAGAGATATATTTTCTTCTATCATTTCTGTGTTTGGTTTTCCTTACTTATTTTACACTAAAATGAAATGCTCCAAATAATTCATATAATTAGTGGGAAGATAAGTGTAGAAATAAACTAGACCAATTTCAAGATACCCTCTGAGGCACTTATTTTCATCATTCCTCCGACTAGATAAAAAAGTATTTGGCTGACTGGCATTCTCCAATTCCCCCCTCTTTCCTGATCTTTTGCTGGAGGATCTAATGAGTAGTGAGATGCTCAAAATGCCAGGCTGTGCAGTGGAAAAACAGGCACAGGGCGTGAGTGACTCTATCTCTATCTGGAAGGTGAGACTCCTTTCACTGGTTTGCGACCCCCTGGTCTCAGAGGAAGCCCCGACAACGGCTGGACTAAAGGGCGTATCTCCACCAAAGAGGACACTCTCCAGGGGGGAAGCTGCTTCTACTTCTCCCCCAGGGGAGACCATTCACCAAATCAACCTAAAAATAAAGCAGTTCCTGATTTCTACCTTTGGGGCCTAGCACTGAGGTAGGTTTTTTGAAGAAGCACAAAGGAGATTTGGCACATGGTCACTGTTCCTTGTACACAAGCCAAAGCCCTCGACACTGCATATATTTTTCAGATGTTCATTAAGAGCATAATCTGTTTTAGTGGTTGTACGAGTATGTCAGGGCCTGAAATGAGCCTGTGGTTACACCCCCAACCAACCCTTCCTTCTTTCTTGTTAATAGAACTTCTATTTACTCAGGTGTTCAACATTCAGAGAAAATGGAGGCTACTGCCAGCCCAGGAGTAAATTCAGGCTCATCCTGGTGGATTATGGTGTCTCCATTTCCCTTACCGGTCTCCAGTTTAGGAGTGGAGGCTCAACCCATATC
Organism: Condylura cristata; assembly: GCF_000260355.1. NCBI lineage: Eukaryota > Metazoa > Chordata > Mammalia > Eulipotyphla > Talpidae > Condylura > Condylura cristata. The sequence goes on along the minus strand of NW_004567140.1, from coordinate 3,433,418 downwards.
TGAGCAATAAGAGCAGAGGGGAAGTCAACTGAGAGCTTGGGAGATTATGTCCTCACTTTGGGAAGAGCCCACCTGTGTCCATGTCTGTTGTGTCTACATCTGGATGTAATGGCTGGAGCAGCTGCAGCCATTTTGGAATATAAAGGAAGTCAACATGCAGGTAAAAGGTTCAGGCAGAGCTTTAAAGAGAAGACTCCAGGTCATCAATGACATTATGGTACCTGTGACCACGTATCACCTACAACTGCCCCACTGCTGAAATTCCTGTAATGGGAAATAATGGTGGCCCTGTTTGAGCCAATTTAAAGCAGAGCACAACTTGATATTGTACCCATTTGTCCGCTATGGGGGGGAGCATTTATCTTTTTTAATTTAGTGGCAAGCAAGCCAACACATCTGAATATCTGAATTTAGACCTTAGCCACTAAAATTAAATTGATAACTGCCTGTATCACACTGCTAGAGGTTTTTGCCGTTGTTGATGATGTTGTTTTAATTGGTCAAATATTGTGGAGAGCGGTCCGTGAATATCATCAAGACTTAGGAAGAGGTTTTTAAATTTTGATCCACTATTTCTCTTTGGGCAACTTACCCCAGGAATATAAATCACAGTATGGAGAAACATTAATATTCTACATTTGCTAGAGCTTTCTGCATTTATGAAAAATGCTAATTAAAATTGTCAGTAAAGTGAAAAGGCTATGGCAAATGAAAAACGAAGATAATAGTAATAATACAAAAACAACAATAAAATTTAGCACGTGTTTATATGTTTAAAAACTCAGAATAAAATCCACAAAAAAAGTGGTCAGAGTTGGAATCATGGTAGGAGATGAAGAGTGAGTCAATTTGCCCCCCCTTTTTTTTTTCTTCTCCAAATTTCCAAAATAGAAGACACACACACATTTCTACTCTGCATATTCAGCTCCTTGGTATAATTTGTGGGCATTACCAGTTGAAAATGTCTAGAGAGGTAGACTGGGCTAGCCTGGGGAAAGCACTCGAGGCAGAGGGAGCAAGCTCATTAGCACCAGATTTTTCATTTAAATTCAGACTTTTCTTTTGAAGGAGTTGATTACACCATGATTGGGTAAGACAAACAAGTTTGGGATGGTGAGCTAAAACACCATCATTTAAAGATGTCCATTGGGGAAAATTCCTACTTCCACATAAGAGAAAGAAAATGCCAAGTGCTTTGATTCCAGTGTTGCGCTTTGGAATAAGTATGCCCGGAAGCACCGAGGTACGAGGTGGGTACGGGAGGTATTAGGGCATTATTTTAAATAAAAGCAGAGACATAGATGCTTCTTCTCATAGAAGCCAACAGAAGCACTATTGACAGAGTCCCAAAGAAGCTCGCGATATTCTACATAATAAAGAGGGATTGTAGGCATCAGAGGAACCAGAAATGTTCTGTAGATTAACTGCTTACCTCATTGCTAATGACTGCCCAATTTCTTTAGACTAATTGGGGCAATCTACATTTTTGCAGCAAAGATGAAGTATCAACTTGATTTGGTGTCGATAAAAAATTGATGGATGTTGCTGACTGCTACTTCTCAACAATACACGGATTATTACTACTGTAATTATCATAAATACAAAACATCGGCAAGCAGTGATTACAAGTCTAATTCTATCTTGAGGTTTTAATGGCATAAACCACTCAGGCGTTACACTCATGATTTACTGCATCATCAAAATCCCTGAAAGGATTACCCTTGGGTGAACACCACTCATTATCTCACCAATAATGCACTGGCCGGGCCCAACATGGAACAAATAATCAAGACGCGGTTCTTAGAAAAGTCCTTCTTAAATATATAAATCTCTAGGTGAGCAGGCTGCGGGCCTGCCAAAAAACTGCCTCTTCATGTTTGGATGTTAGAGTTGTATTTTGTTCTGACATGCAGAGAGGCTGGGTTGTCTCTGGGCCACACAAAGCCTCCGAGCTGTAGGCCAGAGCTGTTATCACCCCAGTACTGATGGTGCTGGGGCCTCTCCCTCCTCAGCCCTGAAACAGTCACCTGGCGCTCCAGAGGCAGCAGGAAGCACCTCCAGCAGAGAGAGGTGCTCCCCCCCACCGGGGAAGGCACCGACACCAGACTCAGAGAGTGGCCCCTACACATGGGCTACAATAAGACGGATGTCAGATCATTCCAGAACTAGGGAGACCCTAGGCTGGGATGCCACGAGACAGTGCTCCCAGGTCCCAGGTGGACCCCCAAAGTACACAGCAGTGGAAGTGGGGGTGGCCCCCAGGCAAGCGTCGCTTATCCCCCCTCAGATGGGGGGTGACCAGACCCCACTGGGTCAGGTGACTGTTGTGGGGGGCTGGGGAGGAAAAGGAGCCAGTGCTGGCAGCCTTCTGGGCTTTTCTTCTAAGAGAAGCCAGACACCTTCATTGGTATGCGAACCATCCAGGTTTTCAAATGCTGGCAAACAACTCTGCTGTGTTTTTCCTGCGTGATGGTGGGTCGGGAGGGTGGATGCTGGGAGCGGAGCAGACTGCCTGGAGTCGGAGGCTTGTTCCACTGCCATTTGGGACACGCTACTTCAGGCGAGTGTCCGTTTTCCTCACATGTAAAACGGGGGTCACAACTGCCACCCACTTCATGGCACCGTCTGGAGGGAGAAATGGAGGCACAGCAACTCATCCTGACACAGGACTTGCCCGGCAGCTATGAGTGGGCCTCGGGCTGGACAAGACCTGTTGGGCCTTAGTGGGAGGCCTCTGCCGAGGGAGAGATGATCTGAGGCAAGACAGAAAACTGGCCCGAGGCCAGCACGGGGCTCGCGTGGTGGAACTCTGCTCTGCCTACGTGCTGGAGGCTGCCCGGCTTCGTGAGTCATTGCGTGAAGCCTCGGCTTTCTCGTCTGGCAAACAGGAATAACAGGACTCCTGCTTCATAGAGGGCTGTGAGGTTGGCGTTGGCAGGGAGCGCAGGGTTGGCCGAGAACAAACACTCAGTAAAGAGGAAAGGTCTTTACTCATTTCTTAAGCTGAATTTTTCCAAAGTCTTAGAAATGTTCACCTTTTAAAAAAAGATTTATTTGTGTAATCATACAGAACTGGGGGACAGGCCAGAGGTGCGGGGATTGAGAGGATTTACCAGGGACAGAGCGGGGAGCAGAACAGGCAGATGGACTGAAATCCACTGCTGAGGGGAGCAGCGGGGAGACAGGAGGGGTCTGCCGCACCCTGTGGGTTGCTCCCTGGCCGGGGATCAAACTCGTGCTGCAGTGGCTGAGGACAGCTTCATAGTGCTGTGCTCTAACCAGCTGGGCTACCAGGGAGAGCCCAGAATTTTCACTTTTTTTTACAAAGCTGGTGCAATTCTCTGTTCCTGTCCCAAATCTTTCTGTGATGGGCTCCTTTGGCAGCGTGCAGAGCTTTGTTATTTTATCCTAGTATTAACTATGGGCACTGCGCTTTTTTTTTTTTTTTAATTAATCCATGTGGTTGCCTAAGGAGCGACTTTGTTAGACTGTTGCCAAGTGTAACCAATTGCCACAATGAACAAGTGTGTATAAACAGCACACTCTTCCAGTGAAAGCAGTTACAACAGTCCACTGAAACATAATTGCTCTGTAATAATCTGTATGTGAAACCACCCACTTAGGGAGTCTGTCGGGGCTGGCGAGAGCCTAGCTTTCCATTCCAAAAGGCCTACAATCCAGGGGAGTCTGCCTGCACTTGTCCGCCACGCTGAGCTTGTGACAGTGACCTGTTAACATCCTTCTCTAGCTGAGTAAGGTCAGTGATCACCTGGCTCACACGACCTTAAAAGCCACACATGCCAGACGCAGGCTCCCCTCATGTGTGAGTGTCCCCTTAAATTTCCTCTCTAAAACAGATCTTCACAGCATGGAAGACTCCTGAAAACCAAGGTACATCCACCACTAGCAAAGAAAAGAGTATTTCCTTTAAATAGCTGCAAGACAGGATACAGATACAGAAGAAGCACTCAGTGGCTCTTCCTGCTGAAAGTGGGCACGCTTCAAGTCGCAGACGTCCTGTGTCACTTACTTGTGACTTTCAAATATCCTTTTAAGTGCATGGAGAATCTTATATGTCACAGCTATTTGGGGAAATAAATTACGGGCATGATCTGGGATTCTGAAAACCACTAGACTGCCAGGTATAGACTCCTGCTTCCTGATACTCAGTTTTCCTCTGTAACTCACCAGTTAAAATCTCTGCCCCCCCCATCTTCAATCACCAAAAGTGAGTCAATAGCCAAAAAAACAAAAAAACAAAAAACTGTGCATTGCAACAGAAAGTCATCCAAAAGTTTCCAAAAAAAAATCCTCCTCCAGATAAGAATCTCCACAGCGTCTACAGCGTCTTGTTGTCAGACACGCCTCTGTATGGATTTTACAACCACTGGATGTAAACTGACTTTGTTTTCTCTGAGCTGATTTAAATATGAAATAGCAGCACTCTTAATGGCGCCCTTCTGTGTCACCTGGAGAGTGTGCAGATCATCTCCTGCACAAGAGGTGGCTGAGATTAAAGAGAAGTTCCTTCTGGGCATATTCTAATGGACCCTCCGTCCACTCTCCTTCCTCTGCCCACCCCTCCCCAAAAGACTCACGATTTAAACATGCCCAAATCCAATAAGAGATATCGCTTACTGTCGGGGATGCACATACCAGAGGAAGTACTTGGAAATACCTGGGAGTAAAGGAAATCTGTGAATCGGAGAAAGATGTTGGTATGCAAGATTGAAGATAGACCAGCTGGCCCACGGCTTCAGCTGGTTTCCAGAGGCCAGGAAGAAATTAGTCTCACAGTTCAGTTGAAAGAACACCTGGACATTCACCCAGAGGCACAAATTCACTGTTGAACAGGGTTATCTTTGTTTCCAAACCAAACACACCTAGGACTCGAGTTATTTCAAATCCTGTGACTCGCACTGTCTGAAATCGCTAGTCTTCATGAAAATCGGGAGGTGGGGACTGGGCAGGGAGGGGTGGGTCAGAAAAGTATTCGAGGCAACAGGACTGGTTTCAAAGGCTGGAACAGTCTTCCTCGGACGGTCAGAACTGGCTTGGAGCATGTCCCATTGATGTCCTCTGTACGTTTCACTCAAGAGCTACAAACTCAGCCCGCTGCCCACAGCCACAGGCACGGCTGCATATGTCCCACGCTTCTGTTTGCACAAACCTCGGAGCTGCCGTCAAAAAGAAATGCCGGTTTCCCAGCGGCGTGCCAGCCTCCGAGGGTGGGAGACGGTGCTGAACAGCGGACCTTCAGCTCTCACACTAATTCCTTCCTCCGGGGAGGGACAGGTTGAGTCTTGCGGAAAGCAGAGAGCGGGGTGGCTGGGGTGAGTCATGGAGAAAGAGCTGCATGATGGCAGGGAGATTACTGGGCTGGCTTCAAAGCAGAGAGGCCAGATGCGTACGTGGGAGGCAGGTGGGACCAAGGGCACAGAGGCGTTGGCAACGTGTGAGAGCAGAACCACTGGCAGCGGCCGCGGTGGGAGGCCGGGCAGCGCCGTGTGGAATGCAGCCTGGGAACGGGGCTCCTGGCAGATACCATCTCGGAACTAGCACCAGGCACTGGCTTTGGGGAAACCCCATCCTGCTGATGTTGTGGCTCCCTGGACTCCCCATCCGTTTTTTTT
>NW_004567140.1:3424760-3427474 GCF_000260355.1 Condylura cristata | reverse complement strand
TCACCAGAGACAGAGTGGGGAGCAGGACAGGCAGATGGATGAGATTCACTGCTGAGGGGAGCAGCGGGCGGGTCAGGAGAGGTCTGCCGCGCCATGTGGATCTCCTCCGGGGCAGGGCAGGCAGGGATCGAACTCATGCTGCAGTGGCTTTAGCTTCTTAGTGCTGTGCTTTCACCCGCTGCACCACCAGGGAGGGCCCCCCATCCGTTTTTATTCCCTGTCTTTGCCTCATTCTTCTTCCTTGTGCTTATCTCTCAGGCTTGTCAAGCCTTGCATCTGGTGTCGGTCAGTTTGTTTTAATTTTTTATTGAGGTATAACTTACACATTAATTAAAAATACTGCGGGGGTGGGCCGCCCTGGTGGCTTAGGTGCTAAGTCTCAGTGCTCTCACTGCTAGGACCTGAGTTCAATTCCCAGCCTGCGGGGGTATGGGGGGTGACCCACAGGGAGCAGTAGACCTCTCCTGTCTCCCTGCTGCTCCCCTCAGCCGTGGACTTCACTCACTCTGCCTGTTCTGCTCCCCACTCTGCCTCTAGTGAAGGCTCTCAACCCCACACCTCTAGCCTACACCCCAATTCTTCTAAGCAAAAATAAAATTAAATTAAAATTAAAAAAAAATACTGCAGGGTGTATAGTTGGATGAACTGAAAGATTTTTTTTTTTAATTTGGAAATGATTTTAAACTTACAGACAAATCCCAGACGAGAACCCCACAAACACCTGCCTATGCTTCATCCAAATTGATCATGGTCAACATCTCTGCCACACTTTGCTGGGTCACACTTGTTGAGAACACGGTAACAACTGCAGTCCCAGTGTCCAGAGCAGAGTCCCCAAGTGCCCTGCAGGAAGCCCCGTGAGCCGCTGGGGGAGCGCCGGGTGACAGGAACTTCAAACCGCAGCTTCAGTACCAGGTACCAACATAGCCACACACAAACAGCTCAACTCGTCGAAGCCCAGTTTAAAGTACGATTTGGGGGGCCCTCCCAGATGGCGCAATGGGTTAAGACGCAGCACTGCAAGCTGGCCATAGCCGCTTCAGTGTGAGTTTGATCCCCACCCTGGAGGTGACCCACATGGCGCGGCAGACCTCTCCTGACCACCCGCTGCTCCCCTCAGCAGTGTGCTTCATCCACCTGCCTGTTCTGCCCCCCCGCTCTGTTTCTGGTGAAACCTCTCACCCCCACACGTCCAGCCTGTACCCCAGTTCCATGTACATAAATAAACAAATCTTTTTTAAAAAATAATAAAGCACGACTTTGCGACCTAGAAGTTCCCCCAAGGGCCCATCAGGAACTCAGCATGTGAAGAAGCACTGCCTGGTGGCAGGAGGTCTGTTAGGTGAGGTCAGTAATGTTTATCAAGTAGTTCTCTGACTGCAGCTTTCCCTCAGAGCCTTTAAGGGGATTCACTAAGGGGCTTTGGGAACAGGGATAGAGTCCTCCCTGTTTCCCAAAGGACATGGGTGAGCACACAGCCACCAGAGTCCCACTGAACACCTCTTAGGAGAGTGCAGGACGTCCTCCTGAGGGAGAAACTAGAAAAGCCTGTGAGCCACAAGCAAACAAAGATGGAGTATGCCCTGGCGAAGCCCGCAAAGACCAATGAGCTGTCAGTTAAGAGTCAGGACGACCCATCAGAGAAAGGGGAGGGACCGGGAGGGCAGAGTTTCCAGGGGCATTTCTGAGGTGCTGTTGGTATGTGGTCTTAGTTTTAACCGTCTCACGCAATGACGACTCAGAAAGACAGCCCGGGGACACACTGGGCCAGGCCAGGCTCTGTCAGCGGTAATGGAAGGGGCTGGGTACCGCAGCTACCCTCTACTCAGTGCCAGGCCTTGCATAGAAGCCCTGCAAACTATGTGGGTGCCTCGGTCTCTACTGTCCCCACAGCACCAACACAGGTTATGAGCTGGAGCAGGAACCCCATGACAATTTCTGAAATCAAAATCTGTTTCACAGTGTGACGATCCAGTCATCAGCTGCCTATCCGGGCATTACGTAGATATGTTTTATTTTGAGACCAACGAGTTCCTCCTTGGGTGGGGGTCTGTGGCTGCAGGCAGTGTTTATCTGGGCTCGTAGAGGGTTTTAAAATAAAAGAGACAACGCACAGAAGTGGGGAGATTTCTGGGCCAACCCGGGTTCCCAGCTTCTTCTGAAATACCAGAAGGCGGGGGTAACAGGAGAAGAGCCCTTGCACAAGGTCACGGCCAGCGCAGAGCGTGCGGGCCTGGGGCAGGCGTGCTCACTACCCTCCCCTCCAGTTTCTCCAATTCCCCACCACGAGGCCATGTGGGGTGCAGCGCTGGCCCCACCCCGGGGAAGGCCAGGTTTTGAGCTTGTGACTTCTGATCTCTGGAACAGAAGCCACCTTAGATGGCCTTGTTACGGGTCAGGCACCCTCTAACCACGTCTGGCTCTCCATTCATACAGTCCGTGCGGTGCTGCTCTTCACTTTTTCTGTTTACAGTTGACGACAAGGCAGAGAAGGGGCAGCGTAACTGGCTCCCAGGCTCGCACCCAGTCGACAGCAGAGTGGGTCTGAACTCAGGCCGGCGGGCACCAGAGTCGTGCCCTTGACCTCCGCGGCCGCCGCCCTGTCCCGCAGAGAGTGTCTGCTCTCTTCCTCTCAACTGTTTCCTAATGTCTCATCTCGTAGCCCCCGAAAGACACTCAGTGGTTTCAATGACACAAGAGTAAAAAAAAAAAAA
>NW_004567140.1:3414253-3424610 GCF_000260355.1 Condylura cristata | reverse complement strand
CCAGCCGAAGTCTGGCTCCCCATGAGTGAGCCCCTGTGAACCGAGTCGGCCATGCCCCCTCGGGCATGGAAGTCCGCCTTCACGCTTCTCACCGTGGCCAGCGCGAGCTTATTTGCACGCATCTAAGCTGGTGACGGGAAGACACGTGTTAGGGTTCCCTGGCTCCATTTGGTGGCTTCACCCAAACAGCTGGCTTGGGATCTATCCCTTCGCTTAGATTAGTTCTAGCTCTCCTCAGCTGTGATTCACAGACAGGGCCCTCTCTTTATTACAGTGGCATCAGGGTTTTGTCTGGATAAGAAGTGTGGTTGGTTCGATGAGGCCATTGGATCAATTCAGCGTTCCCATGTGTGCCTCCGACTCGGAGAGGTATGGTAATTCCCAATTAGCCCCTATCAGCAAGTGGGAAATGCATCTTTCCTTACTTCTCTACTGTGGACTTTGGGTTCCTAAGATATCTTAAGAAAACCATATTTTACGTGACCAAATCTTTGATTTCCTAGGGAAACTAATAAATGATCAACAAAAATATGATTAAAGACTGCTTGAACTCGACCATTGAAAAAAGGGACTCCAGCCAGCAAAGAATCTTTCTGATCCAAATCTTTTTATGCCTAGAAACAGAATTCTTACTTAGCCTTTCAAAAGCCTGATGAAGGCTTCAGCTAAGTTTAGATATAAGATTTTCATATTCAAAATATCTGTTGAAATAAGGGGAGAAGGGATATGGATCTCCAGACTGCATTAGTCTGAAATAGAGCTTAGTAAGCTGAAAAGGGAAATTACTTCTCTGTAATTGGAATTCTCTCCTAAAAAATCCCTTTGAAATCATGTTCAGCTGCTTTCCGATTATGTGTCCCAGAGATGCTAACTTTAACCCTTTCTGGAACTACCCATCAGAAATTTCCTAGATATTTACAAATTGCTGCAGAAAGCATTTCCTCAACCTTGGTCTGTGTCATCAAAGAACTTGATCATGAAGGGGGAGTTCCAGAGAGTCCTCGACACACTGGAAAATGTCCTCCAGGACACTGCTGCCCATTAGTGGCCCTGCACTTACAGATGACATTTATCTTGGCCTAAGGCAGGTGCCAGGCAGTTTCCCAACTTGAGTTCCTTTACTTTTGAAATGCATACATCAGTTCTGCTCTAGCACTGCTTTTTAAGTTCCTTGAAGCCTGGACTGTGTTTGAGCCTTCTTTGCATCCTTGATGCCGACACATAGTAGTTGCTTAATAAATGCCCCATGAATCGTGAAGGAATGAATGAGACCTAGTCAGGAACGTGCATTTGCTCAACACCTCTCCTCTTCAGCTTTCCTCATCTACAAAATGTTACAAGTATCTTTTACAAAGGTGAGCTAATGCAAGAAATATGTACTGTATGAATTCTATCAGCATAGTGCGTGGGAAATACATGGCTGGTGGCACATTAATCTAGCTAAAGGTGTAATTAACATAACAATTATACACACAGTATAAAAATATGTATGCATGTGTAAAATAACTATGGCATGTGTTTCTACAGGTCATAAAAGATATACAAAGACGTTTTACATCTACCTTGATCTCAACACAAAAACTTAGTACATCTGGAAATGTCCCATGAGGCCAAGTCAAGCCACCCCACACAGGAGTGGACACCTGGCATCAAAATCAAAAGTGGGGGGCCTCCCTGGTGGTGTAGGGTTTTAATTTAGTGCCATTTTGCTACTGACCCTGTGGCCTGAGTTCTATCCCCGGCGTGGCCAGGGAGTGACCCACATGGCGTGGCAGACCTCTCCTGACCCACCTGCTGCTCCCCTCAGCAGTGGACTTTGTCAATTTGCTTGTTCTGCTCCTCTGACTCTGACTCTGACTCTGACTCTGACTTTGACTCTGGTGAGTCCTCACACTGTCCGTGCACCTCTGGCATGTACCCCAGTTCTGTAAGCATACATAAATAAATAAATCTTAAAAAAAAAAAAAAGTAAAAGTCAGCTCAGAAGAAAATTTTTTGTGTTGTAACAAAAAGTACGGAGATGGGTCAATGAAAAATGTGAAATGGATACCAGTAAAAGGTGTTTCATGGGACACGGAAGAGGGTTTACTTTCCCTTGTCAAGAACTGAGGTGCAGAGGTGATGGTCCTGAATCCGAGTAACACAGCGTGTTGTTCTACAGTAACTGTAATCACAGGAAGATACTCTACTGAATGCGGTACCCACCCAGGGAAGTCAAACTACCAAACCTAAGATGACTTTCTTTTTAAATAGCCATGCTCTCAAACCTTAGGTTATGGGGACATGTGGGGAAGAGGTAAAGTCCCTTTTAAAGCATGACCTATTTCTGGAATACTCCTTAGGACAGTATCTGTCTAGAGAAAATTCTCCAAGGAAGTACAACCCCAAGAAAACAACACAAACTTCCTTTATCTACTCTATGCTTTAGGGAAGGGAAATGGTTGAATAATTGACTGAATAATGTCAGTCAAACTGTCGTTGTTTAAAACATTGGTGTGATCCTCTCTCCTCACACAGGAGCCCATACTTCTATTTGGGGTCAAAGCCATTCACTGGAAAAGGCCTCCTCCCCCACACGCCTGTGCCCGGGGAATAGGTGGTAGCCTATGAGGAGGGCCTCAGAGCGGCCAGTCCCAAGTCCCACTGCCTTCCCTCTAGATTTGATAAAATGCAATAAAGGACCCATTATCTCATCAGTCCCACAGCGGGCTCATTTACCACAGAGCATCGCTTCTTTCTCCCAGGCCTCGGCACAAGGCTGCCTCTGGATGATACCAAGGGAGGGAGCACCCGAGGCAGTCACCTGCTTCCTGGGGCAACTCAACACCTGTGTTTCTGCACCTCACCAGCAGGCCAGGTGCTAAGCAGGTAACCTCCAAACACTCGACAATGCTTTTAAGATTAACAGAAAGTAGAATGACTGTGTAGCGTAAATGAAGCATGGAATAAGAGTATCAGGTTCCCAGAAGGAGCTTCTCGAAAACCTAATCCATCATTTTGGTATCTGAGTCATTTGAGTTTACAAACAACAGCCAGGGTGTACGCATGCCCGTGAGACGCACGACACTGAGTGCGAGTTAGCGACCCTCGGAAGGGCTAAGCGTGCTTCCTCCCTTCAAGGAGCTTCCGAGATGAAGTGAGAGACAGTGAAACAGCACCCCCGGAAATACTGAGAGGCGGAGAGGACAAACTCTTCTCCAGAGACTGGAATGAACCGGCACCACAATTTCAAGGTCCGCTGGGGCTTTCCCTACGCTGCCGGGTCCCCGCAGGCATCCAAGCCTGCCCGACTCTGGCTACATGGCAGAGAGGCAGTAAGGGGCTCAGGTCCAATGCTGGGGTCACCGCAGCGAAACTGGGAGGTCCGCTCCCAGGCTCACGCCACACATCACAGAGTGCGCCCACGCTGGCCGGGGGCCAGGCCCTGCATGGACAACTGTGGGTGTGGCGGGCGGAGTTTATGCTCCCCTGAGTGAAGGTTTTGCTGAGCCGGGCAGACAGGAGACATCAATAGCCGGAAAGGTCCATGCAGTCATGTGACAACAGAGGACGCAGGTGACTTTCCAGGGGGAGACGGCTCCAGGGTGATAGGCCAGTGGCAGACATGTGCGGGGCAGCGGAGCAGGGCGTCTCAGCCCAGGACACGCAAATGTAAAGGCCAGGAGACAGGAGCGTACTCAGTGTCCTCACGCAGGAGGCGAGGCGGCGAGGGCCGAGGCCACAGCGGGCCCAGCGGGCCTGGGGCTGAGGACCCTGGGCTCCTGCAGGGGAGCAGGGGAAAGACATGGCCTGACATCAAATGTGTCTGCATTAAAAAGTTCTATGATGGCCCTCCCTGGTGGCGCAGTGGGTTAAAGCACAGCAATGAGAATCTAAAGCCGCTTCCGCATGAGTTCGATTCCCGCCTGCCCCGGAGGTGACCACATGGCGCGGCAGACCTCTCCTGACCCGCCCGCTGCTCCCCTCAGCAGTGTGCTTTGTTGATCTGCCTGTTCTGCTCCCCACTCTGTCTCTGGTGAATCACCACCCCTGCACCTCTGGCCTGTACCCCAGTTCTGTATGCATGAATAAATAAATCTTTAAAAAAAAAAGCTCTATGACACTGGGCCTCCTGGTGGCATCAGGGGTTGAGTCTCCGCACTATGAAGCTGTCCGCAGCCGCTGCAGCACAAGTTCGATCCCCAGACAGGGAGTGACCCACAGGGTGCAGAGGGTTCAACAGAGCTCTCCTGTCTCCCCACTGCTCCCCTCAGCAGTGGATTCAGTAGATCCGCCTGTTCTGCTCCCCACTTTGTCTCTGGTGAGTCCCTTTTCCCCCCAACTCCCCTACCTTTGTCCTGCATCCTAACTCTTATAGCATAACTAAATAAAACACATCTTGCAAAAATGCTGTAACAGCGTTTTAAGAATATAATTCCTAGTCTACCTGCTTTACCCATTGGAAGTGTACACTTAGGCGATTTTTCATGTGCTCCTTGCTGCTCTCTCCAGACCAACAACCATGGAGCTACCTCCTGTCCCTGTAAGCTGTCCTGTTGTGGGTATGTCACAGGAAGGGAGTCGCGGTATGTGGTGCTCTGTGACTGGCTTCTTACACTCAGTGTGTGTGCACGACTTAGCTGCAGTCCATACCAGTTCTTCACTTTCAATCATGTACTATTCCACGGAGTGGCTAGCTCCCATTTTGGTTATCCATATATCACTTGCTGGACATCTGAGCAATTTCTATTTTTTGACGTTTACAAATGATATCGCGTTGGACACTTAAGTTTGCTAGATGTATATTTTTATTTCTCTTGGGTAAATAGGACTAACATTGCTGGATCATATGGTAGTTTTTTTTTTTTTTTAAGATTTTATTTATTTATACATAGGGAACTGAGGTACAGGCCAGAGGTGTAGGGGTGGAAGAGGATTCACCAGAAACAGAGCGGGGAACAGGACAGGCAGACAGACAAAGTACACTGCTGAGGGGAGCAGCAGGGAGATGGGAGAGGTCTGCTGTGCCCTGTGGGTCACTCCCTGGCGGGAACCAAACTCGCACTGAAGAAGCCACAGCTTGGCTTAGCTTCGCAGTGCAGTGCTCCAAACCCGCTCGCTGTGGCACCAGGGAGGGCCCCCACATGGCACTTCTATGTTTAACCTTTTTAAGAGTATTGAGGCTGTTTTCCAAAGTGGCTGGGTCATTTAATATCTCCACCTTCAACGCCTGAGGGCTCCGGTCTTCCCCCACCCTCACAACACATGTTGCCTTTATGCTGGCATGTAGTTTTTAAATATCACATAATATTTCAAATATTGGCATTTTTAAAAGTAACTGTAAAAGTCACTGTTTAATTAAGAGCATTAAAGATTTCAAGTGCTTCTGGAGCTTTAAAGGGTAATGTGTTATCAAGAAAAGCCAAATTTCATTCCATGAAACTACCACCAAGTGGAAAATAGAGATGCAAAACTCACATATATCTCTATCTTTGGCATTTGTTTAAAATGCATTTAGCTTCATCATCAGATGGAGAGATCACAGTACCTCTGTGCTTTTATCTGCTTTTACGGGAATAAGTGCGTTCCAGGGCCCTCCCTGGTGGCACAGCAGGTTAAAGCACAGCACTAAGAAGCTAAAGCCACTTCAGCATGAGTTCGATCCCCACCCTGGAGGTGACCACATGGCGCGGCAGACCTCTCCTGACAGCCCGCTGCTCCCCTCAGCAGCAGTGTACTTCGTCCATCTGCCTGTTCTGCTCCCCACTCTGTCTCTGGTGAATCCTCTCACTGCCCCTGAGCCTCTGACCTGTACCCCAGTTCTGTGTGCATAAATTCTACTGTGTTGCAGCAGAATTTGTAGTCTTTTCCCTCACCTGGCCCAAAGGAAGCCTTCGGAGGCCAGGGCGCGCAGGGTCACAAGGCTGAGCCTGGACCTGGTGACCAGCGCATCTCGCCAGCACAACGCAAGCAGGCAGAGGCCCGTGCCCCAGGGCCGGCGGGAAGGTGGAGGCTCGGGAGGTTATGTCAGGAACCTTGAAAGTCCCAAGCACCGGGGTTTGCATCCACGTGTTTTCCCACCCCCACCGGTTCCCCTCATCTCACGGAACCAAGCGAAAGCAGAGAAGTTGGGGCCTTCCCGGCGCAGGGCCATCCTGTCCAACGCGCAAGGGTATCAGGTTCTGAAGGCGTCGGGAAGACAAATATTACGAAGAGTCAAAATCATACTCTCAAATCCCTTAAATTGAACGCAAATATTTACTTGTAGCTCAATCTACCGTTTTTTAATAAGTGCGGTCACTTTTAATAAGCCAGGTTCTCCACTCTCAACGGGACAGCTCTGTTTTTTCTCAGTTCATCACCCCATGTTTGGTTAAGCAACAGACAGTTGCCTATATTCGGGGGCCATGACGGAGCAACACATCTCGCTGAGGTGCAGACTGGCGCTCTGAGAGGGGGGCGGAGTCCTGGCTCCCCCTGGCACTCCAGGCACACATCCCCGAACGTGGCAGGGAAGCATCTTTCGGCTGCTTTAGCCACCCCCACCCCATAGACATAAGCGCCAAAATCAGGTTCAGAAATCGAAAGTGGATTTTTCAAAACATGCAAGTAACTTTTGTTTGTTTTCTTACCTCATCCACTTTTGTACAGGTTTCGCTTTCTCCCCATAGTTCTCCCACCACCACAACCCCGGTGCCCACCTCCACAGGTGTCTAACCAAGGCTGTTCCCGCCTTGGTTAGACACCCCCCCCCTTTTCTCCCCATCGGATCCCCCAGACCTCTGGTTTGCCCATGACTCTACCTTTTTCCCGGTCACCCAAAGTTCAGACAAAAGTTCTCTTTGTCTTAAGATTATAAAAGAAACTCAACTGCTCAAGGAATGTAAGATCGCGGAACTCCTAATAAAATTCCAGAGCCTGCAAGGGACCAGAGAAGATCAACTGAGAAGTGGGAGGGGATTTAGATCTCACAAGTTAAAACCCTTTATTTTATAGCTGAAGACAACGGAGATCCAAAGATGTTTTCAGTGACTTATCCAAGGTCACACGGCTGACACGTGGCAAAAGCCCAGAGCAGAGTCAGACTTCCCGACGCCCTACTGATGTTATAAATTCTGATGAACCAAAGGCACAGTTTAAAGGTAAAAGTATACCTAGCGGTTCCAACTTTATTATGCATCGCACATTCCACCAATTAAAATGCTGTATACAGGTGATTATTGCTGGGCTTTAATCACAGTGTGTTGTCTGCCACTTGTTGATGGACATGTGTTTTGAAAAACCAAAGAGCTGGTTGTCATGGGCTTTATTGTTTTCATTTGCATAGTCTCAGCTTGCCTTTGGGGAATGCGAAGACCAAAGCAAACCTGTCCCCTAGGACGCTGGTGGAAACAGTTCTTAAAGCAGAGTTCTTCTCTTTGTTGTTGCAGTCACTTGTAATCAGGGGAGTCAGAATGTGAGCCTGGTTCTGCAGGATTACAGCCAGTCCCTCTTAGCAACCCCACGAATCACTGGCCACGGAGAAAAACAGCCACCACCGAGGACCCGACTGGGGTCCAAAAAGCCGAGAGGATTTTCCTCCTCATAACTGCATTTACTCTTCATTCTCTACTTGCTCCCCTTCCCTCCCCTTCCTTTGAAATTTGAGCCTGGTGTCTAGGCCTGATATCCTGGCTTGTCTGCTGTCCCTGTTGGTCACTTGAAATGCCAACAGGAGGTGACAAGTAAAATAAGTTTAACTCAGTCAAAATAAGTTTGCATGCAAGCGGGAGCAGGACAAGCAGCAGCGTGGGGACAGGGAAGGCCTGAGCTGTGAGCGCCACACGGCTCCAGGCTTTCTGGAGCGCTCCCTCTGGGACGCCCCAAGGTCCACCCATGGCAACAAACTGTGGAGAGACCAGGGTGCACCCCTGGGCTGAGGCCATGGTGTTCCTCCCAGCCCGAGGCCCCATGGAAAGATCGGCTCCATCCAAACGGGAATAAGGGGGTTGGCTCCCATGAGGCAGCCACTCAGCAAGTGGCTGGCGCCCCCCACCATGCAGAGTGGGGTACCCAGCCAGTGAGTGGCAGAGTTCACTGAGAGGAGAAAGGAAGGCAGCAGCAATGGTGGACGTGACAGGCAGGGGCGGAGCCGTCCTGGGGTCTCTAACTCGGTCTCTTCCAAGCTAAATGGGCCAGCCCCACGCTAGCAAAAAGTCTTGGATACAGAGTTCCCACACTTAGGCACAAAGGCTGCCGTCCCCTCCTCGGCTTGCTCTGTGGGCCCACCGCGGCCGTGGCAGCTTGACCCCAGGCCCAAGCTGAGCGGGATGAGTGACACACCCAAATCCCAGCGTTTGTTAAGGGGATTTATGCATTAGGGTCTCTGAAACTTGACCCGGAAAGTCTTCCTCATTCCTCTGCTGGGTTTCCAGCACAGAGAAATCACCCCCTACCTCCTCCATAGGGCCCATCTATAAATCCTGCTAACGACGCCCACCTGCGGCTGACAGGTGAGGGGCTTTGGTGAAGGCTGGGCTCCCCAAAACTGCTTTTTGTTTATTTCCAAGGAAGACTTCTTGAGGGTATCTTCCATGAGCATCCATCTGTCCCAAGACAGCTGTCAACATCTTTGATTGAGGAGACTCCGAGCGAGGGGATCTAATTCATGCTGTAAGACCTGGGACTCTGAATAGCCCAACACTTACAATTTAAAATCATCTTGGGACAGCACTAAGGGCTCTGGGTGGGAAGCTCCCTTGTCTTGGAGGTGGGAGGGGGTTCCCTTCCACTCTCGAGACGGGAACTCTTGGTTTTCTTTTGGGAATTTCTACCACTTTTTTTGGGGGGGGGGATAGTCAGTGTATGCTTGCTCCCCTGGCTGCAGGGACTGATCCAGGGATGACACATAATTAACCCCATGAAGGAGGCATGGAAAGAAGCTGGGACTTCTGAGATTCTGGGGTTTCTTTTTTGATCATATTTGTCAATAGAAGAACGTCTAGGGATCCAACCACAGGAGCGAAAGCTCTACTGAGTCACAAGGAGCCAAGAATGAAGCCAACCAACCAAGCAGAAACTAAGAGCAGAGAGGTGGGTCCTGGCGGCACAGTCAATCCCCGGATCAAGCCACGCCTGAAGCTAGTTACTCTGCACTTTTCAATTTTATGAACCAAAAAACTCTTCTTACTAAAGTCAGTCTGATTTGGGTTTTCTGTCTCTTGCAACTCAAAGAATACTAACTGATACCTAAATTCAGTGAGTGGACTCTGAACTATATATATTAAGACTCTGATCTAGAGTCCTGGCTTCCTCTAGGAAACAGAAACCCATGATCATCATAGCCGCCTTGACACCTCCAGCAGAGACAAAGGCCGCAGCCACCCCCCAGTCCCGCCCATCACACGATCCCACTTTGTTTCCTTCACCCAGGCTCTTTGTTCTTGGCGTACATGCATGCCCTTGACTCCCCCCATTCCAGTATTCACCCTAGACCTGAGCTTTTTTCTGAAGGGAGAGTCTGTACCAACCCTCCCAAGTCCCATTCATGGCTGAGTGACTGGTCAGTGACCCTCTGGGAGATGGTGCGGGAGTCGCCTCCTTGGGAGGTAACAACGGGCAGGAGAGGCTTTAGTCTCCTGTCTTTAATCAGAGTCTGTTTTCTCTAACCTAATGTTTCCCAAACTTATCTGGCCATGAAAATCAACCGCTTCTTTTACTCTGCTTAGAATCATTTACATGCCAGTTCTGAGGAGCCCTCACTGGGACACGGTGGTGTCCATACACTGCCTTCGCCGTCTGCTTCCTCCGAAGGATCCCAGAAGGGCTGCCCGGGTGGCCACGGGGTGAAGCCTCAGCACCGTGAAGCTGCTGGCAGCCCCCACAGCACGAGTTCGATCCCCGGCCAGGGACGCGACCCCCAGGACGCAGCAGACCTCTCCTGTCCCTCCGCTGCTCCCCTCAGCAGTGTGTTTCAGTGGATCCACCTGTTCTGCTCCCCGCTCTGTCTCTGGTGAATCCTCTCACCCCCTGCACCCCTGGCCTGTACCCCAGTTTTTGTATGCATAAATAAATACATTTTTTTCTTTAACAGCGATGCCAAAGTATCTTTCAATATTCTGTATCTAAAAGGATATAGAACAATATAATATACACATATGGGCAATCACCAGCTTTGCCAAATCTTGACAGAAAGAGAGAAAGAGCTAACTCAAACGTGGCCGAAATGTTTCCAGTTTCCAAACGTTCCCCTTTCTCTCGCCTTCTCCACCTCGGACCCCTCTGCCTGCTGCCTTTCCCGCCACTCTCCGTCCGCTGAAATCCCATTCTGCTGGTGCGGCGCAGGCCCCAGCCCCTCCTCCACTGCAGATCCTGCTGTTCCCCCCACCAGAGCCCCACC